>NC_135553.1:27569448-27909448 GCF_964340395.1 Glandiceps talaboti
GTACATGATGTCCAAATTCATCATTTGTACACATGGGTACATGATGTCCAGATATCCATCATTTGTACACATCGGTACATGATGTTCAGATATCCATCATTTGTACACATCGGTACATGATGTCCAAATTCATCATTTGTACACATCGGTACATGATGTCCAGATATCCATCACTTGTACACATCGGTACATGATGTCCAGATATCCATCATTTGTACACATCAATACATGATGTCCAGATATCCATCATTTGTACACATCGGTCCAGATGGCCATCATTTGTACACATCGGTACATGACATGTAGACACAATTGAAATAGACAGCAATGTCTGAACACGTTATTATTTAAAGATAATCGTATGGTATGTACATGTATGTATATATGTACGTAAATTTACATACCTTTATTGCAGTGTGAACGATATGCACACATAATGAAACATAACTAGAGTGTACACATAGCTGGTGAGTACTATGTGCACATACTATTATAGTGATTAATGTGAACATATCTAGTAGGTATAAAGTTCAATGCTTGAGACTGGTTTGAATCTCATGGTTGATTTAATTGATTTGATATGATTTGAGATTTGAACCAATTCCCTCATACTCATATCTAAAACATGCGTTTGGTTTGTTTTTCTTGAAAAGGAAAGCACATTCAGTACAAAAACTGATACACTAACATTTGCTAGCCCCCAAAGGCTGTGCTATTACAATAGGCTCTGTCCGTCCATCCATCTGTGCATGCATGCCTGTGTCCATAATATTTCATTTGTCAGACATACAATATCCTAATTCTTTCATACCTGACACAAAGGTGACATATCATGTGGTACATATGCATGCCAATTTGTTTTTTGATGGATGCAAATTGACCAAATGGCAGCCATATTTGTAGTTAAAAATCAATACTGACTGCATACCTCAAAAAACTTTAATAAACAGTCACTCTGTTCAAGTGTCTACCCCCATATTATCATATGCAAGCTATCTTTGAAACTTTGACCTCGACCTTCAGGGTCAAGTATCAAAATCAAGCCAATTCCTAAGAGCCTATCGCAGACACATTGTAGTGTTAACATATTGACAATTTCTTTTAAATCATGTTTACAAGTATTATTGAAGCAAGGAACTATACACAAACATCATTTTTTGAGCTCATACCACTTTTACTGAATGGCAGCCATATTTGTAGTTAAAAATCATTATTTACTGCATAACTCAAAAACTGTAATACATAGAGATGCCATTCAAGTGTCTACCCCATATTATCAAATCAAGCCCATTCCTTCTTATCACAGACATGCTGTAGTGTTTACATATTGCCAATTTCTTTGAAATTATGTTTACAAGTAATGTTGAAGAAAAGAAGTGTACACAAACATTATTTTTGGTGCTCATGTAATTTTTGCTGAATGGCAGCCATATTTGTAGTAAACAATCACTATATTTAATACTGCATAACTAAAACAACTTCAATCATAGACTCTATTCATAGACTATCCAAATTAAACTATTACTTGCATATTACAGACACTTTGTCACAATTATGTGTCTCTAAGAGCATGTATATAGATAATGCAGAACCAGATAAATATACACATGCATTACTTTTGGTGATCATATAGCTTTTTACCCAATGGCAGCCCAATGGTGGTGAACAATCATGATTTACCAATTAACTTAAAAACTTAAATACATGGAGACTTCATTAAAGTTTCTACCCCTATATTGTCAGCTTTAAACTTTCTTTTTAGACATTGACCTTTGACCTAGACCTAGACCTGGATCTTCAGGTGCTTACTGAAATTCAGCAATTCCCTACATTATCACAGACACTGGTATTTATTTGTTGCCACCAATTTCTTTTAAATCATGTCTCCATTCAGTCACATTTAAGGGGGGAAAGCTATGTCTTCTATGAAGACTTGTTCCTTCTTGTGTGTGTTTCAAATTATTACCTCACAACTAACAGATTTATACTCAAAATACAACTTTGTATCCATATTAATTAAGTAGTATGTGTTTTTTTGCATGACAGCATGAGATGTTATATAATATTTTACTTATGAAAAGAAAACAAACTTTGTACTAATGGTTTTCTTTCTATTGAAGATTTGCAGTGTATATTAATACAACTCTAACATGGCATGGTTTACTTTGATCACATGACTAATTTGCATGTTGTCATAACAACCTTCTTTCCCAGAATGTCATTCTCCCAACACACTTTCCCGCCAGTTTGTTTTTCTTGACAAGGCAAAGACTGAGAGTTGTGTGGACATACTTACACAGTAACAAAGCTGACTTTCATTCTAATTCTTCTATGACATTACTTTCTCCTTCAATGCTTTCACCTTCGGCAGTGTTAAAACTGATGCGGACAATGACAGGCTTACGGTCACTTCTTAGTGTCCTCATGATTGCGATTCCAGAGGTAACAAAATGGAACATAAAAAGCATGTCATCATGTTTGACACTGTATGGCACATACATAGAGCGAAAAAAACAACAAAGTTTGAACTTATAAATGTGTTAATGTTTTCTGAAGTTGCCAACTGTTGGGTCAAAGATTTCAATACTGTCATAAATGCTAGAAATTCACCTCAAATGAACTAAATGTGTACAAAATTTTATCAAAGTAGCCGTAACACTCAACACCTTACTGTGTTCTATTATTTAAATACCCATAGAACATACCACAAGAGGTACACTTCATCAACAAATTTGAAGAATTTAAGATCATGCAACTGTGAACTTTATATCAACTTTTAGTATAAATACCATGTTGCCATTTAAAAACATATTTCAATATTAGGACCCAGTGGCTTGAAATGAAAACAAAGTATGCATTTATATGTTCAGTCTTGACACTAGAGGGCAGCTGTCACCCATCCATCACCCTTGCACCATCTCACAACACTGTCTCTGTCACACACTCTGTTGCGTAAGAAGCTGTATGTTTGATGTGCCGCCATCTTGCTCTTTCCCCCCTAGTTCTGAAGTTGCTGAAAATGGCAAAAGGTATCCGCCAACTGCTAGACACAGTACTACAGGCCCTGCCACAGGTAAAACCTTCGATAACCACACAAAATGAACAGAAATCGCTTAAAAAGTGGAACAATCATCGTCCATGTCATGCTATCTCTCTCACTGTCTATGTCAGTCTTCTGTTTTGCTATCTCTGTGTTGCTAAATGTCATGCTATCTCCCCCACTGTCTATGTCAATCTTCTGTTTTGCTATCTCTGTGTTGCTAAATGTCATGCTATCTCTCTCACTGTCTATGTCAATCTTCTGTTTTGCTATCTCTGTGTTGCTAAATGTCATGCTATCTCCCCCACTGTCTATGTCAATCTTCTGTTTTGCTATCTCTGTGTTGCTAAATGTCACGCTATCTCCCTCACTGTCTAAGTCAATCTTCTGTTTTGCTATCTATGTGTTGCTAAATGTCATGCTATCTCTCTCACTGTCTATGTCAATCTTCTGTTTTGCTATCTCTATGTTGCTAAATGTCATGCTATCTCTCTCACTGTCTATGTCAATCTTCTGTTTTGCTATCTCTATGTTGCTAAATGTCACGCTATCTCTCTCACTGCCTATGTCAATCTTCTGTTTTGCTATCTCTGTGTTGCTAAATGTCATGCTATCTCCCTCACTGTCTATGTCAATCTTCTGTTTTGCTATCTCTGTGTTGCTAAATGTCACGCTATCTCTCTCACTGTCTATGTCAATCTTCTGTTTTGCTATCTCTGTGTTGCTAAATGTCATGCTATCTCTCTCACTGTCTATGTCAATCTTCTGTTTTGCTATCTCTGTGTTGCTAAATGTCATGCTATCTCTCTCACTGTCTATGTCAATCTTCTGTTTTGCTATCTCTGTGTTGCTAAATGTCATGCTATCTCCCCCACTGTCTATGTCAATCTTCTGTTTTGCTATCTCTATGGTGCTAAATGTCATGCTATCTCCCTCACTGCCTATGTCAATTTCTCAAATCATTCTTCAGTCACAACTATTATAATGTCATTTTCAATATCATCTGCATTTCTCATGCAAAGTTCTTCACATTTATGTAAATTTGAAGTCATTCTACTCAATTCTATACCCTTGGGTGAAAGTTTATCCCTTCTTTGTTATTTGTATGGCAGTATTTATTGTTGTTAATGTTTATTTTTGTCTGTCTCATGTTTTCCTTCTTTTCATATTTGTCTATGATTCTGTAATTATTTCATTGGTTCTTTTCATCTTATTGGTTATTGATTTAGTAAAAGTCAATTGTTTTTACCTGTACGTTTTGTGTTTTATGTCTGTTTATGTTGATGTTTATTTGTTTGTAAATAATCCAAAAATTGTCACTGTTTGACCTCATAATGGTCACCATGGGAGCTTTCTTTCAAATGGGAATCTAACTCAGTGTTGTTTGTGTATTTCTTTACTGTTTGTCATCATTTATTTTCATATTTAGTATGTATTTTTATTTATTTACATATTTGAAATATAATTTAATTTCTATATTTGAAGTATGATTTTAGTTATTTTATTTTTAGCACAACTAAACTACAATGTAGGTTCAGTAGTGCTATAGGCATCGAGCGGTGTCTGTCCGTCTGTCTGTCTGTCTGTCTGTCTGTGTGTGTGTGTGTGTGTGTGTGTGTGTGTGTGTGTGTATGTGTATGTGTATGTGTGTGGGGGTGACTTAAAAGTCAAAAACTGCCAACCCGATTACTTTGGTATTTGGTGGGGACATTACTTGTGGGGTCTAGTTGGGAAATTGTTCAAATGAAAATGATCGCATCACAGGTGTGTGATTTTGGTCAAAAAATGTGATTTTTGGTAAAAAAAACTTAAACTCAGAAACTACTTGGCAAATTGGTGCAAAATTTGGTGGTAACATTCTTAAGGGGGTTTAAAGTAAGATTTGTTCATGACATGATGATTCCATCAGTAATATGCAAATAAGGGCTAAAAATGTGTCTTATTGTCAAAATTCTTTAAACTACTCAGCAGATCGGGCTAAAATTTAACAGGGATGCATCTGTGGGTGTGTAGATGAGGAAATATTAAGCATATAATGAGCTTATCAGTAATATGCAAATTAGGTGTAAAAATGTGAATTTTGGTTGAAAATTTCTCTCAAAAAGTACTTGGTCAACGAGACTGAAACTTGGTGAGATGTTTCTAGAAGTGTTATTCTGCAGATTTTCTTCAAAATATTTTGACACAATTGGGCATAGCAACAACCAAATGGCAGTATATTTTGGTGAAACAACAACATCATCTGGTAGGCAAGTGAGTAAACATTCAAAAAATGTATGCAAATATCCCTAGCAATCATGACCACGCCCATAGTAACAGCCAAGCGGTCATGTATTTCAAAGATAACAACAGGGATTAATAGACAAATGAATAAACATTTTAAAATGTATGCAAATACGCCTAGCAACAAGACCATGCCCATAGCAACAGCCAAATGATCACTTATATTGCAAAGATAATATCAGGAATTCATACACAAGTGAACAAAAACATTCAAAAATGTATGCAAATATATCTAGCAACATGCCCATACCCATAGCAACAGCCAAATGATCGCGTATATCGCAAAGATAGCAACATGGTTGGATAGGCAACTGGATAGTCATTCAGCAAATGAACACCTATTGTTAGCATAGACTAGCATATGAATAAACATTTTTAAAATCTACAGTTGTGCTAATGCCATTTGGTGGTATTTTTAAAGTATTTTTTTTTCACATTTAGTGAAGTGTAATCATTGTTATTTATTTTACATTGGCATTACTTTCCATATTTGAAGTATGATTTTTTTGTTATTTTATAATTTTGTCAGAATTAGATATGAAATTTTTATTTTATTTTTTGTAATATTATGGTTTTAATATATATTTTATTGTTATTATTTATTGTAGTATTGGAAGTTACAAATTTTGTATTTTTGTGATGTCATTTATTTTGGATTTTCAATACCTGTATTATATTTTATTTGTGTGTGACAGTGGTTCCTCTCTACTACCAGTTTTAAGCTGCAGGTAGACTAAGGCTAGATGGAGCTAAAAACCCTCAGATATCACCTATAATACTAACATATAGAAAAGTTAATGATTAAAGTTATTTCTGAGCCTCTTACCTGTTTTTTTTAAAACATTTACTTTGCTTAGAGTTTAAAAGCATGAGTATACTGCTAAATTGTTGATGAATTAATCTAGAATTTAAAATATTCATTTCAGCCAGATGGAAAAATATCTAATATTCATGGTTATACACATTTCTCTCTCGCCTCATGTGATAGGTTGGAAATCTGGGTCTGCTGTTTTTCTTGCTTTTCTTTATCTTTGCTGCCTTAGGAGTAGAGTTATTTGGTCGACTTGGTAAGTGCCTCTCTTTTAGCTCTGCTGTCAGCAACAGCTGAGCAGAGCTTAAGGGTTAGGTTGATTCTTCATCCATCCGTCAACTTGTCTACTTTCATCTTCTCCAAAACTACTAGGTCAATTGACCTGAAATTTGTCATGTAGGTGTCATTTGATGAGCAGATATAAGTTTGTTCAAGTCTAGTTGATTGGGTCATTTTATGCAAATTAGGTCTAAAATAGAATTTTTGGTAAAAATGCTTCAAAAATCTTCTCCAAAACTGCTGGGCCAATTGAGTTCAAATGTGTTGTGTAGGTGTTGAGGGATGAGCAGATGTAAGTTTATTCAAGACAAATTTACTGGGTCATTACTATGCAAACTAGGTCTACAAATAGAATTTTTGGTAAAAATTCTTTAAAATCTTCTCCAAAACTACTTGGCCAATTGAGTTGAAATGTGTTGTGTAGGTCTAGGGATGAGCAGATATAACTTTGTTCAAGACAAGTTGATTGGGTCATTAATATGCAAATTAATGGTATAATAGAATTTTTGTGAAATGATGACTATATTATAAAAGTACAATATTTTACCAACTTGTGTGAAATGTGTTCTATAGTGTGTGTGAGTCATCATATGAAATCACTAACCACTTTATTACTTTGCTAAAACAAAATTGCATAGTGGAAGAGCTGAACAGCAGAACCACTTCTACACATGTTACAAAATCAAAACAAAAAAGAACAAAAAAACAGCAGAGCTGTTCTGACTAATAGGTCACTTTTTTAGCACAACTGAACTGAGGTTAAGTAGTGCTATAGGGATCACCTGGCATCTGTCTGTCTGTATGTGTGTGTGTCTGTGTGGATGTGTGTGTGTGTAAACAACTTAAAGTCAAAAATCGCTGAAATGATTGCCATGATATTTGGTTGATCCATTACCTTGGGTGCCTAGTTGGGAAATTGTTCAAATCAAAATGAATAAACATTCAAAAAATGTATGTAAATTTGCCTAGCAACATGACCATGCCCATAGCAACAACCAAACCAGGCCGATCGGCCTTGTCGTCTTTGCAAGAAGATTTTTTTTGTTTTTCACAGAGACCATGCCCCCTCATTAATTATTTGGATGTCTAATACCAGGCTCACTAATAGGTCTAGAGAGTTGGTTTTTGCCGGACATGGATCAGTATAGGACCAAAATTTGTTCCCATATTTTAGGGTGGCCTTTACCATAGAATTTGATTTATTATGTTCATATCTAATTCTAGGCAATCTAATAGGGTTGGGGATGCAGTTTTTGGTTGAAATGCTCTACTATGGGACCAAAGTTATTTCCTAAACTTTGGGTTGACCTTTCACCTACTTTCACATCTGCCTGTACAACAAGTGTACACCTGGTATTTGGTGGAATGTGGGTAACTATGGGACCAAATATATTTCCGAAATTTTTGGGATGACCTTTGACCTACTTTTACATATCTCATCATCTCTAATGTGCACGTGCAGGTAGAATGTCTCGGAATCTGGTACTTGAACAGTCTTTTAATATTAATTAGGTATTTGCATAATAACTGGATATTCTGCTTAAAGAATAACTGAAGATTCATAGTTTGTAGGATATTATTGTCATTCAATAAAGTATTTATTTTGCATAATTGATTTGGGTAATTTGCACAGTCACATGCAAGATTATTGAAGACAATGTTGTACAATTATTAACTTGTCATAATTTTACTTTTCCAGCCTGTACAGAAACAAATCCTTGTGCAGGGTTAGGAAGGCATGCTTCATTCCGGGATTTTGGCATGGCATTCCTGACACTGTTCCGGATATCTACTGGGGATAATTGGAATGGTATTATGAAGGTAATGTTAATGTTACTTTTAACTACTAGTATTTTCATCTTTTAGATTTAACTCAATGATACTGATTCTGTCTTTCAGTAGCATTGACTATACTGGGTTAATGATGACTTTAATAGTACAGGATATTTAGTTCCAGAGGGCTAGGGAGCCCTCTTGGAACTGATTGTCTTGCTTGGAACACTGGTTTCTTTCTTTCTCGACTTGACAGATGGCATTTTCCTTACTACATCCCACGCAGTATGCTACGACGCTGCCCATAAGGCTTTGCGGTATCTGCTTATGAAATCTGGTTGCTAGGGGGTATATTGGATGCTGAAATCATGATTTATACATATTTTATGCATGATATTTCATTTGGGTAACTTTTTTCAGCTTGTTTTGCGGCAACAAAAGTCAAATGACAATTGAATGGATCCTATTCTGTCAAACGATTTTTTTTCATTCTCGGACATCAACGCAAGCTCTAAGCATAAAGTCGGTCTCAGTACAGCTGAACTAATAGGTTCAGTAGTACTATAGGCATGGCAAAGTGTCTGTCTGTCTGTCTGTCTGTGTCTGTCTGAATGTCTGTGTGTAGATGTCTGTCTGTGTGTGTGTATGTGTGTAAACAACTTAAAGTCAAAAATACCAGACCGATTGCCATGATATTTGGTGGGTGTATTACCTTGAGTGTTTAGTTGGGAAATTGTTCAAATCAAAATGATCTTACCACCAGTGTGTGATTTGGAGTAAAAAAACTTAAACCCAAAAACTACCGCGCAGATCGGTCTGAAATTCGGTGGGAACATTCTTATGTGTGTGTAGATTAAGAATTGTTCATGATATGATGGTCCCATCAGTGATATGCAAATTAGGGCTAAAAATGTGTCTTTTTGGTCAAAAATCTTTAATTCCAAAAGTACTCAGCAAATTGGGCTGAAATTTAACAGGGATGCATCTGGAGGTGTATAGATGAAGAAATATGAAGCATATTATGATCTCATCAGTGATATGCAAATTAGTTGTAAAAATGTGAATTTTGGTCAAAAAACTTGTATCTCAAAATGTACTTGATCAATGAGACTGAAACTTGGCAAGATGTTTCTGGAAGTGTTATTCAGCAGATTGTCATCAAAAGATTTTGACACAATTGGCCCTAGCAACCATGACCATGCCCTTAGCAACAACCAAATGGCAGTATATTTTGATCAAATAACATCTGATAGGTAAGTGAACCAACATTCAAAAAGTATGCAAATATGCCTAGCAACAAGACCACACCCATGGCAACAGCCAAATGATAATGTATATTGCAAAGATAAGAACAGGGATTAATAGACAAACGAATAAACATTCAAAAAATGTATGCAAATGTGCCTAGCAACAAGACGATGCCCATAGCAACAGCCAAATGATCACATCTTGTAAAGATAACGGGGATTAATAGACAATTGAATAAACATTCAAAAAATGTATGTAAATATGCCTAGCAACAAGTCCACGCCCATAGCAACAGCCAAATGATCGCGTACATTGCAAAGATAATATCAGGAATTCATACACAAGTGAACATATAAAAATGTATGCAAATATATCTAACAACATGACCATTCCCATAGCAACAGCCAAATGATAGCATATATCGCAAAGATAGCGACATGCATGGTTGGATAGGCAACTGGATAGTCATTCAGCAAATGAATACCTATTGTTAGCATGGACTAGCATATGGATAAACATTTTTAAAAACTGTACAGTTGTGCTACAACGCCATTGACGGTATTTTTTGCAGGATACACTACGGACAGCACCAGCATGTGACAATAGTTCTGACTGTAACTTCAACTGTTGTGCAAGTGCCATACTATCTCCCATCTACTTTGTCAGTTTTGTACTCATGGCGCAGTTCGTCCTTGTCAACGTAGTGGTAGCTGTCTTGATGAAACATCTTGAAGAATCTCATAAGATGGACCAAGATGATGATGAGGAGGATCAGGCAATTGCAGCAGAAGTGAAGAAAGAGATTGAGGAAGAGGCTGCTAGGAAACAAAAAGAGGAAGTGAGTCATAGTAATGCTATTTCTATGTTCAGTGACTGGTTATATAACTTTGCACTTTGGTCTGTGTGTTAAACTCCTAAATATACCACTGGAAAACTGTAATTCCTAAATAACCAATACCACTGGAAAACTGTAATTCCTAAATAACCAATACCACTGGAAAACTATAATTCATAAATAACCAATACCACTGGAAAACTGTAATTCCTAAATTACCAATACCACTGGAATACTATAATTCCTAAATAACCAATACCACTGGAAAACTGTAATTCCTAAATTACCAATACAATGGAAAACTGTAATTCCTAAATAACCAATACCACTGGAAAACTGTAATTCCTAAATTACCAATACCACTGGAATACTATAATTCCTAAATAACCAATACCACTGGAAAACTGTAATTCCTAAATTACCAATACAATGGAAAACTGTAATTCCTAAATAACCAATACCACTGGAAAACTGTAATTCCTAAATTACCAATACCACTGGAAAACTGTAATTCCTAAATTACCAATACCACTGGAATACTATAATTCCTAAATAACCAATACCACTGGAAAACTGTAATTCCTAAATTACCAATACAATGGAAAACTGTACTTCTTAAATAACCAATGCCACTGGAAAACAATAATTCCTAAATAACCAATACCACTGGAAAACTGTAATTCCTAAATAACCAATACCACTGGAAAACTGTTCTTCCTAAATAATCAATACCACTGGAAAACTATAATTCATAAATAACCAATAACACTGGAAAACTGTTCTTCCTAAATAACCAATACCACTGGAAAACTGTTCTTCCTAAATAACCAATACTACTGGAAAACTGTAATTCCTAACTAACCAATAACACTGGAAAACTGTTCTTCCTAAATAACCAATACCACTGGAAAACTATAATTCATAAATAACCAATAACACTGGAAAACTGTTCTTCCTAAATAACCAATACCACTGGAAAACTGTAATTCCTAAATAACCAATATCACTGGAAAACTGTAATTCCTAAATAACCAATACCACTGGAAAACTATAATTCCTAAATTACCAATAACACTGGAAAACTTTTGATGATGTCAATAGTCATCATACATGTATTTACAAGACATGGAAATCTGCTAATAAAGGTTTAAGCTAGTGTGTAACTTTATCAGAATCACTATGATGTCATCAGTATGCTAATTTACCACATACACTCATGTGACTACATTTTGGGGGTATCACGTGACAGAAAATTTCTGTGATGTATGCTGTGCCAAAGTGACTTCTGCACTTAGTTATCTCAGCAACCTACCAACTGTGAATCTTGTCACCAAATATGCTGTGCATGGCATAGTATTATGCTATAAATCTGTTTTCGGGCTAAACTTATTTTATAGTCTCTGCCTTTTATTCTCTTATTTCAATTTCATTGTTTTAATTTTTTCAGGAACCCAATGCAGCATCTAGTTTGCTTCAGGTACTTATTTGTTTTTGCTTATATCATTTTTTTTTTGTTTTTTTTTTTTTGTTTTTGGGGGTTTTTTTGTTTTTGTTTTTTGGGGGGGTGTGTTTTGTTCACTGCTATTATCTAATAACTAACTTGTGATGACATCTTTGTGTTATCCTGTCCTTCCTACTAAAGACATGTAATTTTTCACCGCTAAAAATCATTTTATGGAAGGAGATATAAACTAAATGTTAGTTCTGTTTCTCTATATTCCTTCATTGTGCTAGAATTTTACAGGTGCCAATGCCATTCATATTGAATCTGCAAATGAGGTACTATACCCTACATGTTATCAAGTGATTTTTCTGTGGAAAAAAGTGCTGATTATCAGGCAACACTTTTACCACTATTTCAAGTGTTTTACACACTATGCAATGCCATTGCAAATGTTTGCCCCAATGTGTAACCATGTCATTGTAAGTATTTGCTTAACTGTGCCACACCATAGTGTTTTATACAATGTGCTCTACCATTGCAAGAGTTGGCCACAATGTACACCACACCATTACAAGTGTTTGCCGCAATGTACACCACACCATTACAAGTGTTTGCCGCAATTTACCACACCATTGCATGTATTGCCACAATTTACCACACCATTGCAAGAGTTTGCCACAATGTACACCACACCATTACAAGTGTTTGCCGCAATTTACCATACCATTGCAAGTGTTTGCCACAATTTACCACACTATTGCAAGTGTTTGCCACAATTTACCACACTATTGCAAGTGTTTGCCACAATTTACCACACCATTGCACGTATTGCCACAATGTACCACACCATTTCAAGTGTTTGCCGCAATGTACATTACAAGTGTTTGCCAGTGTACCACACAATTGCAAGTGTTGCTGCAATGTACCCCACCTTTTAAGTGTTTGCCATGTTGTAATTGGACCTCATATCAAAGTCTATGTTGTAATTGGACCTCATATCATACTCTGTATTATAAATGGACCTCATATCATAGTCTATGTTGTAATTCAACCTCATATCATAGTCTATGTTGTAATTGAACCTCATATCATAGTCTATGTTGTAATTGGACCTCATATCAAAGTCTATGTTGTAATTGGACCACATGTCAAAGTCTATGTTGTAATTGGACCTCATATCATAGTCTATGTTGTATTTGGACAACATGTCAAAGTCTATGTTGTAATTGGACCTCATACCAAAGTCTATGTTGTAATTGGACCACATGTCAAAGTCTATGTTGTAATTGGACCTCATATCATAGTCTATGTTGTAATTGGACCACATGTCAAAGTCTATGTTGTAATTGGACCTCATATCAAAGTCTGTGTTGTAATTGGACCACATGTCAAAGTCTATGTTGTAATTGGACCTCATATCAAAGTCTGTGTTGTAATTTGACCTCATATCAAACTCTATGTTGTAATTGGACCTCATATCAAGGTCTATGTTGTAATTCAACCTCATATCAAAGTCTATGTTGTAATTGGACCTCATATCAAAGTCTATGTTGTAATTGGACCTCATATCATAGTCTATGTTGTAATTGGACCACATGTCAAAGTCTATGTTGTAATTGGACCTCATATCATAGTCTATGTTGTAATTAGACCTCATATCAAAGTCTATGTTGTAATTGGACCTCATATCATAGTCTATGTTGTAATTGGACCTCATATCAAAGTCTATGTTGTAATTGGACCTCATATCATAGTCTATGTTGTAATTGGACCTAATATCAAAGTCTATGTTGTAATTGGACCACATGTCAAAGTCTATGTTGTAATTGGACCTCATATCATAGTCTATGTTGTAATTGGACCTCATATCAAAGTCTATGTTGTAATTGGACCTCATATCAAAGTCTATGTTGTAATTGGACCTCATATCATAGTCTATGTTGTAATTGGACCTCATATCAAAGTCTATGTTGTAATTGGACCTCATATCAAAGTCTGTGTTGTAATTTGACCTCATATCATAGTCTATGTTGTAATTGGACCTCATATCAAAGTCTATGCTGTAATTGGACCACATGTCAAAGTCTATGTTGTAATTGGACCTCATATCATAGTCTGTGTTGTAATTGGACCTCATATCAAAGTCTATGTTGTAATTGGACCTCATATCATAGTCTATGTTGTAATTGGACCTCATATCATAGTCTATGTTTTAATTGGACCTCATATCAAAGTCTATGTTGTAATTGGACCTCATATCATAGTCTATGTTGTAATTGGACCTCATATCAAAGTCTATGTTGTAATTGGACCACATGTCAAAGTCTATGTTGTAATTGGACCTCATATCAAAGTCTGTGTTGTAATTTGACCTCATATCATAGTCTATGTTGTAATTGGACCTCATATCAAAGTCTATGTTGTAATTGGACCACATGTCAAAGTCTATGTTGTAATTGGACCTCATATCATAGTCTATGTTGTAATTGGACCACATGTCAAAGTCTATGTTGTAATTGGACCACATGTCAAAGTCTATGTTGTAATTGGACCTCATACCAAAGTCTATGTTGTAATTGGACCACATGTCAAAGTCTATGTTGTAATTGGACCTCATATCATAGTCTATGTTGTAATTGGACCACATGTCAAAGTCTATGTTGTAATTGGACCTCATATCAAAGTCTATGTTGTAATTGGACCTCATATCAAAGTCTGTGTTGTAATTTGACCTCATATCAAACTCTATGTTGTAATTGGACCTCATATCATAGTCTATGTTGTAATTCGACCTCATATCATAATCTATGTTGTAATTGGACCCCATATCAAAGTCTATGTTGTAATTGGACCTCATATCAAAGTCTATGTTGTAATTGGACCTCATATCATAGTCTATGTTGTAATTGGACCTCATATCATAGTCTATGTTGTAATTGGACCTCATATCAAAGTCTATGTTGTAATTGGACCTCATATCAAAGTCTATGTTGTATTTAAGTGATGTCAGTCCCTAGTCTATGTTTTTTGGTAAATTCCCATTTCATATCAATTTGTCAAAACTGAATGTGTGTGTGTGTGTGGGGGGGGGGGGGTAGTCCTTGACTTAAGCCATGTCATATGTATACAGGTTTGGTAACTTACAGCAAAGTTGTCTTTTTGTGTGCCAAGCTGAATTATTTATGTTTTTCAAAAATACCCTGCATGAATATGTTTCATTTCTCATACACCTGACTCTTTGCCCTTATTCCATTTGATATACATTCTTTCCTCCATTTTATCATTTCCATGGGATCCATTTCAACAGCATGAAATGACATACATGGAAGATGATGGGGATGATTGTTGTCATGGCAGTGATGATAGTAGTGATGATGAGCATCTTAGTGCCGAGCATAAGAAATATTCTGAGGTAGACGTTATGATTTAGATTTAGTTGTAATGTGAATGAAAACCATGCAGCTGATAATAGTACCCTACATGTCAGCTGATAATAGTACCCTACATGTCAACTGATAATAGTACCCTACATGTCAACTGATAGTAGTACCCTACATGTCAACTGATAATAGTACCCTACATGTCAACTGATAATAGTACCCTACATGTCAACTGATAGTAGTACCCTACATGTCAACTGATAGTAGTACCCTACATGTCAACTGATAATAGTACCCTACATGTCAACTGATAATAGTACCCTACATGTCAACTGATAATAGTACCCTACATATCAACTGATAGTAGTACCCTACATGTCAACTGATAATAGTACCCTACATGTCAACTGATAATAGTACCCTACATGTCAACTGATAATAGTACCCTACATGTCAACTTATAATAGTACCCTACATGTCAACTGATAATAGTACCCTACATGTCAACTGATAATAGTACCCTACATGTCAGCTGATAATAGTACCCTACATGTCAACTGATAATAGTACCCTACATGTCAACTGATAATAGTACCCTACCGGTACATGTCAACTGATAATAGTACCCTACATGTCAACTGATAATATTACCCTACATGTCAACTGATAATATTACCCTACATGTCAACTGATAATAGTACCCTACATGTCAACTGATAATGGTACCCTACATGTCAACTGATAATAGTACCCTACATGTCAGCTGATAATAGTACCCTACATGTCAGCTGATAATAGTACCCTACATGTCAACTGATAACAGTACCCTACATGTCAACTGATAATAGTATCCTACATGTCAACTGATAATGGTACCCTACATGTCAACTGATAATAGTACCCTACATGTCAAGTGATAATAGTACCCTACATGTCAACTGATAACAGTACCCTACATGTCAACTGATAATAGTACCCTACATGTCAACTGATAATAGTACCCTACATGTCAACTGATAATAGTACCCTACATGTCAGCTGATAATAGTACCCTACATGTCAACTGATAATCGTACCCTACATGTCAACTGATAATAGTACCCTACATGTCAACTGATAATAGTACCCTACATGTCAGCTGATAATAGTACCCTACATGTCAACTGATAATGGTACCCTACATGTCAGCTGATAATAGTACCCTACATGTCAACTGATAATAGTACCCTACATGTCAACTGATAATAGTACCCTACATGTCAGCTGATAATAGTACCCTACATGTCAACTGATAATGGTACCCTACATGTCAACTGATAATAGTACCCTACATGTCAGCTGATAATAGTACCCTACATGTCAACTGATAACAGTACCCTACATGTCAACTGATAATAGTACCCTACATGTCAACTGATAATAGTACCCTACATGTCAGCTGATAGTAGTACCCTACATGCCAACTGATAATAGTACCCTACATGTCAACTGATAATGGTACCCTACATGTCAACTGATAATAGTACCCTACATGTCAACTGATAATAGTACCCTACATGTCAACTGATAATAGTACCCTACATGTCAGCTGATAATAGTACCCTACATGTCAACTGATAACAGTACCCTACATGTCAACTGATAATAGTACCCTACATGTCAACTGATAATAGTATCCTACATGTCAACTGATAATAGTACCCTACATGTCAGCTGATAATAGTACCCTACATGTCAACTGATAATAGTATCCTACATGTCAACTGATAATAGTACCCTACATGTCAACTGATAATAGTATCCTACATGTCAACTGATAATAGTACCCTACATGTCAACTGATAATAGTACCCTACATGTCAACTGATAATAGTACCCTACATGTCAACTGATAATGGTACCCTACATGTCAACTGATAATAGTACCCTACATGTCAGCTGATAATAGTACCCTACATGTCAACTGATAATAGTACCCTACATGTCAACTGATAATAGTACCCTACATGTCAACTGATAATAGTACCCTACATGTCAACTGATAATAGTACCCTACATGTCAACTGATAATAGTACCCTACATGTCAGCTGATAATAGTATCCTACATGTCAACTGATAATAGTACCCTACATGTCAACTGATAATAGTACCCTACATGTCAACTGATAATAGTATCCTACATGTCAACTGATAATAGTACCCTACATGTCAACTGATAATAGTACCCTACATGACAACTGATAATAGTACCCTACATGTCAACTGATAATAGTACCCTACATGTCAACTGATAATAGTATCCTACATGTCAACTGATAATAGTACCCTACATGTCAACTGATAATAGTACCCTACATGTCAACTGATAATGGTACCCTACATGTCAGCTGATAACAGTACCCTACATGTCAGCTGATAAAAGTACCCTACATGTCAACTGATAATAGTACCCTATATGTCAACTGATAACAGTACCCTACATGTCAACTGATAATAGTACCCTACATGTCAACTGATAACAGTACATATATACCCTACATGTCAACTGATAACAGTACCCTACATGTCAACTGATAATAGTACCCTACATGTCAACTGATAACAGTACATATATACCCTACATGTCAACTGATAATAGTACCCTACATGTCAACTGATAATAGTACCCTACATGTCAACTGATAATCGTACCCTACATGTCAACTGATAATAGTACCCTACATGTCAACTGATAATAGTATCCTACATGTCAGCTGATAATAGTACCCTACATGTCAACTGATAATAGTACCCTACATGTCAGCTGATAATAGTACCCTACATGTCAGCTGATAATAGTACCCTACATGTCAGCTGATAATAGTACCCTACAT
Organism: Glandiceps talaboti; assembly: GCF_964340395.1. Taxonomy (NCBI): domain Eukaryota; kingdom Metazoa; phylum Hemichordata; class Enteropneusta; family Spengelidae; genus Glandiceps; species Glandiceps talaboti. The sequence continues at coordinate 27,587,416 of NC_135553.1, forward strand.
GTCAACTGATAATAGTATCCTACATGTCAACTGATAATAGTACCCTACATGTCAGCTGATAGTAGTATCCTACATGTCAACTGATAATAGTACCCTACATGTCAACTGATAATAGTACCCTACATGTCAACTGATAATAGTATCCTACATGTCAACTGATAATAGTATCCTACATGTCAACTGATAATAGTATCCTACATGTCAACTGATAATAGTACCCTACATGTCAGCTGATAATAGTATCCTACATGTCAACTGATAATAGTACCCTACATGTCAGCTGATAATAGTACCCTACATGTCAACTGATAATAGTATCCTACATGTCAACTGATAATAGTACCCTACATGTCAACTGATAATAGTATCCTACATGTCAACTGATAATAGTACCCTACATGTCAACTGATAATAGTACCCTACATGTCAACTGATAATAGTACCCTACATGTCAACTGATAATGGTACCCTACATGTCAACTGATAATAGTACCCTACATGTCAGCTGATAATAGTACCCTACATGTCAACTGATAATAGTACCCTACATGTCAACTGATAATAGTACCCTACATGTCAACTGATAATAGTACCCTACATGTCAACTGATAATAGTACCCTACATGTCAACTGATAATGGTACCCTACATGTCAGCTGATAATAGTACCCTACATGTCAGCTGATAATAGTACCCTACATGTCAACTGATAATAGTATCCTACATGTCAACTGATAATAGTACCCTACATGTCAACTGATAATAGTACCCTACATGTCAACTGATAATAGTACCCTACATGTCAACTGATAATAGTACCCTACATGTCAACTGATAATAGTACCCTACATGTCAACTGATAATAGTACCCAACATGTCAACTGATAATAGTACCCTACATGTCAACTGATAATGGTACCCTACATGTCAGCTGATAACAGTACCCTACATGTCAGCTGATAATAGTACCCTACATGTCAACTGATAATAGTACCCTACATGTCAACTGATAACAGTACCCTACATGTCAACTGATAATAGTACCCTACATGTCAACTGATAATAGTACCCTACATGTCAGCTGATAATAGTACCCTACATGTCAACTGATAATAGTATCCTACATGTCAACTGATAATAGTACCCTACATGTCAACTGATAATAGTACCCTACATGTCAACTGATAATGGTACCCTACATGTCAACTGATAATGGTACCCTACATGTCAGCTGATAACAGTACCCTACATGTCAGCTGATAAAAGTACCCTACATGTCAACTGATAATAGTACCCTATATGTCAACTGATAACAGTACCCTACATGTCAACTGATAATAGTACCCTACATGTCAACTGATAACAGTACATATATACCCTACATGTCAACTGATAACAGTACCCTACATGTCAACTGATAATAGTACCCTACATGTCAACTGATAACAGTACATATATACCCTACATGTCAACTGATAATAGTACCCTACATGTCAACTGATAATAGTACCCTACATGTCAACTGATAATCGTACCCTACATGTCAACTGATAATAGTACCCTACATGTCAACTGATAATAGTATCCTACATGTCAGCTGATAATAGTACCCTACATGTCAACTGATAATAGTACCCTACATGTCAGCTGATAATAGTACCCTACATGTCAGCTGATAATAGTACCCTACATGTCAGCTGATAATAGTACCCTACATGTCAGCTGATAATAGTATCCTACATGTCAACTGATAATAGTACCCTACATGTCAGCTGATAGTAGTATCCTACATGTCAACTGATAATAGTACCCTACATGTCAACTGATAATAGTACCCTACATGTCAACTGATAATAGTATCCTACATGTCAACTGATAATAGTATCCTACATGTCAACTGATAATAGTATCCTACATGTCAACTGATAATAGTATCCTACATGTCAACTGATAATAGTACCCTACATGTCAGCTGATAATAGTATCCTACATGTCAACTGATAATAGTACCCTACATGTCAGCTGATAATAGTACCCTACATGTCAACTGATAATAGTATCCTACATGTCAACTGATAATAGTACCCTACATGTCAACTGATAATAGTATCCTACATGTCAACTGATAATAGTACCCTACATGTCAACTGATAATAGTACCCTACATGTCAACTGATAATAGTACCCTACATGTCAACTGATAATGGTACCCTACATGTCAACTGATAATAGTACCCTACATGTCAGCTGATAATAGTACCCTACATGTCAACTGATAATAGTACCCTACATGTCAACTGATAATAGTACCCTACATGTCAACTGATAATAGTACCCTACATGTCAACTGATAATAGTACCCTACATGTCAACTGATAATGGTACCCTACATGTCAGCTGATAATAGTACCCTACATGTCAGCTGATAATAGTACCCTACATGTCAACTGATAATAGTATCCTACATGTCAACTGATAATAGTACCCTACATGTCAACTGATAATAGTACCCTACATGTCAACTGATAATAGTACCCTACATGTCAACTGATAATAGTACCCTACATGTCAACTGATAATAGTACCCTACATGTCAACTGATAATAGTACCCAACATGTCAACTGATAATAGTACCCTACATGTCAACTGATAATGGTACCCTACATGTCAGCTGATAACAGTACCCTACATGTCAGCTGATAATAGTACCCTACATGTCAACTGATAATAGTACCCTACATGTCAACTGATAACAGTACCCTACATGTCAACTGATAATAGTACCCTACATGTCAACTGATAATAGTACCCTACATGTCAGCTGATAATAGTACCCTACATGTCAACTGATAATAGTATCCTACATGTCAACTGATAATAGTACCCTACATGTCAACTGATAATAGTATCCTACATGTCAACTGATAATAGTACCCTACATGTCAACTGATAATAGTACCCTACATGTCAACTGATAATAGTACCCTACATGTCAACTGATAATGGTACCCTACATGTCAACTGATAATAGTACCCTACATGTCAGCTGATAATAGTACCCTACATGTCAACTGATAATAGTACCCTACATGTCAACTGATAATAGTACCCTACATGTCAACTGATAATAGTACCCTACATGTCAACTGATAATAGTACCCTACATGTCAACTGATAATAGTACCCTACATGTCAGCTGATAATAGTATCCTACATGTCAACTGATAATAGTACCCTACATGTCAACTGATAATAGTACCCTACATGTCAACTGATAATAGTATCCTACATGTCAACTGATAATAGTACCCTACATGTCAACTGATAATAGTACCCTACATGACAACTGATAATAGTACCCTACATGTCAACTGATAATAGTACCCTACATGTCAACTGATAATAGTATCCTACATGTCAACTGATAATAGTACCCTACATGTCAACTGATAATAGTACCCTACATGTCAACTGATAATGGTACCCTACATGTCAGCTGATAACAGTACCCTACATGTCAGCTGATAAAAGTACCCTACATGTCAACTGATAATAGTACCCTATATGTCAACTGATAACAGTACCCTACATGTCAACTGATAATAGTACCCTACATGTCAACTGATAACAGTACATATATACCCTACATGTCAACTGATAACAGTACCCTACATGTCAACTGATAATAGTACCCTACATGTCAACTGATAACAGTACATATATACCCTACATGTCAACTGATAATAGTACCCTACATGTCAACTGATAATAGTACCCTACATGTCAACTGATAATCGTACCCTACATGTCAACTGATAATAGTACCCTACATGTCAACTGATAATAGTATCCTACATGTCAGCTGATAATAGTACCCTACATGTCAACTGATAATAGTACCCTACATGTCAGCTGATAATAGTACCCTACATGTCAGCTGATAATAGTACCCTACATGTCAGCTGATAATAGTACCCTACATGTCAACTGATAATAGTATCCTACATGTCAACTGATAATAGTACCCTACATGTCAGCTGATAGTAGTATCCTACATGTCAACTGATAATAGTACCCTACATGTCAACTGATAATAGTACCCTACATGTCAACTGATAATAGTATCCTACATGTCAACTGATAATAGTATCCTACATGTCAACTGATAATAGTATCCTACATGTCAACTGATAATAGTACCCTACATGTCAGCTGATAATAGTATCCTACATGTCAACTGATAATAGTACCCTACATGTCAGCTGATAATAGTACCCTACATGTCAACTGATAATAGTATCCTACATGTCAACTGATAATAGTACCCTACATGTCAACTGATAATAGTATCCTACATGTCAACTGATAATAGTACCCTACATGTCAACTGATAATAGTACCCTACATGTCAACTGATAATAGTACCCTACATGTCAACTGATAATGGTACCCTACATGTCAACTGATAATAGTACCCTACATGTCAGCTGATAATAGTACCCTACATGTCAACTGATAATAGTACCCTACATGTCAACTGATAATAGTACCCTACATGTCAACTGATAATAGTACCCTACATGTCAACTGATAATAGTACCCTACATGTCAACTGATAATGGTACCCTACATGTCAGCTGATAATAGTACCCTACATGTCAGCTGATAATAGTACCCTACATGTCAACTGATAATAGTATCCTACATGTCAACTGATAATAGTACCCTACATGTCAACTGATAATAGTACCCTACATGTCAACTGATAATAGTACCCTACATGTCAACTGATAATAGTACCCTACATGTCAACTGATAATAGTACCCTACATGTCAACTGATAATAGTACCCAACATGTCAACTGATAATAGTACCCTACATGTCAACTGATAATGGTACCCTACATGTCAGCTGATAACAGTACCCTACATGTCAGCTGATAATAGTACCCTACATGTCAACTGATAATAGTACCCTACATGTCAACTGATAACAGTACCCTACATGTCAACTGATAATAGTACCCTACATGTCAACTGATAATAGTACCCTACATGTCAGCTGATAATAGTACCCTACATGTCAACTGATAATAGTATCCTACATGTCAACTGATAATAGTACCCTACATGTCAACTGATAATAGTACCCTACATGTCAACTGATAATGGTACCCTACATGTCAACTGATAATGGTACCCTACATGTCAGCTGATAACAGTACCCTACATGTCAGCTGATAAAAGTACCCTACATGTCAACTGATAATAGTACCCTATATGTCAACTGATAACAGTACCCTACATGTCAACTGATAATAGTACCCTACATGTCAACTGATAACAGTACATATATACCCTACATGTCAACTGATAACAGTACCCTACATGTCAACTGATAATAGTACCCTACATGTCAACTGATAACAGTACATATATACCCTACATGTCAACTGATAATAGTACCCTACATGTCAACTGATAATAGTACCCTACATGTCAACTGATAATCGTACCCTACATGTCAACTGATAATAGTACCCTACATGTCAACTGATAATAGTATCCTACATGTCAGCTGATAATAGTACCCTACATGTCAACTGATAATAGTACCCTACATGTCAGCTGATAATAGTACCCTACATGTCAGCTGATAATAGTACCCTACATGTCAGCTGATAATAGTACCCTACATGTCAGCTGATAATAGTATCCTACATGTCAACTGATAATAGTACCCTACATGTCAGCTGATAGTAGTATCCTACATGTCAACTGATAATAGTACCCTACATGTCAACTGATAATAGTACCCTACATGTCAACTGATAATAGTATCCTACATGTCAACTGATAATAGTATCCTACATGTCAACTGATAATAGTATCCTACATGTCAACTGATAATAGTATCCTACATGTCAACTGATAATAGTACCCTACATGTCAGCTGATAATAGTATCCTACATGTCAACTGATAATAGTACCCTACATGTCAGCTGATAATAGTACCCTACATGTCAACTGATAATAGTATCCTACATGTCAACTGATAATAGTACCCTACATGTCAACTGATAATAGTATCCTACATGTCAACTGATAATAGTACCCTACATGTCAACTGATAATAGTACCCTACATGTCAACTGATAATAGTACCCTACATGTCAACTGATAATGGTACCCTACATGTCAACTGATAATAGTACCCTACATGTCAGCTGATAATAGTACCCTACATGTCAACTGATAATAGTACCCTACATGTCAACTGATAATAGTACCCTACATGTCAACTGATAATAGTACCCTACATGTCAACTGATAATAGTACCCTACATGTCAACTGATAATGGTACCCTACATGTCAGCTGATAATAGTACCCTACATGTCAGCTGATAATAGTACCCTACATGTCAACTGATAATAGTATCCTACATGTCAACTGATAATAGTACCCTACATGTCAACTGATAATAGTACCCTACATGTCAACTGATAATAGTACCCTACATGTCAACTGATAATAGTACCCTACATGTCAACTGATAATAGTACCCTACATGTCAACTGATAATAGTACCCAACATGTCAACTGATAATAGTACCCTACATGTCAACTGATAATGGTACCCTACATGTCAGCTGATAACAGTACCCTACATGTCAGCTGATAATAGTACCCTACATGTCAACTGATAATAGTACCCTACATGTCAACTGATAACAGTACCCTACATGTCAACTGATAATAGTACCCTACATGTCAACTGATAATAGTACCCTACATGTCAGCTGATAATAGTACCCTACATGTCAACTGATAATAGTATCCTACATGTCAACTGATAATAGTACCCTACATGTCAACTGATAATAGTACCCTACATGTCAACTGATAATGGTACCCTACATGTCAGCTGATAATAGTACCCTACATGTCAGCTGATAATAGTACCCTACATGTCAACTGATAATAGTATCCTACATGTCAACTGATGATAGTACCCTACATGTCAACTGATGATAGTACCCTACATGTCAACTGATAATAGTACCCTACATGTCAACTGATAATAGTACCCTACATGTCAACTGATAATAGTATCCTACATGTCAACTGATAATAGTACCCTACATGTCAGCTGATAATGGTACCCTACATGTCAGCTGATAACAGTACCCTACATGTCAGCTGATAATAGTACCCTACATGTCAACTGATAATAGTACCCTACATGTCAACTGATAACAGTACCCTACATGTCAACTGATAATAGTACCCTACATGTCAACTGATAATAGTACCCTACATGTCAACTGATAATGGTACCCTACATGTCAACTGATAACAGTACATATATACCCTACATGTCAACTGATAATAGTACCCTACATGTCAACTGATAATAGTACCCTACATGTCAGCTGATAATAGTACCCTACATGTCAGCTGATAATAGTACCCTACATGTCAACTGATAATAGTATCCTACATGTCAACTGATAATAGTACCCTACATGTCAGCTGATAGTAGTATCCTACATGTCAACTGATAATAGTACCCTACATGTCAACTGATAATAGTACCCTACATGTCAACTGATAATAGTATCCTACATGTCAACTGATAATAGTACCCTACATGTCAACTGATAATAGTACCCTACATGTCAACTGATAATAGTACCCTACTTGTCAACTGATAATAGTACCCTACATGTCAACTGATAATAGTGTCCTACATGTCAACTGATAATAGTACCCTACTTGTCAACTGATATTAGTACCCTACATGTCAACTGATAATAGTATCCTACATGTCAACTGATAATAGTACCCTACTTGTCAACTGATAATAGTACCCTACATGTCAACTGATAATAGTATCCTACATGTCAGCTGATAATAGTACCCTACATGTCAACTGATAATAGTACCCTACATGTCAACTGATAATAGTACCCTACATGTCAACTGATAATAGTATCCTACATGTCAACTGATAATAGTACCCTACTTGTCAACTGATAATAGTACCCTACATGTCAACTGATAATAGTATCCTACATGTCAACTGATAATAGTACCCTACATGTCAACTGATAATAGTACCCTACATGTCAACTGATAATAGTACCCTACATGTCAACTGATAATAGTATCCTACATGTCAACTGATAATAGTACCCTACTTGTCAACTGATAATAGTACCCTACATGTCAACTGATAATAGTATCCTACATGTCAACTGATAATAGTACCCTACTTGTCAACTGATAATGGTACCCTACATGTCAACTGATAATAGTATCCTACATGTCAACTGATAATAGTATCCTACATGTCAACTGATAATAGTACCCTACATGTCAACTGATAATAGTATCCTACATGTCAACTGATAATAGTACCCTACATGTCAACTGATAATAGTACCCTACATGTCAACTGATAATAGTACCCTACATGTCAACTGATAATAGTATCCTACATGTCAACTGATAATAGTACCCTACATGTAAGCTGATAATAGTACCCTACATGTCAACTGATAATAGTATCCTACATGTCAACTGATAATAGTATCCTACATGTCAACTGATAATAGTATCCTACATGTAAGCTGATAATAGTACCCTACATGTCAACTGATAATAGTATCCTACATGTCAACTGATAATAGTACCCTACATGTCAACTGATAATAGTACCCTACATGTCAACTGATAATAGCATCCTACATGTCAACTGATAATAGTATCCTACATGTCAACTGATAATAGTACCCTACATGTCAACTGATAATAGTACCCTACATGTCAACTGATAATAGTACCCTACATGTCAACTGATAATGGTACCCTACATGTCAACTGATAATAGTATCCTACATGTCAACTGATAATAGTACCCTACATGTCAACTGATAATAGTACCCTACATGTCAACTGATAATAGTACCCTACATGTCAACTGATAATAGTATCCTACATGTCAACTGATAATAGTACCCTACATGTCAGCTGATAATAGTACCCTACATGTCAACTGATAATAGCATCCTACATGTCAACTGATAATAGTATCCTACATGTCAACTGATAATAGTACCCTACATGTCAACTGATAATAGTACCCTACTTGTCAACTGATAATAGTACCCTACATGTCAACTGATAATAGTACCCTACATGTCAACTGACAATAGTACCTTACATGTCAACTGATAATAGTACCCTACATGTCAACTGATAATAGTATCCTACATGTCAACTGATAATAGTACCCTACTTGTCAACTGATAATAGTACCCTACATGTCAACTGATAATAGTATCGTACATGTCAACTGATAATAGTACCCTACATGTCAACTGATAATAGCATCCTACATGTCAACTGATAATAGTACCCTACATGTCAACTGATAATAGTATCGTACTTGTCAACTGATAATAGTACCCTACATGTCAACTGATAATAGCATCCTACATGTCAACTGATAATAGTACCCTACATGTCAACTGATAATAGTATCCTACATGTCAACTGATAATAGTACCCTACTTGTCAACTGATAATAGTACCCTACATGTCAACTGATAATAGCATCCTACATGTCAACTGATAATAGTACCCTACATGTCAGCTGATAATAGTACCCTACATGTCAACTGATAATAGTACCCTACATGTCAACTGATAACAGTACCCTACATGTCAACTGATAATAGTATCCTACATGTCAGCTGATAATAGTACCCTACTTGTCAACTGATAATAGTACCCTACATGTCAACTGATAATAGCATCCTACATGTCAACTGATAATAGTACCCTACATGTCAGCTGATAATAGTACCCTACATGTCAACTGATAATAGTACCCTACATGTCAACTGATAACAGTACCCTACATGTCAACTGATAATAGTACCCTACTTGTCAACTGATAATAGTACCCTACTTGTCAACTGATAATAGTACCCTACATGTCAGCTGATAATAGTACCCTACATGTCTTTGTATTTGCTGCCATATTTATAATATTATTCCCACTATTGTCAATCCGGATGATCATATACAAGTATTTGATTTTGATTTACTCTTATTTTCATTTTTACCCCAAGTTGACTTGTTATGTACCACATTGTGTGCTTGGCAAATTCCATGAAAGGTACAGAAATGAAATGTTTCCTGTGGTCAGCACCATATTTGCAAATATTAAATATTGTTGTGCTAGATAAAATGTTGTTTGCACAATTCTGTAAAACAAGTTCTCCTGATAATGATTTCCCTATAACTCAATATCCAAGATATTATTTGCTAATCCTTCTGTGCAGGTCATCCCCATGGAAACAGCCTTCACATCAGGTCATCTCCATGGAAAGGACCTGCACATCTGTTCATTCCCATTGATATAGTCATATGTTGTCAATTGTAATGTACAAATGAATGTATTAAGTAAGTCGATCAGTTTAGTCTTTGGTTGTTGTTTTGTCTTCATCAAGGCATGTACTTCACTAACATTGAGTCATTTCTCTTCTCTATATGTATCTACTTTTGCTTTTCTTAAAATTCTTTGTGTGTGGTTATAACACGAAAGATCATGCCATATCAGTTCAGATAAACATTCATCCGGAATGGTCAGCTAGTAGTTACAGTGTGAGTAGGGGTTGTATCAATCAGCCTACAACATCCGCCATCACAATATGTATCTTATGCTGTATTAATGTTGTATGTTTGCTGTCTATGGACTTTGATTGTGTGGTGTAAATTGTATTCCAGTTTTATATAATTCTGGAATATTTACTTTCTTTGCTAATTTCATTCCAAGCTTTTTAATTCCTCTGACGTTGGACACCAGCTGTGCTTTATATTACATGTTCAGTTATTGTCAGAGCTCATTACAAATTGGTCAGACGTGATCGACAGGCACTTTGTGTGTTTGTCAGTGAATTTAACTATTATTGCTGCATACATCTAGTATCCTTGGCATATTTCACCATTTCATGACAAGAATGACATTGTAATTACTGCAGTTTGGAGTTGTTTTAGTAACCACTTTATTATGTGTATGTGCAACCAGTATAGCATTGACAACATCCTATGTGTGTGTACCCTCTGTTTTATGAATATTTTGTTCTTCAACACGTCTCAACCTTCCTCAACTTTTCACATTTTTCAGGGTGACTACCAGATCATAGAGATGACCGACGAGACAGTGAAGTCACTTCCATATCTGAATGAAAATCGTTTGGTGGTCAAACAACCAGTGACACGTTTTCACTCACTACCGGATAGCTTCATGTATGAACCAAGGAGTAATCATATCATTGCAGCATCAGATGCAAGTCTACGAAGCAGAGGTAAAGTATACCTGATCCCTTTTTACCTTCCATAATGGAAGGTTTATGTTAATATGCTCTAGTCTGTCTGTCTGTCTGTCTGTGGACACGATATCTCAAAAACTAGTGCATTAATGCTAATGAAACTTGCTAGACATCTTCCTTATGGTAATAACACAAAGTGGTTAGGTTTTGGTAAATATAATATTAATATTAATGAGTCTTTTGCATAATTAATTATTTTGGTAATTAGGTACTATTTTTAAGTTGCAAGCCTCAAATTTCAAAATTTCATATAATGTGGTATATACACTGGCGATAGGAAAGTGTCCGATACAGTGTAATCATGTAGTTTTTCATTCTTATGAGTAATTTGCATAATTAAGGATTTTTGGTAATAGGCAATGTCTTATGAATGCAGGCTTCAAATTTAATTTAATTTTGTATATGCATCAATGATACAAAGTGCACATGTCGGATATCATTTTATGACATAGTTATTAATGTCACTGTACCGTTTGCATAATGTATTGTTTGTTGTGATTAGGCAAATTTCATGTGGCTTAGTGCATACAAAAAGCACCCTAAATATTTGTTTAAAAAAGTCTAAAATCTGATGAAATGATGTAAAAAAAAGTCTAAAATTCTATAAAATGATGTAAAAGAGTCTAAAATCTGATGAAATGATAATCTGATAAAATGAGGTAAAAAAAAGTCTAAAATCTGATGAAATAATGTGAAAAATTCAGAAACTCATAAAATGATGTAAAAAAGTCTAAAATCTGATGAAATAATGGGAAAAATTCGGAAACGCATAAAATTATGTAACAAAGTCTAAAATGTTATGCAATGATGTAAAAAAAGTCTAAAATGTTATGAAATGATGTAAAAAAAAGTCTAAAATGTTATGAAATGATGTAAAAAAGTCTAAAAACTGATAAAATGATGTAAATCTAAAATCTGATGAAATGCTGTAAAAAAAAGTGAATGTATAAGTAAGTCAAGGGTGAGATACAGGTTCGTTGGCACATTTTTTCCTACATAATATTTAAACAATAATGTACGCCCTCCTAGCCCATAATGGACGAAAGCAAACTTTGAACGACATAATGGGCAAGGCGACAGCCATTATGGAGTGCAAAGTTTGCTTGAGTCCATTATGGACTGGGAGGACGTACGTTATTGTTATTATTTTATAGTTTTGCCAATTCCAGTGAATTTGTAGACCGAGAAGCGCAAAACAACGTATAATATACACAGCGCTGAACATCGTCTGCCATGTTCGGCCCGGAAGCTGAATACTAATCATAGCGACACACGTACGTACACGTACACACACATATACACTTCAGTGAACTGCTGTGAACACAAATTTGTTTCATGAATGCGTTGTATTTTTAAACAGTGGAAATGACAATCATAAGTAACAACATACATTTCGAAAAAATGCCCAGTCGTATGAAGAAACAGAACAATAAGCTTGTATTGTTATGCTCGTTCCAGGGCCTCGATGCCCAATAACGGAGTACATTATCAGTAATAATGTACAGCGATGACGTCACAAAATTCACTGGAATTGGTAATGCTATAATATAATTCACAATAAAGACAAGATAAATACACTGTTTCATGTCTTATGTTGACTATATTTCAAGTTGTGGTTTCCATGATGGCAAAGTGTCTGTCTGTCTGTCTGTGTGGATGTGTGTGTGTGTGTGTGTGTGTGTGTGTGTGTATGTATGTGTGTAAACAAGGATGTAACTTAAGTCCAACTTTATTCAATATCTTTTAAAATGATCTATCATCTATTTTTATTTTAACGATAGCCCTGTGAAACTTACAACTCTGTCTCTGAATTGTCTTTTATATGCTGATGATCTATCATTGTCCACTGAAACTAAAGTTGAGCTGCAAAGTTGCTTAGATAAATTACACTGTTTTTGTACAAAGTGGAAATTAACAATCAATGTTAAGAAAACCAAAGTCATTGTATTTAATAAAGGAAATCAATTAATTAAAGGTATAAAATTTTATTTTGATAGAATTCCTCTTGACAATGTAAGAGAATACTGTTATCTTTGTATCAATTGTTTCTGCTAATGATAAATTTAAACAAAATTTCAATAACTGAGAGTTTAAATCCATGAGAGCTCTCTTTAGTTTACGTAAAACTATTTCTCCTAATGAGAGTATTTCTATTGATGTGGCTTTAGATCTCTCTGATCATCTAATTGTTCCTATTATGACTTACAACTGTGAAGTTTGGGGTTATGAAATTGATAAAAGAAATTTTCTTGGTGACATTTAGTTTTTAGCACAACTGAACTGAAGGTTCAGTAGTGCTATAGGCATGGTAAAGTGTCTGTCTGTCTGTCTGTGTGTGTGTGTGTATGTGTGTAAACAACTTAAAGTCAAAAACTGCTGAACCGATTGCCACGATATTTGGTTACCTTGGGTGTCTAGTTGGGAAATTGTTCAAATCAAAATGATCGCATCACAGGTGTGTGATTTGGGTCAAAAAATGTGATTTTTGGTCAAAAAACTTAAACTCAGAAACTACTGGGCAGATTGGTGCGAAATTTGGTGGGAACATTCTTAAGGGGGTGTAAAGTAAGATTTGTTCATGACGGGATGATTCCATCAGTGATATGCAAATTAGGGCTAAAAATGTGTCTCTTTGGTTGAAAATCTATAATTCCAAAACCACTGAGCAGATTGGGCTGAAATTTAATGGAAATGCATTTAGGGATGTATGGACGAAGATATGTTACGCATACCATGATTCCATGAGTGATATGGAATTAAGGTGTAAAAATGTGAATTTTGGTCAAAAACTTATATCTCAAAAAGTACTAAGTGAATGAGTTCGAAACTTGGTGAGATGTTTCTAGAAGTGTTATTCTATATCATTGCTTTTCCTCAAAAATCTTCAACTCTGAAATTACCCAGTAGATTGAGCTTAACTTTGTTGAGAATGTGTAGATTTGTCCTCATTAATAGCTGACACAGTGAGAACAGTACATTGTTAATTAACTATAATGTTTACTTTACTATTTCCTCTGGTGGTAAAGCCTGTAGCATGGCCAGTTTGGTTTATGACTTGATTATGTAATATGTTGTAAGACAGCTGTTTCATCACCTACCCATATAAACTGAATGTAGCTTGTGTTTAAAATATTACAATAAGACAACCAAGAAAGTTAAACATGTTACATTGGTATGACTTGGTTCCAAATTGATTTTAAAAAATAAAGAAGTACAAAACCTTGTAGACACATCCCTTTAAAGTTTGATTAGGATGTTGCTATACTTGTCTTGTACACTTCCAACATAGGATGGCTGGATTATGATGATGGAAATTAGGTATGAAAATTTTGTTTTGGTTACAACTTTAAATCTTCAAAAAATTATATATCTATCATTGCCCTGAACATGAAGTTGTGCGGCAACGCAATATTTGCGCTATTTTATAGATTTCTACTTGGTGTTTCTAAGAAGGTATCAAGATGGGGTATTGTTGGAGAATTAGGTCGTTTTCCTGTTAATTTCACTGTAATTAAACTGATGTTAAAGTATTGGTATAGATTAATTGTTGATGGAGATGGTTTATTGAGAGCAGCCTATATGTCTTCTATGTGTTATTCAAAATGGGTCATTTATAAAAGAAATTTACTGGATAAGTATAGTGAGAACAGTATGTGGTCAAATCTTTGGAAGTTTAATTCTACAATCAAGAAGGTTCATGATAATTTATGTCAAGAATTTTGTAAATCTTGGTACAGGGGAATTACATAATGACATTAGATAAAAATAAAATGAGACCATAGAGATTGTTTAAAACAAATATCTCTTGCAAATTAAAAATCCTGTTTGTAGAAAACTAGTGACTAAATTGAGAATTTCAGATTATAATATTCAAATTGAGTTGGTCAGACAGTGTACTCCTAAGATTCCTGTAGATGAAAGATTCTGTAAATTTTTAGCACAACTCAACTGAGGTTCAGTAGTGCTATAGGGAGCGCCCGGTGTGTGTGTGTGTGTGTGTGTGTGTGTGTGTGTGTGTGTGTGTGTGTGTGTGTGTGTGTAAAGAACTTAAAAGTAAAAAACTGCTAGACCGATTGCTTTGATATTTGGTGGTCATGTTACTTCTGGTGTCTAGTTGGGAAATTGTTCAAATGAATATGATTGCATCAGAGATGTGAGTTTTGGGTCAAAAAATGTATTAAAAAAAAGTACTGGACAGATTGGCCTGAAATTTGTTGGGAACATTCTTTGGGGTGAGTAAATTAAGATTTGTTCATGACATGATTATTCCCTTAGTAATATGCACATTAGGGCTAAAAATGTCTTTTTGGTCAAAAACCTATAATTCCAAAACTACTGAGCAGATTGGGCTGAAATTTAACAGGGATGCATCTGTGGGTGTATATATGAAGAAATATTAAGCATATAATGATCTCTCAATAATATGCATATTAGGTGTAAAAGTGTGAATTTTGGTCAAAAATTATATCTCAAAAAGTACTTAGTCAATGAGACTGAAACTTGGTGAGATGTTTCTAGAAGTGTTATTCTGTAGATTGTCTTCAAAATATTTTGACACAATTGGCCCTATCAACAATGACCACACCCTTAGCAACAACCAAATGGCAGTATATTTTGGTCAAATAACAACAGCATCTGGTAGGCAAGCGAGTAAACATTAAAAAAAATGTATGCAAATATCCCTAGCAACCATGACCACACCCATAGCAACAGCCAAACGGTTGTGTATTTCACAAAGATAACAGGGATTAATAGATAATTGAATAAACATTCAAAAAATGTATGTAAATTTGCCTAGCAACAAGACCATGCCCATAGCAACAGCCAAATAATCATGTATATTGCAAAGATAACAGGAATAGAAAGACAAATGACTAAATATTTTTAAAATGTATGCAAATGTGCCTAGCAACAAGACCATGCCCATAGCAACAGCCAAATGATAACATATATTGCAAAGATAATATCAGGAATTCATACACAAGTGAACAAAAACATTCAAAAATGTATGCAAATATGTCTAGCAACATGACTACCCCCATAGCAACAGCCAAAGGATCGCGTATATCGCAAAGATAGCAACATGCATGGACTAGCATATGGATAAACATTTTTAACAACTATAGTTGTGGTACAATGCCATTGGCGGTATTTTTTCCTTTCCAATTTATTTGTGGAAAAAATAAACAAATTTCAAGAAATCTTTTCACCAAATGATGGTCAATATACCATGAAGGTTCATAATGAGTAAAAAAAATTCCCCAACGAACCTCAGTGAATCTCACCCTTAAAGAATGATGTAAAAAGTCTCAAATGTGATAAAATTATGTCAAATATCTGAAATCTGATATGTGCCATATTTACAATATTTTCTGTTTCCCAATTTGATTGCATCATCTGTTGTCTCTGTTTTTCTGTCTTTCTCTATGTGTTTGTCAGTCAGTCTGGTCTGGCTGGCTCTTTGTTCTGGCCGGGTCTGTCTGTCTGTCTGTCTCTCTGTTTACAACTGCTGACATCAGACCATGGACAAACAACCTGTTATAAACTGGGAAAGAAAACAAATGAATTTGATTAATAACACTTGGCTCAGCATGTTGTAACAGCTGAGACTTGTATTACACACCATTGTTTGATGAGAACAGTTTTATGGCCTCTTTATGTGTACATGAAATGCCAGGGGAACTGGAAATTCTTTGTGACCATAAACTATTATGTAAAGTGGCCATAAAACTGTTCTTATCAAATGATGGAATGTAATACAAGTGTCTGTACTTCCAAACGTGATGTGCCAAGTGTTATTAATCCAATTCATTTGTTTACTTTCCCCACTTGAAACAGCTTCTGTTCTTCCACGGTCTGATGTCAGAAGTTGTATCTGCATGTCTCTTTGGCTGTCAGTCTCTGGCTCTCTATTTGTTTGTGTATTTCATGTACACATGACATCATTAAAGAATGCAACATACTTGTAAGTAGGTGTGAAATACGACAAGTCACATATTCCTTATCTACCCTAAAATTGTTATCAAAGTGTAAAATAATCCATAATGGTATAAATGTATTTGACATGGTACAACCTTGAGGAGTAACAAAAACAAAACAATAATGTTTTAATGATATGTCTTGCCAATCACCCATATCAGGTTTATAATTACAACTATGGAATATATAGCGTTGCGGTAGCTTGCATGAAGTGAGCTTCAAGCAGAGACAATTTAGGTAAAGACAACAAGATAAGTGACACAAAACAACAGCCGGTGCCTCTGATGTCGGTTGACGGAAAGCTTTATGACTTTGTTTATATCTGTCATGTTCTAAAATAAACTCCCACGGTGTTCTAGGACTGTTCATGCCGTCAACGTGACTTCCTTTACTGCTGATAACATTAGGTAAGATTGTACAAGACGCACCATAGCACATACCATTTCTCGGTAGGGTTGGTCTTTGAATTTTGAAATGTTACATCTTAATGTTGGTGAAATGAAACCGAGTGGTGTGTATTTTTGATTATGGAATGTTTAGTCTATTACAAAATAATTGGCAAGAAATAGCATTTATTACTTAGATACACGTACATTAGTGTTATCAATGCCGACACAACACACAGCCAAAATGGAATGAGCGATGGGAAGAGAGATATAACTTACGTATACTGACAGCAAACTAAGGCCCGTACACCACACACGTGTTTGTACAGTCACATAATGTGTCGACCAGAATTGAAGTCATCTTTTGCAAATCAGAGGTAGCAAAGATGTCGGAATTACATGTACCAAGCGAAGACAACAGTACATGATTTGGTATAGCATGTTTACAGAAGGCATTGTCTACCCTTGCATGCCGATGGGAAAGCCAAAGTCAATTATCTACATGTCGGACAAGCAGTTGGGTTTGAAATAATGATAAATTGATAACATGTCGAGTATTTTTGTTCCAACTCTCACAACTTTTGAGCGTAAATTTACATGAACCATTTTCCGAGGGATGACATTTTGTAAAAGTAATGCTACGTGTGCGCCTGCTGGATAACAAAATAAATCATTCGAAGTACATGAATAGACAAAATAATAAATCCATTTCAATACTGATTTCAGTGATCAACAAATAACATGTTGTATGTAGCTTGAATTATAATAAGATGAAGTTGTTACTGTTGTTGTTGTTGTTGTTGTTGTTGTATACGAAATTGTATTTAATATTATACTTCATAATGGTATGAGCCTCTGGTATGAGCCACACTGTCCCATTTGATCATTATCACATGCAGTGTCCTAATCAGTAAACAGAGTGTGTCACCGGGGATCCTGTGGTGTTTATACTTTGAAAAGTTACCGACACTGATTATATTGTATGTCTTTGCTTGAAACTTGTCTCATTCTTCATTGCCACAAGCAAGCAACCGCAACGCTGTTATTTCCAAAGTTGTATGATATTTGGCATGTCATCATAAGGTCTAACAAAAAAAATTGTGTGGTTCAGATTACACTCAATTTTAAAAAAGGTGAGGTAGGTAGATTTTTTATTTTATTTTTATATGGTCCAAAAAGATAATTGTTTGGTTCCGGTTACCCGACCCCACCTAACTTTTCACTGCCTACTCTAAACTTTGTTTTACATATTCCAGAAAAAATAATAAAATCGCAAAAATTATGTAGTCTCATGAGAAATAGTGGCTGTGGAAACTGACATCAACTTTAAAAGAAACAAAAAAACTGTTCTTCCAATCTGTAATGGCTGTATATCTGATAGGAAGAAATAAATAACACAGAGACCATTTGGAAAGCAATGGAGAACCTGAACTAGACACTCACACATGAAAAAAAAATAACAAAACAAAATTAAAAATCTACCTACCCCTCCTACTCTAAAATTGAGCGTAATCAGAACCACACAATTTTTTTTATTAGTCCTATGTATTATTTTTTTGTCTATGTCTAGTTCAGGTAGTTAAGTTTTCCATTGTTGTCCATACAGTCTCTGTCTTATTGGTTTCTTCTCATCAGATGTACAGCAATTAAAAAGTTTTATATTGTCTTTGTAAGTTGATGTCAGTTTCCACATCCACTATTTCTTGCGAGACTTTGCAATTTTCATGATTTTATTATTTTTTCTGGAATACATTAAAAAGTTAAGGGTCAGCATGAAAAACTAGGTGGGGTCGGGTAACCGGAACAAACAATTTTTTTTTTAGGCCTAAAAATAATCGAAAGGAAGACACATTGGTTTAAATTTTAAAAGTGAATGATTTTAGGAAGGAAATTTTGATGGTTTGTGCAATATTTATGCAGTCTGGAATAGTAAGTTATATCTGCTACCTCAATTCAAAAGATATAAAATACACAAAATTAAAGTCAGATTGAGAAATAATGAATTCTGTATATTATTGCAATATTTGTACATTTTCTGTACTAGTCAGGAATTTTTGGGTACAAAGTGAGAGACTCAAAGAAACTTTTACATGCATATATGCAAATTTGTATCAAAAATTGATATTAAGTATCTAATTATATAATTAATATTAAATAATCCCACAAATATTGGCCGAATTCATGACTTGCAAACAGCAAAGTCAGAATATAAGTATTGTGCCAGTATATATATCCAAATTTGGTGCAAAATGAATAGTAATTTCAACTAACAAAAAAATTTGCATGAATTGTATGACATGTGAATAGTAAATGAATATGTTTGTGTTGGCAAACTATTATTACTCTCACGTGTAAATAGAAAGTGAATTTGTGTAGTATTTAATCCTTAGGCTGGAGTCAGAATTTACGTGGGGGAGGGGGGGCCTGGGGAGAAATTGGAGGCCATGAAAAAAATTGAAGGTTCAAAGGGGGGCCATGAAAAATCTGATGGTCTGAAAGGGGGGCCCAAAATGTTTTGCTCATGATTTGAACCAAAATTAAATCTCAGGAGCAGTTGTTTACCAAGTAAATTTCAAAAAATTCTCACAGCTTTGCAGCAGTTACTTCTACAGCCTGTATTCAGCACTGAGTTGGGTGATAGCCATGTGAATGCATTTGTGTAAGTGTATGCCTTCCTCTGTCTGTCTGTCTATCTGTATTTGTATCTGTGTGTGTGTGTGTGTGTCTCTCTCTCTCTCTCTCTCTCTCTCTCTCTCTCTCTCTCTCTCTCTCTCTCTCTCTCTCTCTCTCTCTCTCTTCTCCATCTCTGTATGTCTCCTTCTCTCACTCTGTCTCTCTCTGTTGAGACTTTTTTAAACATTCAAACCTCAGGAGCAGTTGTTTACCTTGTACTTTGCAAAATTGTTCACTTCATTTACCTACCATACATTTAATTATGAGGCAGTTAATGACCAAGCGAATGTGTGTGTCTGCCAAAATATCTCTGTATAACTTAAAGTGTAGGTAATATAGCCATACAGTTGTATAATGTATTGAGAGTACAAATTGGGTATTGAAGACACTTTTCAAGTACTCTATGGCTTCCGATAATGTGTATGGTTTGAAATTTTATGCCACTAAATGGCCTCCTACATGTCCTTATTTTCAAAAATGTGCCTATCGTGGACACCCCCTCCTACAACCTCCCCACAAGATATCATGGGGGTGCCGTTTCTGCCCAGAATTAAGATTCAAAAAGAAAACTCTGCTGGCTAAGTTTTTCCAAGTACAGGTTACAGCCAATGATAGACCTTTTTCACAAAGCCCACATCTATTTATAAAGAAATCTCTCTGCATGTTAATGTTCTGTTCTTATATAGCGCTTTCCCACACTTATTAACCCTGGCTCGGATCAGAATGGCACAACGGCCCTTTAGTCTTCCTCAACTCCCCGGGGAGCATACAATCCATTGCAGCCATTTAAGCGCATAGGATTAAAGCCTTCACATTGCAACCTACATCCTACCAGGTCCCCAATTATACAGCTGGGTTGACTGAAGCACAGTCGTGGTTCAAATCTTGCCCAAGGACTTTAGCCACTCAGAAACAAACAGCAGGCAGCGACAGGGCTCGAACCTGCAACCTGTAGATTCCAAGCCAGTCACGCTAACCATTCACCCATCATGACTCCACATGTTATGTATGGATGCTGAAGTTGATTTCCACTGTTAGCTTACAGTGTGTCATGTAGTGTACCATACTGTACATCGCTGAAGTGGAAGGGAGGGGGGGGGGTTAATGTATAATTACATATTAAAATATGTGCAGCTGGGAGAGGGGCTATGAAAATTCTTGGGTTCATTTCGGGGGGAGACATGAAAATATTTTAGAGTGCGAAGGGGGCTCTGAAATTTTTTTCGACCAAAATTATTTCTCCCCAGGACCCCCACGCCCCACCCCAATGCCATAACTTCTGACACCAGCCTTTATAGAGGGGTCAATACAATGGAAAACTGAATGGTTGGACTCAATACACCACCTTGTCTCGTATGTATGTATGCATTGTATGTATAGAAACAAGTTTTTGCTATACAAACCATTGTAATGTAGATGATGAACAAAAACAGCTACTGAATAATGTGTTTAGAAGCAATAAAGTACCACACTAATGTACGTAATCCACTTTTATTGATTACATCTTCTAGGGTATTCCCCAAAACAATGTCGGCTTGAATTTCCTTACATCCTTTGTGTCAATTATCAATATAGTAGATTAAAATCCACAATGCATGCAGTACTTTCAGATAGGTAGAGAGACTCTTATAGTTAGTTCAATTGTAACATAGTATCATATCAATTGTAGCAATATGAAAAGACAGATTTTACAGGGACTAAATCAGTCTATAAATGCATAGAGGTCGTCTGGATTGACAGAACAGATCACGGTATGATTTTGAGATTGGATAATTTGGTATGCAACTACATTATGAATAAGTCTGTATTGTATTGCATTGTGGAGGCATCTATTTCAACTAAGGAATTGTGATAGCACAGACAAAAAGTCACAAGAACTCGTCAATAATCTGCATTGATTTTCTCCTGACTCTAACATTCTTACTTGATATATCTGCCCACGCTATGGCACAGCACTTGTAGCTTCAGTATCATAAAACTTTCATTCTCAGAAGCTGAATGGTACAAAGTGACACTGTTTTCATAGTAGCAGCATGTTAGGTACTTGTATGTTAGTCAGTTTGCTATTAATTTTTATGTTTACATGTTTGTTATTTTGCTTTACTCCAGTACTTACCATCTCACGTGTGTTATTCATTTTGACAACTACTGTGGACTTGCATTTCATAGAGGCTGTTTGTTTGGTTTCAAATCTGGCTATTCACAACTTTCCAAATTTGGAATTTCTCACTTTTGTTTAACAACAGGCACAGAGAGAATGAGAACAGTTCTACAGTTTATGGTATTAATCCTACTATCTCATATATAGTTAAGTGTCATTTATGGATTTATGGATGGATAATCTCTCGGAATTTGTTATTCTATCACTGATAGGGAGTCAACAGCAGCAGGTATTTCCAGATTGTGGATTGGAGCAAGCTAACGGAACAGTGGCGGGTGATGTGTCCCCTCACAGCAAGGAATCACTGCCAGAATTGAAACGTGTGCCCCCATCTATGCAGCAAAACCTGCAATATTCTCCTACACATCTAGGTGCTAAACCAGAAATGTTTGAAATGAACCAGTTGTCTAGGACTAACTCACCAAAGACATTGCCCTATACAGGCACTCATTTACCAACACCTTCCAATATTCCAAGTTTGCAATATGAGCCTCCGCCATCCTACGATCAAGTACAAAATGGCGATGAACTAGTCACGGAACCAGATAATCTCGGTCCTGAAGGAGATGAAATCTTACTGCATGACTGGATCAGCTCAGGTGATTCCTCAGAAGAGGAACTCAAACATTTGACAGAGTCACCTGAAACAAAAGTTCGGAAACGACCATCAGAGTGTAGACAGTTGAATGACAATAATTGTAGAGAAATGGGAACTTCTAGTCCATTATTAGGTCGGGACTTTGACGACGACATGCGATCATGTCCAATTCACGGTGTGCGGTCACCACCCAAATCACCGACAAAACCTTGTCCAGTACATGGAAATGTCAGTCCATTAGAGTTAGACGAAACAGACGATGACGATGATGATTTTGAAATTGATCCACAGTGCCCGATACACTCACCTCATAAAGGTGGTTTCGGTGTGCCAATGCTTCCCACAACACTGCCAATACAAGATGACATTCCAGACATCAGTGGGGAATCAGATGGAGAAGAAGTTGTATTTTGGGATCCTTTAAATGACAAATCATACAGGGATAACAAAGACTTGAAGCACAGAGATACAACAGTGGACTTCAAAGATGTGGATACTGATGGAGTTGTGTACGCTGGTGCTGATTATGTCTAGTATGAAACTCACACACGTTAAAAAAAAAAATTCTCTTGGAGATCAAAAAAATAATTCTGTAGAAGTTCAGCTGAAATGTCTAATTTATTATGCAAGTGCTTGTAAATTATCAACCCATGTTTTTGTGGTATCTTACCACCCCTATGTATTAGAGATAATGAGACAGGCCTGTTTACAGTGCAATAGGATTGCACCAACAGTCAGGGGTGGTCAGATGAATGGCATGGCTCAATTCAGGTGAAGAATATTTACAGTTCGTCGTCTAAAGATCTAGAAACTAGCGGTGCTTATTGTAGTCTCTACAAAGTCATAGTAATAAAAAGGGCTGAAAACACAGATTGACGTTCAGATTCTTCATAATCTAAACAGTTATGATTAGTTTCTTTCTTCAGTCTCTTTTCTTAGTCAGGTTTTACTATTTTCTGCCATATTTATAGCAATGCATATACATTGCAAATCTAATATTAAAGACTTACAATATACCAAGCATTTTTTCTTTTTGGTGATCTGTATAATTTCTGTGCCCTTCAAGCAAGTGTATTGAAGATTTCTTTACTTTTGTTTATACTATAAAATACTGAGCATAATTCTGTGATTTCAAATTTAACTTTTATTATCTTGGGCATTGTGTGCAATGAATAAGAGCTCAAAAAGTCATTTTTATCAACCTGTATCTATTTGGATATAATATTTTGAAGTTTATTTCGAAACTTGAAATTCTTTCCTTTACTCTGTCCAGTTTTATTTCTGATGTATTTTTCAGAAAGACATGTATAAAGTTGATAGGGTTTTTTAGCCTAAAGTTTACATTTTTAAACCAAATGTAATGCATGGCTGTCATAATGTGACGCATAGCTGTCATGTGACTTTCTGCACTGACCATTTGTACAATTGCTATGTTTTGATAATGATGGTGCTCCCAGGACTCTGAATATCACAAGACACATACTGGCCTTGGACTCTGTATAGATAATGATGTCAAGGCTACTAGGGACTCTGACACCCAGGAAGCTGTATATGTATTTCGAAAGCTTTAAAAGAGCATCATTTGTCTCACTCAATCAAGGCATGCTTATTAGCCAATGTATTTCATCATTGTGGGCATTTCTTTAGAAAAATTGTACTGTGTGCTCAAAGTAAAGAATATAAAAAGGACAGTTTATAGATATGAACTTGAGGCTTGAAGTCCTGACTACATTTTAGCTCTCAGAGATAAAGATTTCCTAGCTTAACAAAATACAACTGATACAGTGTAGAGTTTACAGGTAGGGCTTTTCGCCATATATTCCTGTCTGCAACTGATACAGTGTAGAGTTTACAGGTAGGGCTTTTCACCATATATTTCTGTCTGCCTTGAGCATGATGCAGATTTCAAGATTCCAACAATAAGTAATCACTGTATTTCTCCAAACACAGTCACTTTAACCACCCAAGTGTTTCAGCATATCAGAGGACCCAGTCATAGTTTTGTTGTTCCCTTTTCATTTTGTGAGTGCAGTATTGTAGTCTACTTGTGCAGGTCAAACAAACCGTAGTTGTCTTTTTCCCAGAGAAACCATTTTTATATTTTTGCACAGATTTTATTTTGTTCTTACAAATTTGTTGTAATTGTCAAACCACTTTTTCCCCAGTTCAAATAACATTTTGATAATAAGAAAAAAGAGAACTATTGTGTTCCATTTGTACTTATTTCTATCTGTGTTTGGGTCAAAGTCATGTGAGAGATTTACATAAGGCAGTACAGTACATCTGTAACAACAATACTTTTTTTAACAAAATAAAAAATATGTGTGCACAAAACAACAGAAAATGAAACACAAAACAAAAAAATGAAAGCCAGCATTGCAAAATTTTAGACTATAACATGCATTTACTTATAATTCACTCACTGGTGCAAAAATTAGACCATTGCATCACTCACTGGTGCAAAAATAGACCATTGCATCACTCACTGGTGCAATAATAGACCATTGCATCACTCACTCACTGGTGCAAAAATAGACCATTGCATCACTCACTGGTGCAAAAATAGACCATTGCATCACTCACTGGTGCAAAAATAGACCATTGCATCACTCACTGGTGCAAAAATAGACTATTGCATCACTCACTGGTGCAAAAATGGACCATTGCATCACTCACTGGTGCAAAAATAGACCATTGCATCACTCACTCACTGGTGCAAAAATGGACTATTTGAATTACTCACTGGCGCAAAAATAGAAAATTGCATCACTCACTGATGCAAAAATGGACTATTTGCAATGTGTAGGAGCTTTTAGCAGCTTTATGCTGTAAAAGGTTTTGTATACATCGTACCAGACATTATACTTAGCAAGTTAGGGATTATTTTCTGAATGGACACAAATCAGCAGAACTTTGGCAGTGTTTTTTATCATAAGAGTTACTAATAAGCACTACAAAACAATTTTTTGAAAATGTTAAACTAGAATACACCGGTACTGAATGTATGCTGTATGTAGCACTTTGTTTGCAACCAAAGGCAGGAGTATTTCACATGGTGATGTACATTTGAAATAGAAAATTCTGACTTCCGCTCTTCTCATACACACCTTAGTGCATTTTATGTATTATAATAACACTCCCAGTCCAGTAATGGTACATATATATAGAATCCATAGATGGGGCTGTGCCACATACAAAATCTCTGCCCTCATTTACAGCCCGGCCCCCTCCCTCCTCTCCTGCCACCCTGATCCATACATTGATATTACTCATTAAGGTAGCAGAGAGAAATTATATGAATGACATGAAAATACCAGTAAAATCATGCATAACAGTTATGGTTTCAAGTGAAAGACCCATGATTTAATGCCGGGTTTTCACATTAGTGTTATCTTATCAGTGGAACCATAAGGATGAGACCAAATTATACTATTGTTCATAACCAATTTTTCCAATAGTTATATCAGACAACTGCATATCACACCAAAACTTGAACTCTGATCCAAACTTGACCTGTGTACAAAAAAGTAATTTGTAAAAGGCCATCAGCTTCTAGAGCAGTCTTATATGAACTGCAATACTGTAAATGTGGAAATTTTCACTACAGACTTATTTTCAGTTATTTCACTGGAAAATAAAAGAAGCAAAAAAAAGTATGAGAATGAATGTTGATGGACTCTGGGTTCATACTCATTAATTAAATTTCTACTCACAGTCAAAAAATTCTTGGAAGCAAATCTTTGTCATTGTCATTGTCTTCCATGACATGTGACAATGTAAGTACACCCGTGACGATGCAGACGAGACATCAGCAAACTTTTGTTTTGAGTGAGGAGAAACTTTGTTACAAAAATAAGTAGTGACTAAAATGCCTTCTTGTACATAAACACAATTTATCCGTCTGGTAATTAGTAAAAATTAGTCATTGAGAACTAGCTGAAGACTCTAAAATCACAAAGTTTTTCTAGTAGTAAAAATATCTAGGTTTACAGTATATGATTGTTCATGCAGTGATAACTTTGTACTTCCAGCCTATGACTGTGATGACTTTGTACTTCCACCCTATGACAGTGGCAAGGTTAACAAACTTGACAATCAGGATTTCTTGTAAATCACAGGAAATTTAAAGTATTAAGTTTTCTTAACAATTTCTTCTGTATTAGTTGTATATCGGCCACTGCATCAGTGTTTAATGTTTCAGAAGTGAATTTGTAATTCGAAACAAGAATTAAAAATAATATTATTTTATCAACTTTGCCCCCAAAGAAATTAGGTTGTTCACTATCATGTTGTTAAGGAAATCAGCAACTTGTTATTTTTCCCAGTATTCAGTAGCCATGTTGGCTTAAAGCTGCACTAGCTGCTACTGGAATGTCCAATAAAAATGTTTTGATAGATACAATAACTTATAATATTGTACATCTTGAACAGTATTGCATCACCTATTATAGGTTAACATGTTTTTTGTAGCTGTATACATGATATTAATAACTCTGGTAATTGAACCTTCATTTACTACGATAGACACAAACTAAAAGTATTGTCACAACATGTTGATACAACAGTGATAACCTATTGAATGGATGTTGGTTTACAGTCTCAGTAGGGAAGCATCACAGAGTTTTATTGACAGAGTTCCATGAATTTGCAGTGAACTGTTTTAGTACTTCCAATGTTTACACTATCTTGATCACAGGTGGATTAGAATTGCACATTTATAAAGGAACTGCTATCACTCGCTTGTATAATATACCATATAACATTGAAGAACAATAGATTTAGTTTGCACCTATCTTAGTACACCAGAAGGCTGGATTACCAGAGTCGTAATCAAATCAAATTGAGTTTTTGTCCACACCCAAAAATCAGTGCCCTCAGTGGCAATCACAATTGCAACCCAGCTGTTTTTGTACTGCTTATGGACAATGTTGACCACTGATTAACATGTACAATGTCTAATTATTTGTATTTTAACAATTTCCAATGAAATATAATGGTTCTTTGATTGACAAATGATATTCCAGTTACAACTTGTACAGTTTTAACATGGTGACAGATTCAAAATTGTGTTTTCACTTAAGATTTAACTTGCCACTACACTACCTACACAATTAACAGATACAATGGCTTTTTATAAGTAATTGACCAATTTCTAGTGAAGATATCTTTGGTTATTTGATGGAAAAAATGTCCCAGTTGTAGCTAGTGTAAGTTTAATTTTGATGTTGTTTTGACCTCTATTTCAAAGGTTTGTTGTATGGTCTGACCTCTGCTTTGTTGTCTTGATTTTAAACAAATTCTGAACAAATTAACTGCAAATGTTTAAGTGAAAATTCAAACCTTATCTACAAAAGTTGTGAGTATATAGATTGCATATATCATGCTATGCCTTGCAAGCACATCCGTAGTCTCAAAAAAGCACAATGTTTTTCAGAGTAAAATATTTGACAAGAAAGAAGAACTTTAGATTGGTCTTACACTTTGAACTGCTGGCAGTTTTTTTAGAATTACAGCAAGTCATATGGTATGTGTACAGAGTCAATTTCACACCTAACAATCATACATATTGCAATGAAAAATTAGGTAATAATATGTGATTTTTTTTAAAAAGACAGTTCCACTTCTGTACAGTGTAAACTGAATAAAGGAATGCTTTTTATGATAAACAGTATATCTGCTTTTGTTGGTGTAGTTTTATCCTTCAAATCTCCACATGGTGACCAGTCTACCCAACTGCTTGCATCATTCATGAGTTTTATGACCCCCCTCCCCCCTCATAGTATATTAACAATAGATACTAACATCTATGGTTGAGGTCAGATGTCTGCTCATTACAGGTCGATGTTGGTCTTGTGAATAAATTAGATAATTTGCATATCAATAGAACATTAAACAATAGACACTATTCACCATAATGCTAACCATAGACCCTGCACAAAATTGTCTGTACATGTGCTAACACCCACGTTTGTGCTGAAGATATGTACAGGCTATTTTGCAGTACATGCTGATTATCACCTGTTTGAGGGTGAATGAGGGTGTTTGCAGTACATGCTGATTATCACCTGTTTGAGGGTGAATGAGGGTGTTTTCGGACAGCTGGAAGTTTCTGCAGAGACCCGGAATAAAACTGACATTTTGATTTTGGGGTTCCTCTCCTAATGGAATTGACACCAGCAAGTCATGCACCATCCTTTCACATGTATACTGTATCTAGAACATCATAATGAATATTCATAGCATTTTGCAAATTAACTTGCAGTATAATTTTGTGGCCAAACAAATTTTCTGCAGATCTTGACATTGGAGAGGAATTTGCATGGTCTTGTGGCTACATGGCATTTTCATGTTCATGCAGTTAGAATTATATGATACAGTCTTGCCGCCTTAATCTCCATGGCTGTAATTATTTGTAATTTTCCAATTTTGAAATATGCGATATAGTTCATCAATATGCATAAAATCATGCCAGTATCTGATGGATAAAATAGTCGTTAAAGGATTTGCATGTGCGAACCCTAGAATGATAAAAAGTTCAAAAACAAAAACTAAATTATGCTAAAATTATTGTAGCTCCGATTACTCCATATTGCCATCGCCATATTGCCCCATTCAGCCCGTCCTCTGTGTCCATTCCAACAAATCGTCACGTTGCAACCTCCTATTACCATAGAGCTCAGGAACTGTGTTAGGGACCAGTCAGTTTCTTCAGCCGGGGGGTTTGGATTAGTAGGGAGGGTCACTGTTTTCAAAATTGGCAGTAGGGGGGTGATCCTGTTTTGAAAATTTGGGATGGGGGGTCATCCTGTTTTGGATTTTGATGGAAGAAAAAAATCAATGAATCTATAGTGGTACGACCTTGTCTGTACTGTGGATTTTTTCCTTGTTCCCATATTTAGCACAACTGCACTGGTTCAGTAGTGCTATAGGCATGGCAAAGTGTCTGTCTGTCTGTGTGTGTGTGTGTGTGTGTGTGTGTGTGTGTGTAAACAACTTAAAGTCAAAAACTGCTGGACCGATTGCTTTGATATTTGGTGGTCATGTTACTTCTGGTGTCTAGTTGGGAAATTGTTCAAATGAAAATGATTGCATCAGAGATATTGGTTTTGGGTCAAAAAATGTGATTTTTGGTCAAAAAACTAAAACTCCAAAAGTACTGGGCAGATTGGCATGAAATTTAATGGGGACATTCTTAGATGTGAGTAAATTAAGATTTGCTCATGACATGATTATTCCCTTAGTAATATACAAAGTAGGGCTAAAAATGTGTCTTTTTGGTCAAAAACCTATAATTCCAAAACCACTGGCAGATTGGGCTGAAATTTAAGAGGGATGCATCTGTTGGTGTATAGATGAAGAACTATTAAGCATATAATGATCTCATCAGTAATATGCAAATTAGGTGTAAACATGTGAATTTTGGTCAAAAATTTATATCTCAAAAAGTACTTGGTCAATGAGACTGAAACTTGGTGAGATGTTTCTAGAAGTGTTATTCTGCAGATTTTCTTCAAAATAATTTTGAAACAATTGGCCCTAGCAACCATGACCATGCCCTTAGCAACAACCGAATGGCAGTATATTTTGGTCAAATAACATCATCTGGTAGGCAAGTGAGTAAACATTCAAAAAATGTATGCAAATATCCCTAGCAACAAGACCACGCCCATAGCAACAGCCAAATGGTCGTATATTTAACAAAGATAACAACAGGGATTAATAGACAATTGAACAAACATTCAAAAATGTATGTAAATTTGCCTAGCGACAAGATCACACCGATAGCAACAATCAAATAATCACATATATTGCAAATATCAAAGATAACAACAGGAATTGAAAGACAAATGAATAAACATATTACAAATGTATGTAAATGTGCCTAGCAACAAGATCACGTCCATAGCAACAGCCAAATGGTCACAAATATTTGATTTGATTTATTGATTTCACCAGGAAAAAAAACATACATAACAAATAAATTAACAAAATATATAAATTAAATTAAGTCAAAGAATATTCAATCAAATACATGTACATCAGTAATTACATGGACCTGGTGGGGGTTGTAGGAATAGTTCTACAGAACTAGTCAAGCCCACAACCCTTACAGAATGAGTTAAGTCGAAAATACTGGGTAAAACTCGGGTAGCGGAAAAATAAACAAAATGTGATAAGAATAATTGTCAAAATAATGCTTTGCATGAACGAATAAATGCGATTTACAACAACAACAACAACAACAACAACAACAAAAACAGCAAGATAGACATACATACATACATACATACATACATACATACATACATACATACATACATACATACATACATACATTGAAGTACCTATTACTAAGTACTTACTTACTTATTGAAGTAAGTAAGCTTTTAAGGCATGTTTGAATGAATGTCTGTAAGTTATGTTTTTTATGTAGTCTGGGAGTGAATTCCAGTGTGTTACAGCTGCATACTTGATATTGTGTTGACTATGAGATAAGCTAACTTTAGGGACAGAGAAATTATTTTGAGTCGCGAAACGGGTGGGATACATGTGAGGAGGTTTTTTAAAGTATTGCAAAGATAACAACAGGGATTAATAGACAATTGAATAAACATTCAAAAAATGTATGTAAATTTGCCTAGCAACAAGACCACGCCCATAACAAGTCAAATAATCACGTATATTGCAAAGATATCAGGAATTGAAAGACAAATGAATAATCATTCAAAAATGTATGCAAATATATCTAGCAACATGACCATACCCATAGCGACAGCCAAATGATCGCGTATATCACAAAGATAGCAACATGGTTGGATAGGCAACTGGGTAGTCATTCAGCAAATGAACACCTATTGTTAACATGGACTAGCATATGGATAAACATTTTTAATAACTGTACAGTTGTGCTACAACACCATTGGCGGTATTTTTTGAATATTATTTCACCTGGAATGACGCTCAAACATAACTTTAACATATAAAGTTGATTGTTTTTGCAAAGGGATTATCATGAACACTGTCCTACTACCGAATTCGACCCCTGGATTCGATCACAGTTCATGGCACTGATTGGCAGTCTATGTCTTGGGCGCGAAAACGTCAGTACTGTCCGATATCTGAGACACTTCTTTGCCCAAGGTACGTCCCATATTTTGGTTTTAAAAAAACACCCAGATTTCATGGAAAATGTCATCTAGTTTGAACTTAGCACTGGGAGAGATATTTGTAGATTTAAATAACAGCGAAGTGATATCCAAGTGATTTTGTAACATTTCCACGTACTTTGCTGTAGCGAAAACACCAGCAACTACGGCAATGTTGTTACATACGGTAACTTTGTGATCACCGATATTAGTGCTCTCAAAACCGATACCATAATAAAATTGTGTTGAATCAAAGCTTTAGCATCACCTGATCTTTCGTGCGAATTATTAAGCATGACAATATAACAGTTCTGAATAAAACTTTGACATGTACAGGATTAGCAGTCCTCTACCGGAGCTAATATTAAAGTTTGTGCAGCGTGTGATAACCATGAACTCCTTGCCTGTGTTGCTGCTGAAGTCTATCAGTGATAGATAGTGTATAAGACAAAGGAGGTTTAGAAGGTGTGATTTAGGTTGACCTTTGTAGTTCAAGTAAAAGCAAAAGTCAGAAACCATATGCAGTATAATAAGGGGAGCCTCCATGGTCTGAAGAATGAAATGCAAGAGTCCGACCCGGACCAAAATAGTTTGCCAAAATTACGAGGAGAACTTAAAAAATAGTTGGGGCGAGTATTATTTAAAAATAAGTCATACTACTGCACCATGGGTGGAGTAGTGATTGTCAGTATAATTACTCCATGCTGTACAATGACAAGGAGGGCATGACAGTTACCATTCAAAAGAAACGGTAAACATTTTTTAAACGAATTTTACACAGGTCTTCATATGAGCTAGACTATAAGATACGTCTCGTTGTTCAGTCCTATCAGGGCTTGTTAATAATGTATGGCTTATTTGTTTCGCCGTGAACACGGGAAAGTGCATGCTATGTGTGTCACCATCCGAATGTGTATCTCAGGGACTGACATTTAAAAGGGGAACAAAAGTAAGACTTTTTTAAAGTTATAGCTGCGTTTCCTGTGCTTAATAGG
This sequence comes from Glandiceps talaboti, assembly GCF_964340395.1. Classification (NCBI taxonomy): domain Eukaryota; kingdom Metazoa; phylum Hemichordata; class Enteropneusta; family Spengelidae; genus Glandiceps; species Glandiceps talaboti. Next base: position 27,620,759 of record NC_135553.1, read on the forward strand.
GAAAACAGAAGTCATTTTAACCAAGCTTACCTCTTATATTGCCTCGGAGCTATGCATTGGCAAATCTAGCTCAAAAGAAACCTGCTGTACATTGGGGGGGGGGCATTGTGGTCCTTTAAATATCACACCATATCATATATATATATATATATATATATATATATATATATATATATATATATATATATATATAACATCACAGAGCATTCATCAGCAGACTCCAAGTTACACAAAATATTCAACAGAAACAATGTCAAAGTCAGTTATAGCTGCATGCCAAACATGGCTACCATAATCAAAGCGCACAACGCCACCATCTCCAACAACGAAACCATACCCACTCAAAAACCATGTAATTGCAGACAGAAAGACACCTGCCCTTTGAACGGCGAATGCCAAACGGAAAATATCGTATACCAAGCCACCGTCCACGGAAAAAAACAAACAAAAGTATATATCGGTCTAACAGAGAACAACTTCAAACAGAGATACGCCAACCACAAACAGTCATTCAAACATGAAAAACACGAAAACAGCACAGAACTATCAAAACACATTTGGAAACTGAAAAGAAACAACGAGCCCTTTTCCATATCCTGGTCCATCAACAAGACAGCCCAAGCATACACCAATAAAACAAAACGATGCAACCTGTGTTTAACCGAAAAACAACCATCATCATTAAAGCAGACAAAAACTCCACACTAAACAAAAGAACTGAGTTGATATCCAAATGCCGACACGAGAATAAGTTTTATTTGTCCAACTTCAATAGAGCATCTATCACCTAAACTAAACCCGTTAACTAACGGAACATCAAAGCCCAACATGTAACAACCCGCCAACACCTACTTGTCCTCACCCAATAACTCACACAATAACAACCAACACCTCAACACACACAACACCAACCCACCAACACAGACAATAGTGATGATATTTCTATTGTCTGCAATCTATATAAACACACACCCAGAGAGTAGAAACCAGCAGTTGTCTGATGATCGCGCAATGCGTGAAACTCCGAGTTACAACCAAGAAAGAGTTCCAGTACTACCAAAACTATTGCGCTCTGCCACTGCGGTATAGAGCACTGTCTTAGCAGATTGATACTCACCGATATATATATCACTTTGATGTTCCGTTAGTTAACGGGTTTAGTTTAGGTGATAGATGCTCTATTGAAGTTGGACAAATAAAACTTATTCTCGTGTCGGCATCGGCATATATACATATATATATATATATATATATATATATATATATATATATATATATATATATATATATATATATATATATATATATATATATATATATATATATATATATATATATATATATATATATATATAACTCGGTGAGTATCAATCTGCTAAGACAGTGCTCTATACCGCAGTGGCAGAGCGTAATAGTTTTGGTAGTACTGGAACTCTTTCTTGGGTGTAACTCGGAGTTTCACGCATTGCGCGATCATCAGACACTCAAGTGCTGAGTGTCTGATGATCGCAATATGCGTGAAACTCCGAGTTACACCCAAGAAAGAGTTCCAGTACTACCAAAACTATATATATATATATATATATATATATATATATATATATATATATATATATATATATATATATATATATATATATATATATATATTCATAATTAAAGTGCTTTTTAGCAATACATGAGTTCTACTTGAGGTTTAGAAACATACTTATTTCGAATAAATAACACGACACGAGTGCTTTGTGTGGCACGACAAGTCAAGTGATTTATTTGCCAGACTTTATTTCAAGAACTTGTTGCTTGTACTATTGTTTTGTTTTAATTTGTTTTGTCACCACTTAAATCTAACCTTTTATTATATAACTCAGTCACATGTATATTCATTTTAATTTTAAAAACGGCCTAAAACGGCCTCCCTCCAAGGCCAGAGCTAGAAGTCGACAGCTCGACGGTCAAAAGCCAAGTGCTGAATCTGCGACGCTATGGTCGTTACAATAATTAAATTACAATAAGTCACGCATATGAGATGAGCTTTTAAGATAACAATAGGTCATCCATAATTATGAGCGTCAAGGAAATGAAACAAGGGACACTAAACTTTAACTTGAATGACATCTCTAGACATACTATATTAGTGTATCTATTGTCTTGACACCCATGTGAGTCATATTAATTTCTCTGACTAGGTGTTTGGCGACATGTATAAGCAGTGTCATGTCTGAACTCAAACACAGTAATTACGAATTCATGACATTAACATGAAGCAAAACTGAAATCTGAAAAAAAAAATAAAAATGGTCTCAGAATGATTGGATCAAATCAAGTATTCTGTTTCTTGGTTTGTGTACTTTGACTGCTGTAGCCTTTGCCTATTCAAGTTTTACTGCATTCTCTCAGGTTGCAAGGCAGATATGTGGTGATGCACTTACATACATACATACATACATACATACATACATACATACATACATACATACATACATACATACATACACATACATACATACATACATACATACATACATACATACATACATACATACATACATACATACACACACACATACATACATACATACATACATACATACATACATACATACATACATACATATGTTATTGTTGTTTATTACTATTATTATTATTATTAGTAGTAGTAGTAGTAGTAGTAGTAGTAGTAGTAGTAGTAGTTGTAGTAGTAGTAGTAGTAGTAGTAGTAGTAGTAGTAGTAGTAGTATAATTATAGCAGCCCATACAAATAAAAAGGAAAGAAAGAGGAAACACTAAAATGTAACACTGAAGTGAAAACCCTCCATAAATTAAAGTCTAAAAAGTACAAAGAGCACTAGTAAAGAATCGACCTAAAGTGTTTCCAAAAGTTAGTATGGAAATATGATTCGGAATGTACACAAATGTAAATAACAGTATTCTTGCTGTCCATTAAACGTTCACAAAATGTAAATAACAACTTACGTTGCAATGAAGTAAAATGTTTGATAATACCTCCAGTAATAGGGGGGCATCTTGGTTTCTCGCGAGGTGTATGTTTCAAGTTGTTTTCTTTTATTGTAACTATGGTTACACACATTTACAGTTTTCCAACCAAATATCATATTAGGAGGGAGCATTGGAATGCATTGTAACCATGCGACTTTGATGTAAAATATCTGAAAAGTTTGTATGGCGACCCCAATTTTTTTCACATTTAATTGATTGGCATGAGTAGGTTTATCTTTCGTCAAATTATTTCAAAAAGTTGAACGGGGAAATAGCAAAAAAAAAATTAAAAAATATATATATATTTTTAAATATGCCAATTTTTTCCCCATTTTTGATTGTTAATCTTGAAATAAAACACATATATTCCTATTATTTGACGTGAATGTAAGTACCATATGTCTGAACTCAAACACAGTAATTACGAATTCATGACATTAACATGAAGCAAAACTGAAATCTGAAAAAAAAAATAAAAATGGTCTCAGAATGATTGGATCAAATCAAGTATTCTGTTTCTTGGTTTGTGTACTTTGACTGCTGTAGCCTTTGCCTATTCAAGTTTTACTGCATTCTCTCAGGTTGCAAGGCAGATATGTGGTGATGCACTTACATACATACATACATACATACATACATACATACATACATACATACATACATACATACATACACATACATACATACATACATACATACATACATACATACATACATACATACATACATACATACATACATACACACACACATACATACATACATACATACATACATACATATGTTATTGTTGTTTATTACTATTATTATTATTAGTAGTAGTAGTAGTAGTAGTAGTAGTAGTAGTAGTAGTAGTAGTTGTAGTAGTAGTAGTAGTAGTAGTAGTAGTAGTAGTAGTAGTAGTAGTATAATTATAGCAGCCCATACAAATAAAAAGGAAAGAAAGAGGAAACACTAAAATGTAACACTGAAGTGAAAACCCTCCATAAATTAAAGTCTAAAAAGTACAAAGAGCACTAGTAAAGAATCGACCTAAAGTGTTTCCAAAAGTTAGTATGGAAATATGATTCGGAATGTACACAAATGTAAATAACAGTATTCTTGCTGTCCATTAAACGTTCACAAAATGTAAATAACAACTTACGTTGCAATGAAGTAAAATGTTTGATAATACCTCCAGTAATAGGGGGGCATCTTGGTTTCTCGCGAGGTGTATGTTTCAAGTTGTTTTCTTTTATTGTAACTATGGTTACACACATTTACAGTTTTCCAACCAAATATCATATTAGGAGGGAGCATTGGAATGCATTGTAACCATGCGACTTTGATGTAAAATATCTGAAAAGTTTGTATGGCGACCCCAATTTTTTTCACATTTAATTGATTGACATGAGTAGGTTTATCTTTCGTCAAATTATTTCAAAAAGTTGAACGGGGAAATAGCAAAAAAAAAATTAAAAAATATATATATATTTTTAAATATGCCAATTTTTTCCCCATTTTTGATTGTTAATCTTGAAATAAAACACATATATTCCTATTATTTGACGTGAATGTAAGTACCATATTATTAAGAACGCAAAATGACATGAAAAAATTATATTCATCCAAAAATGACATTGCCAGGGATTCATTTATTGACATATGCTTTTTTTTTTGAACGAACGCAGAACAATTAAACTCTAGAGGGCGTCCTCCTTCAAAAACTAGACGGTGGACCCCCAATTTCTTTTCCAAAAAATATAAATCTCCCATCATGGTCTACCACTGGTACAAATTTGGAAGTGATCCGACTACAAAGTCGAGGCGCATTTCACCTTAACACAAAACGAGGTGTTTGTCTGGCGATGAATTATGAAAAATTACAGTATACATATATATCCATTTTATGTAACGGAACGCCATGTACTAGTATCTGTGCAATGAAAAGTTAGCTACATATTAAATTATTCTTTGTTTTCAACATGTATTTAATATTTATATATTTATAATCAGTATTTACCAGTTATAAATATCTGTGCAATGAAACCTGTCAGAGATGTTAAGCTCACTGAGTCGACACCATATCATCCCAGTATCTGGTATGTCTTCACTGACTGACATATAATTTACACCGTGATATTCTAGATGAGTTGATCCTATTTAAATTTGTCATACTTTGCCCTCCTTTGTGGCTTCAACTGTTTATTTCTTTAACCAGGTTATTCCTTCAATTAATGATTTGATTGTTTCATGTAACAGAACTCAATGTACTAGTATCGGTTTGATCAATTTGTGTTACAGATTGTTATGGTCCACTGTACTGGCTTCAGAAATTACATGTATATGTCGAATATGTATGTATTTCATAGGGGCTATGTATATGCAATATGCACAGAAAAATTATAACAGAAAAAACACTGTTAATAACTTGCATAATTGTGTATATATAGGTGTGTTCTATACTTCATTCAGTGTTAGCAAAAGTTTTGAGCAGCGCCCCCTCCCTTTCACTCCCCAGTTTTTGAGTGACCCCCCCCCCCGGTCATAAATAATGACGACTCCCTTAGTGTGAGATTTTTACCAGAAGACATCAAAAGTTTCGTCAACGTGGAGCAGTCAGTGTACGCGACTGATGTTTTTTATTGACCACAGAGCAGTTTCGTCATACTTTGTAACTTGCGTCCTTTCGTGGGACTCACTGCTCGTGTCGGACTGGTAACACTTCATACCTTCTTTACTGTCGTGTATAAATGAATATCCTTTGCGACTTGCACAAAAATTCCTCAGGGTACTGTGGCAGTTGCACGAATTTGCCACTTTCTTCTACTCCTTGCACCAAATCTTGTCAAACCGCTTCATCCTGGCCATCGTATCGTTTTCCATATACACCTGTATTGCTAATTTTCGGTCTGGTTGACAAGTCGGCCTAGCCTACCCGAAGACGTGAAGGACTACCGCTACTCTAACTGGTCTGAGCGCTACTATTTGGCTATACAAACATTTTGAATTTTTGAATTTTCGCTCGTCTTCCTCGAGAAAGGACGAGCGAAATTTCAAAAATAGACACAGAATAGTGTTTCATGTCTACAGGTAGGCTAAAGTCAGCCTGGGTTTATATAATACTTGCATCCAATATAAATCCAACAGAAAAGTAAGGTATACATTGAGTTTAAAATAACAGGTACAAGAAATGTGGCTGGATATTCGTCACTGAAATACACGTGTCAGGTTGGGTGTTTCTACTGTTTCAATTTCTACTATAACAATCAACATAATTTGCATGAACTTCAATGAGTAAAGAGCAAAATGCTCGATCAATACGTACCACATCTCGGACATGTTGAAGCAATTGAGTCACCGGATGGCGCGAATTGCGCAAGGCCGATGGTGGCGCACTCCACGATCCGCTCTGACCAATTGGTTAACATCCTCTCTCAATTCCTTTTCATTAATATCGACAATGTAAAATAACAAAAGTCTACTTCATCATGTACCCATTTGTAATACAAAGTCATACGCGAGCAGCGCCAGTCTTATGGAACAGTATACCACTTGAATGTTGTTCTACGTCAACTGTCAATAAATTCGAGAAGGACATCAAGACAAATCTGTTTGCAAGAGCTTTCTCTAACTTTTTACATTGATCTACTATTGTTCCTGTTCAGCGCTATAAAACATGACGTCGTATTGGATTATGGCACTATGCAAATTCTTTTGATTGATTGATTGATTGATTGATTGATTGATTGATTGATTGATATACGCCATATACATCGACTAATATATACTGTTTTTTTAAAACGCGTACATGAAGGTCCATCTCCTAACGTACATAAATCATATGACATCCCATATCTATTTCAAATCACATTAAGGATATTACGCTAACCACCAATATAGCAATATAATCATGAACTAGATGTGTTCTGTACATTATACACACAATTAGCAAATCATGAAGATGTTTCGTCACCCTCAACCCCAATGCAAAGATATAACAGAGGTTTCAATGGCATACATCCCGTCTAGTAGAACTGTCACAGATTACTAATAATTAGTTACGCCCAAGAGAAGATTTGTAGACCAATACATTATTCATAATGAATTTTATCAGAGCGATCTATATATGCGTAATGTTTCCAAATCCTACACATTTACCAGCGTGCATGTATGAAGTATGAATTAATCAAATGCGTGTAAATGTAATAAATTGTTATACTATTATAATACTTCTATTGTCACCTGTACACTACCTATGTCATCATATATCAAAGTCACCTGTACACTACCTATGTCATCATATATCAAAGTCACCTGTACACTACCTATGTCATCATATATCAAAGTCACCTGTACACTACCTATGTCATCATATATCAAAGTCACCTGTACACTACCTATGTCATCATATATCAAAGTCACCTGTACACTACCTATGTCATCATATATCAAAGTCACTATGTCATCATATATCAAAGTCACCTGTACACTACCTATGTCATCATATATCAAAGTCACCTGTACACTACCTATGTCATCATATATCAAAGTCACCTGTACACTACCTATGTCATCATATATCAAAGTCACCTGTACACTACCTATGTCATCATATATCAAAGTCACCTGTACACTACCTATGTCATCATATATCAAAGTCACCTGTACACTACCTATGTCATCATATATCAAAGTCACCTGTACACTACCTATGTCATCGTATATCAAAGTCACCTGTACACTACCTATGTCATCGTATATCAAAGTCACCTGTACACTACCTATGTCATCATATATCAAAGTCACCTGTACACTACCTATGTCATCGTATATCAAAGTCACCTGTACACTACCTATGTCATCGTATATCAAAGTCACCTGTACACTACCTATGTCATCATATATCAAAGTCACCTGTACACTACCTATGTCATCGTATATCAAAGTCACCTGTACACTACCTATGTCATCGTATATCAAAGTCACCTGTACACTACCTATGTCATCGTATATCAAAGTCACCTGTACACTACCTATGTCATCGTATATCAAAGTCACCTGTACACTACCTATGTCATCGTATATCAAAGTCACCTGTACACTACCTATGTCATCGTATATCAAAGTCACCTGTACACTACCTATGTCATCGTATATCAAAGTCACCTGTACACTACCTATGTCATCGTATATCAAAGTCACCTGTACACTACCTATGTCATCGTATATCAAAGTCACCTGTACACTACCTATGTCATCGTATATCAAAGTCACCTGTACACTACCTATGTCATCATATATCAAAGTCACCTGTACACTACCTATGTCATCATATATCAAAGTCACTATGTCATCATATATCAAAGTCACCTGTACACTACCTATGTCATCATATATCAAAGTCACCTGTACACTACCTATGTCATCATATATCAAAGTCACCTGTACACTACCTATGTCATCATATATCAAAGTCACCTGTACACTACCTATGTCATCATATATCAAAGTCACCTGTACACTACCTATGTCATCATATATCAAAGTCACCTGTACACTACCTATGTCATCATATATCAAAGTCACCTGTACACTACCTATGTCATCATATATCAAAGTCACCTGTACACTACCTATGTCATCATATATCAAAGTCACCTGTACACTACCTATGTCATCGTATATCAAAGTCACCTGTACACTACCTATGTCATCGTATATCAAAGTCACCTGTACACTACCTATGTCATCATATATCAAAGTCACCTGTACACTACCTATGTCATCGTATATCAAAGTCACCTGTACACTACCTATGTCATCGTATATCAAAGTCACCTGTACACTACCTATGTCATCGTATATCAAAGTCACCTGTACACTACCTATGTCATCGTATATCAAAGTCACCTGTACACTACCTATGTCATCGTATATCAAAGTCACCTGTACACTACCTATGTCATCGTATATCAAAGTCACCTGTACACTACCTATGTCATCGTATATCAAAGTCACCTGTACACTACCTATGTCATCGTATATCAAAGTCACCTGTACACTACCTATGTCATCGTATATCAAAGTCACCTGTACACTACCTATGTCATCGTATATCAAAGTCACCTGTACACTACCTATGTCATCGTATATCAAAGTCACCTGTACACTACCTATGTCATCGTATATCAAAGTCACCTGTACACTACCTATGTCATCGTATATCAAAGTCACCTGTACACTACCTATGTCATCGTATATCAAAGTCACCTGTACACTACCTATGTCATCGTATATCAAAGTCACCTGTACACTACCTATGTCATCGTATATCAAAGTCACCTGTACACTACCTATGTCATCGTATATCAAAGTCACCTGTACACTACCTATGTCATCGTATATCAAAGTCACCTGTACACTACCTATGTCATCGTATATCAAAGTCACCTGTACACTACCTATGTCATCGTATATCAAAGTCACCTGTACACTACCTATGTCATCATATATCAAAGTCACCTGTACACTACCTATGTCATCGTATATCAAAGTCACCTGTACACTACCTATGTCATCATATATCAAAGTCACCTGTACACTACTTATGTCATCGTATATCAAAGTCACCTGTACACTACCTATGTCATCGTATATCAAAGTCACCTGTACACTACCTATGTCATCATATATCAAAGTCACCTGTACACTACCTATGTCATCGTATATCAAAGTCACCTGTACACTACCTATGTCATCGTATATCAAAGTCACCTGTACACTACCTATGTCATCGTATATCAAAGTCACCTGTACACTACCTATGTCATCATATATCAAAGTCACCTGTACACTACCTATGTCATCATATATCAAAGTCACCTGTACACTACCTATGTCATCGTATATCAAAGTCACCTGTACACTACCTATGTCATCGTATATCAAAGTCACCTGTACACTACCTATGTCATCGTATATCAAAGTCACCTGTACACTACCTATGTCATCGTATATCAAAGTCGCCTGTACACTACCTATGTCATCGTATATCAAAGTCACCTGTACACTACCTATGTCATCGTATATCAAAGTCACCTGTACACTACCTATGTCATCGTATATCAAAGTCACCTGTACACTACCTATGTCATCGTATATCAAAGTCACCTGTACACTACCTATGTCATCGTATATCAAAGTCACCTGTACACTACCTATGTCATCGTATATCAAAGTCACCTGTACACTACCTATGTCATCGTATATCAAAGTCACCTGTACACTACCTATGTCATCGTATATCAAAGTCACCTGTACACTACCTATGTCATCGTATATCAAAGTCACCTGTACACTACCTATGTCATCATATATCAAAGTCACCTGTACACTACCTATGTCATCATATATCAAAGTCACCTGTACACTACCTATGTCATCGTATATCAAAGTCACCTGTACACTACCTATGTCATCGTATATCAAAGTCACCTGTACACTACCTATGTCATCATATATCAAAGTCACCTGTACACTACCTATGTCATCGTATATCAAAGTCACCTGTACACTACCTATGTCATCATATATCAAAGTCACCTGTACACTACCTATGTCATCGTATATCAAAGTCACCTGTACACTACCTATGTCATCATATATCAAAGTCACCTGTACACTACCTATGTCATCGTATATCAAAGTCACCTGTACACTACCTATGTCATCATATATCAAAGTCACCTGTACACTACCTATGTCATCATATATCAAAGTCACCTGTACACTACCTATGTCATCGTATATCAAAGTCACCTGTACACTACCTATGTCATCATATATCAAAGTCACCTGTACACTACCTATGTCATCGTATATCAAAGTCACCTGTACACTACCTATGTCATCATATATCAAAGTCACCTGTACACTACCTATGTCATCGTATATCAAAGTCACCTGTACACTACCTATGTCATCATATATCAAAGTCACCTGTACACTACCTATGCCATCGTATATCAAAGTCACCTGTACACTACCTATGTCATCATATATCAAAGTCACCTGTACACTACCTATGCCATCGTATATCAAAGTCACCTGTACACTACCTATGTCATCGTATATCAAAGTCACCTGTACACTACCTATGCCATCGTATATCAAAATCACCTGTACACTACCTATGTCATCGTATATCAAAGTCACCTGTACACTACCTATGTCATCGTATATCAAAGTCACCTGTACACTACCTATGTCATCGTATATCAAAATCACCTGTACACTACCTATGTCATCGTATATCAAAGTCACCTGTACACTACCTATGTCATCGTATATCAAAATCACCTGTACACTACCTATGTCATCGTATATCAAAGTCACCTGTACACTACCTATGTCATCGTATATCAAAGTCACCTGTACACTACCTATGTCATCGTATATCAAAATCACCTGTACACTACCTATGTCATCGTATATCAAAGTCACCTGTACACTACCTATGTCATCGTATATCAAAGTCACCTGTACACTACCTATGTCATCGTATATCAAAGTCACCTGTACACTACCTATGTCATCGTATATCAAAGTCACCTGTACACTACCTATGTCATCGTATATCAAAGTCACCTGTACACTACCTATGTCATCGTATATCAAAGTCACCTGTACACTACCTATGTCATCGTATATCAAAGTCACCTGTACACTACCTATGTCATCGTATATCAAAGTCACCTGTACACTACCTATGTCATCGTATATCAAAGTCACCTGTACACTACCTATGTCATCGTATATCAAAGTCACCTGTACACTACCTGTGTCATCGTATATCAAAATCACCTGTACACTACCTATGTCATCGTATATCAAAGTCACCTGTACACTACCTATGTCATCATATATCAAAGTCACCTGTACACTACCTATGTCATCATATATCAAAGTCACCTGTACACTACCTATGTCATCGTATATCAAAGTCACCTGTACACTACCTGTGTTATCAAAGTCACCTGTACACTATCTATGTCATCATATATCAAAGTCACCTGTACACTACCTGTGTTATCAAAGTCACCTGTACACTACCTGTGTTATCAAAGTCACCTGTACATTACCTACATGTATGTCATCATATGTTCACCTGTATACAATGTGCGTCGGGTTTCAGCCGTGCACGTCCACATCCACCTTTGAAGTAAGTGTGAGATAACTACTACCTACTGGCAACGAGAAGTTTCCATGTTGGATGTGTAGCCGTCAAAAGTAAAGGCTTTTGTGTGAAAAACAGTGCAGTTTGAGAATAGCGAACTTTAACATTCATAAAGACGTATCGGACAATTTCTGTACACGCCATTTCGTCATTCCGACATAAACCATCTGTTCAGCCGCCGTTGAAGACAAGCGTTGAGACCAAAGAACAAAGCTGAAAAACAAGAATATCTTAGTGTCTTTAGTTGCTGCTGTCTGAGTGCTTATGTTGTGTGAGATTCGATTCGTAAGCAATACATACATACATACATACATACATACATACATACATACATACATACATACATACATACAATGATTGCTCTCATTACAATAAATAATATTTTAATTCTCAAAATAAGTTTTCGATTTTCTTCTCTTTTGAGACGGTTAATCTAGGCCTGAAAGATGTGTAAGTCGAAAACAGTTGGTGGTAAGAACACATTGTGACAAGATGTTCGGCATTTCAAAGTACCGATATTAGGAAAATGAGTGATGATGGTGGAATAAAGAAGAAAGTATTGACCACAGACTGACGACGACTTAATTGAATAATCAATCAATTGTCCAAATTATAATCGATCAATTCAACCGACTCATTTGGGAATCGACAGTTTGCTCCTGGTTTCGATGCAATTTGTCTTACCTTGAGTATTCGATCGAAGAACATATACAATGTATTGTGAATATTTCTACGAATTAATAAGTAGTAAACATACGCAAGCGTAATTTTCTAGTATGTTCGTACATTTTTAAGTCCGGGCGGGGGTGGCGGAGGATTATCAAGGTAGACCATTAAATCCTCCCAACGAAAAATGGGGGTTCATCTAAAGTATTCAAGTTGCATGGGGTGGTGGGAGGCATATATAAAAATAACCCACAAGCAGCTCTTTTTGTGGATAGAAATTTTACTGGAAGTGGAATAAGTTGCAACTCTTCTACTTATAGACAAGCTTGACCTCGAGTACCTAGTGTGGTAGGTAATACATGTATATGTATATATATATATATATATATATATATATATATATATATATATATATATATATATATATATATATATATATATATATATATATATATATATATATATATATATATATATATATATATATATATATATGTATATGAATATGTAGAGTTATGTTTTACTCCAGGTGAAGAAATATTAAAGAATATTGGTACGAAACAGGGACAAGAACAAATACCACAGTTCAGACAAGGTCATGCCTCTGCAGAATTTTTTTCTTCCATCAAAATCCAAAACACAATGACCCCTATCCAAAATTTCCAAAACAGGATACCCCCCCCCTGCCAATTTCGAAAACAGGGTGACTCCCCACCCCACCCCGACCAATGAAACTGTCCAATGCACTAGTGATCACGTTTTTGCAAAGTACAAGGTAAAGTTACATGATAGTATTATATATGTATACATTATTATCTGTGCATTCAATGCTGTATTGTATTGTTTTATATTATGCCATGTCAAATAATACTGTACTACTATACTAAAAATGTACTATGTTTTAGTGTATGTAATGCGGTGTAGTGTTGACACGCGTGCGTGCGTGCATGCGTGTGCCAACGTACGTGTATCTGGGGTAATCGATAATTTCACGATTTAGATGACTGAAGTATTTCAAACTTTCCATCCGGGTTCCGCATCATTTCCAGAGATATTTATGACACGGGTTAAGAGACACAAGAGGTGTCGTAAAAGAAGGTGTATTTGGCGTTTCGGCGGGAGAAAATTAATCAGCATTCTCAGACGGTATAAATGTTTAGCGACTGTGATGGGAATAGACAATGACATTTTGTGTGACGCCGCTGGAGGCTGTGTGAACTTTGACGGTTATGGGGTCAAAGGTAGCAGACGTGTCGCTCTAAGGCTGAATCGCTCAGATGCTGTTTGCCGTTAAAATCTAGAAAACCCAAATGGTTTTATGTTTGAAATATGTGGGGTTTTGGAAACACGTGATCACCATGTACAAGTCTACTGCTGGTAATGCTTTACAAAGGCTGACAAAAACATATAACTAAGCCACACTTTACTGATTTTTATTCTCATTTTCTGTTTCGCACACATCGGCACAATCTTCAACACTATGATGTGGAGGCATGGCCTGCCGGTCATCGAAGAAGCGGCTTTAATACATCCTCGGACATCATGTATTCTCTAGCACCTTATAGGCCTACTGTAGAGTGAGGCTTTGTTAAAATGCGGGTTTCTTCCTTTTTTAATAAAAGATAATGTAACTCGAATAGGTATATTATATATATATATATATATATATATATATATATATATATATATATATATATATATATATATATATATATATATATATATATATATCCAGTAAACAATACCCAGTGGAGTTACAGTACTGTAAATATAATATATCCAGTCAACAATACCATTTTCAGTACAGTGCTGAAGTAAACAGTGCTCAACAAATATATACAGTACTGGATGTAGTATGTTTACAATACTGTAACTCCAATGTATATTGCTTACATGATGTATTGTTTACAATACTGTAACTCCAATGGGTATTGTTTACTTGATGTATTGTTTACAGTACTGTAACTCCAATGGGTATTGTTTACTTGATGTATTGTTTACAGTACTGTAACTCCAATGGTATTGTTTACTTGATGTATTGTTTACAATACTGTAACTCCAATGGGTATTGTTTACATGATGTATTGTTTACAATACTGTAACTCCAATGGGTATCGTTTACTTGATGTATTGTTTACAGTACTGTAACTCCAATGGGTATTGTTTACAGTACTGTAACTCCAATGCATATTGCTTACATGATGTATTGTTTACAATACTGTAACTCCAATGGGTATTGTTTACTTGATGTATTGTTTACAGTACTGTAACTCCAATGGGTATTGTTTACTTGATGTATTGTTTACAGTACTGTAACTCCAATGTATATTGCTTACATGATGTATTGTTTACAATACTGTAACTCCAATGGGTATTGTTTACTTGATGTATTGTTTACAGTACTGTAACTCCAATGGGTATTGTTTACTTGATGTATTGTTTACAGTACTGTAACTCCAATGGGTATTGTTTACTGGATGTATTATGTTTACAATACTGTAACTCCAATGGGTATTGTTTACTGGATGTATTATGTTTATAGTAGTGTAACATTAAGGCCTAGTGGGTATTATATGCTGGATATATTATTTTATATTCCATATCATCTAGTCTACAAATATATTATCAGATAAATATACACAATAAATATTCACATTTATCTCTCCAATACAATCAATTGAAATAGATTTTTAAAAAAAAGATAAATAACATACAAATAAGAACCTTGTCATTCGATCAATATACATATTATTTTGGTAAGTTTAGTATTATAATGCTTACAAAGTAATATGTTTAGTTACTACTCTACCTAAAGATTCTTAACAACCCCTTATAATATATAACATAATATATTAAATTATATATATATATATATATATATATATATATATATATATATATATATATATATATATATATATATATATATATACATATATATATGTGTATGTGTGTGTGTGTGTGTGTGTGTGTGTGTGTGTTATTACAGTCTGTGTCAGGTAATGTTTTACGGTCAGGGGTAAAATTGGTCATGGTGTGACCTATTTTGCCTTAACCTAGACTGTCAATGCCATGGTGTTACCTATTTTGCCTTAGCCTAGACTGCCAATGCCATGGTGTTACCTATTTCACCTAGACTGTCAATGCCATGATATTTCAAATAAAGAAGAGAGAAAGATCTAACATCGAGACTTCATACCACTTCTGTTTACCCTGAATACATCATCATCTACTCACTCACTCACTCACTCACTCACTCACTCACTCACTCACACATACCTTCACTACACCTCTTTCACTGACAACCATAACATAAATATGTTAGACCATAGACATTGTCCCTGCATTGTTTAGACATATTTCGTATGTCTATATTTTAAAGACGGTTTCAAAGTATCCAACATTGAGGCTTGTTTACAATTATTCCTAAACATGACATAGAGTATAAGCTAAACCTTTTTAAAAATCTTTTTGTAGAGCGTTTCAAAAATGAAAATGACAGCAATCATGTATAAGATACCTTAGCTTTACTTTCTTTATTATTAATATTTGGTGGCAATAAGTTATGAAATCCATTTTGCTACAAACTTCAAGCATGATGATTGTAACATGCCCATGCGCGTAAAAATGTGAATACATGTACATTCCTACATACTTTAACGGTAGCCTGGTGAAATCTGTACATTTTTCTTTTAATAGGTTTGTTTCATCTGATGACTTACAATATATATAAAACCATTATTCATCATCACAGTTACATGTAGTAGACAGACCGAATTCTGATTCGATGGCATATTGGTTGCACCCATGATGATAGCGAAAATTCGCCTTCAGCGCTGTATTGTGATTGTGCAATCCCCAAATCAGCATAGATATGATACTAGATGAGGTTTTAGCGTTTATTCACTACTACGACGTGTAAACTGTGTCTGAAAGATTCCATGCTCCCTGTACGTAGTATGCGGCTCAGAGATAAAAATCTCAAACTTTTTCTTTGTTCAAGAAAACTCAGTTGAAAACTCAGGGAAAATCAGAAGTTACGATAAACTACTTTGAAACTGATGCCTAAATAGCCATCTCAGAATCCAATATGGCCAACGAATATTATATCCAATATGGCCAACGAATAGTGTATGTTATCTCTATAGGAAAATCAGAGATTGTCGATGTCCATTCAAAACAAGACGATGGGCCCAAAAGGGCCAGGAACTAGCCTTCACATGATATGGGCAAAATTTAGAAAGATCTTAAGAACTTCGATTTTAAGGAAAATGGGTCCTTGAGGCGCACCCTATCTTAAATGTTAAAAATCACATGTAGCTTATTTTCCTTGACGATCACATATTGCACTGTACTGTAAATTGTTGGCTTTCACACTCAGTTGACTTGGTCTAGGGTTAATAATATTGGCTTTCACACTCAGTTGACTTGGTCTAGGGTTAATGATATTTCAATAATGAACACACAAATGGTCATTTAATAAACTATCAAAGCCATCGCGTGCTATGCAATATTCGCCCCTGTAAAAAATAAATATATACCCTCGGTAGTACACCATATTGTTAGTAGACACTGAGCTACTACTTCGGTAGCGATACCGAATAGTCAATGCACATCGATCAACAAGTCGTTACTTGCCCGTTTTATTAGGAGCACAGTTTAAAATGATTGGAGGATTATTTTTATTTTTGTAGATATTTTTTATTTATTTTTTGAATATTCATTGAAAAAATAAAAACGTGCTACTGCGTTCTGTGGACGTCGGTGTTCAACTTGATATTCACATGTAAGCTTATATTTGCATACAAATAATTTTAACTCAGAACAAGAAAGTGGTCACAATTTTGTACTACCAGTACTGTGAACCACCTCGAACAATGTTGTGAGTGTAACATATCTGATGTAAGGTTTTGAATACAATAGGAACTCGTACGTAATATACGTGTTTCAGACGGCATAGGCGGGCACTGGATCTCGTGACATTTGACGACAATGGGGCATTCGGCGGAAACGTGCACACGTGACATCATACATGGGAACTGGTAACACCAGACGACATTTGACGGCAATGGAGCCGCGGTACATGCGGTAACGGGAATTTGTGACATCAGACTACGACCTCGCTGCATCACGGTGCTACACTGCTGTCACGGTGCTACACTGCTGTCCCGAGTGCTGTTCTCCCCAGTTTTTTATTGACGAATAGGGGAGTTCCCTTACATGTGTTAATCTATCCCCTGACTGTTTACAGCAAGGCTAGACTAGTACAACAACAAAAAACTCAGATCAATTAAAGGGTTATTTACAAAGGAAATGGTTCTTAAATGAATTTATAAGCTACACGACATTTGGGAACGCATTTACTTTCAATATTTAGCAATAAATCAATCAATTAGACAAGTGTTTTGGGCTACCGTAAGACAACATGTCACAACACAAACGCTGTTATTATGATGTATAATTGGTTTGTGGTCGATATTGGCAAAACACATACGGGTAGCTATCCGTTTATTTAATTTTCATATTCAAACGCAGTTAAGTGTCAAAACGGAATTATTTCATAATAAAATATTTGAAGTCGATGCTAAGGCGACAGCTGTACTCGCAAAAGTCGAAAGTGTCTGTTTGAAACCCGACAACATAACCATGGTAGCTCTCGTTAATACCAGGCGTTATATGGTATTTTCGTAAGTGACATCGAAAACCCGAGCAAAAAAATCATAAAATGATTATTCTGTTCAAATCCTGCTGAATTTGTCACCATGGCAAGAATGGTGATGATTATGTAACATCATGGTGATGAGGAGGAGGAAGCGTAAATATTGTTTACAAGCTAACTGATGATATTTTATCATCAGCCTCGTTCAATGTTTACAATTTCGATGTTCGGCTCCGAATCTTAATTTTTATACAGCAACATGTTTATGACATGTTTGAGTGTAGAGTGCCGGGGTAGAGTGCAGGTTTAGCTATAGAGTGTGTTCACTGCGTGATCGCAACAACTGTAGTGCCGGGGTAGAGTGCAGGTTTAGCTATAGAGTGTGTTCACTGCGTGATCGCAACAACTGTAGTGCCGGGGTAGAGTGCAGGTTTAGCTATAGAGTGTGTTCACTGCGTGATCGCAACAACTGTAGTGCCGGGGTAGAGTGCAGGTTTAGCTATAGAGTGTGTTCACTGCGTGATCGCAACAACTGTAGTGCCGGGGTAGAGTGCAGGTTTAGCTGTAGAGTGTGTTCACTGCGTGATCACAACAACTGTAGTGCCGGGGTAGAGTGCAGGTTTAGCTGTAGAGTATGTTCACTGCGTGATCGCAACATATGTAGTGCCGGGGTAGAGTGCAGGTTTAGCTGTAGAGTGTGTTCACTGCGTGATCGCAACATCTGTAGTGCCGGGGTAGAGTGCAGGTTTAGCTGTAGAGTGTGTTCACTGCGTGATCACAACATCTGTAGTGAGTAAAAGAACAATACATGTACAACCTTAACGGTTGTACAATGTACTAAGTTTTGACAGGGAACAGTATGCCCTACATTACAATATTACGCTCACAAATAGGGTTAGACAATGATTTCTGCAATGCAGATACATGATCCAGGCTGCAAGATCTGCCGTATTCATGTTATAGATATTTTACTACGTCATACCTTCATTAACATTGCAGTTAACAAAGGGATCATGGCATTGCTGCTTTCAGTGAAGATCATGTCCAAGAGCTGAAAGTGCCGTGACGTTGTAAAACATTTGTTGCCATGGTGCTCCTAGATGGTAAGGATACAGCTAGCAAGGTTAATAAATCGGCGAACATTACATTAATGTGTCCAGATTACAAATTGTCACGTTACTAATAAATCATACAGCGATCGGAAGTCTCACGTCAACGCCCTAATATACGGGGTAAGTTGAGTAAGCTGGAAGGCCGACTTCAGTGTAACGTGTGCGTGCGTGCTAGATTCAGAACGACTCGAGTACAGCTTCGGCGTGTTTTTCTATGTCACGTCATTGGCATCAGAAGGAGTCGTAATGTCAATTCTTTGAATGACAAATGTTAAACTAATCTGAGAATACAGCAGTTGGTTTGATTTTTTGGCATTTTTAATCATTTTGCTGTTTATTACTGTGTCAGTTCTTAACTCGACATGCAAATATGAGTACTTCCACGATGCGATCAGTTATGTACGTACGCCATGTATTACATAATGTAGTAAGCCAACCAGTATTGAAATACGGGTATTATACATATATGCACACTTCTGACATTTCATCCATTGAAACTGTAAACTATCAGAAGCACTGGTGATGTTTTTAGACGAATCAACCCCTATTGTTTCTAATCGCTGCCAATACTGGCCACTACTCGTCATATATGATGTATCCATATGGTGTGCAGTACACCAGCACTGCACACATCAAGAAGAGAATTTGCAAACTTCTACATGTATCACCACCATTTGTCTTTTACAATTAGTTAAATTTATTGAAGGGAAGAAAATCAACAAAAGTCGTAGAAAAGTAGTTCTCAACACAAAAGTTTAATCCATGAGTAAAACCACGTATGCACAACACTTCAAATGGGGGTTAAACACGTAAAGTACAAATACGACACAGCGATGCCACTAACAAAATGTAAGGTTCGTGAATTGGCGAAAATCAGCGAATCCATGACCAAGTACAAAATCACCGTCTTTCAAACTGCTATAGTTGTCAATATAGAATGTAGAAGAAGTAAATAGTATTAAATGTTCAGATAGACCCCCAAAAAATCAATCGAATTCATGTTTATCCATAAAAATCATATTATTTACAAAATTATTCATCGAAGCTTGTAACATCAACGTACCAAATGTATTACTAGTACGGAGTACACAAATACATGGATTTTTAAAACATCAATGTCAACTGAGATGAGGCGACCGTATGGGTTCTTTACGTATATACATAGCCACCAATACAGATTACTAATATTAACTGATCGACGGATGTTCTTTAATTTAAGGATGCCATGCGCAAGCTCAACAATACTACCTGCCACAAAATGAAATTTCAGCGAATGAACGACTTGTTGTCCCCGGGCTACTCGCCTTCCTAGTGTTCTTGTACGGCATGATATCATAGAGTTTGCAATCGACCCGGTTTTTCATTTCCCCTGACCTAGGGCAAAATAGACAATTTTCAAGATTTTCTCCCTCTTACGGCATAGTCAAAACACAAGCTGGTTTTCATATTTAAAAAGCTTAGCAGTATTCATTCAAGTCTATATCGCCTGACATCTGACTATATCTTAACACTTTGGTACTGACATGAAATCGATTCCTATTTATTGAGAGCCTCCCTTGGCAATACGCTGGAATTATCTAGTTCTCTGCGAATTATTACTTTTATTGGACAAAATGGAATACATGAATTGAAGATGTATGGTATAAGTTTGGGTGGCGTTTAATTTCACATCAACAGAATGACGACTTGACTGACTCCACTGAAACCACCACACTGGAAGTCCTCTATTTATATACTTAGTATATACACGGTCGTTCAAAGATCATCAGACGTGATGTGTCAAAATTAAAATATAGGAATACTGTCTGATTTGAAATTATAGAAGAGACCTTACTAAATGACTTTCCACCCGAGGGTAAAAAGTTCGTCAAGTATGCGAGCCATGTGATGAGAACGCGGCGAATAGTGCTGAAACACCGACAGTGGGCGATAATTTCACGTGATGCTCACATTAGTGTTACCGAAGTACGTGTCACGGTGACTTACTGTCGGTTTACCAATCCATTGTCATAGCCATTATCGGTGGCAGTCACCATCACGGTCCAATGTCAATCTTATCAACATACCTGGGCAAGTTCACGTACACCTTCACAAACAAAACATTTGCAATTTCAAAATTCTAGTGGCGTGCATGACGTGACATTAGTGTACACTGACCTATTAAACATACGGCAAAACTACTGTTTTTGATCGGATAAACGATACACTGTTTACACTGTCTAA
Organism: Glandiceps talaboti; assembly: GCF_964340395.1. Taxonomy (NCBI): domain Eukaryota; kingdom Metazoa; phylum Hemichordata; class Enteropneusta; family Spengelidae; genus Glandiceps; species Glandiceps talaboti. The sequence continues at coordinate 27,642,633 of NC_135553.1, forward strand.
TTTTTGTCTCTGTGTATACTGCGACAATGAGAAGCTCTTGTTATTTTGAACTTGCCATTCGTATAATACTAGGTACATATATTTTCAAACTACAGAGCACATGGCTCTCGAAACAATATACTGCATTGATCGACGATATGGAACAAATTTTGCAGACATGCGTGGAGACGTTTTTCGGTACCAGAGAAAAAAAAAAGAATTATGAGAGCAGGCGAAAAAGGCCTGATAGGCCTAGAGATCACAAAGATCAGACTAGAATTGCACAGTCTTGTTAATACCAATAATGTAATGACTGTGACAGCTGCACATATTACTATATACTAGTATGTGTATTGTGGTCGTAGTACAAACCAATGTCCTTTGGTTTCTACGAGCTCTACAAATTGTTCAGAATTCTCCCCTTTTTTTGCATTGGCATTAAGATTGTACAGTATAATTACCTCCCAGTTTTTAATACACTGTAAGCTTGCAGGTTGCAGGGTGTACGACCGGAGCAATCGGATCTACCTCTCAGCAAAGAAAAATGGAAATACAACCCTTTCCGGATACAAAATGACATGTTTCGAACAGCTCCCCCGTACTTAGCGATTCAATCCTGTGCACCCCGACTTTGTTTAGCCGATGTGGAAAATGGGAAAATGCGAACTATATTTCAAAAAAAAGAACCAGAGGTGAACGTCAAAACTTTGCCAATGATAAAAGTCTAAGTGAAAAATGTAATCCTTTCTGCAGAAACGTGAACAATACTCTTTGCCCTTGGTCCTCCAGCACTACAGTGCCCATGGCTGAAACATTATTAACAAATGTACAGAACACAAATTTTATCTATGTTTTTTGTTAGATATTGTGTTTAAAATTTAAGGTTTTGTGACACTGGTTCATTAAAAAGTAATAACATCTTTCTATGTCTTATATGGATTCTACTCTAACTTTGAAACAGTCGACGTCACGTTTTGGCACATGACGGTATCAAGCGTGCCATCTATGTTATCATGTCGTTATCTCTGTCATATTTATCAACATTATTTGGTGTGGTAAACAACCACTGGTGGCGATTTGCCGGCATGTTGTGTGAGATGAACACGACATCAGATAGTATATAGATGTTGCCGAGATTAATCACTTACAATACCGCGTAAATAAGCCATTTTTTTCGTGTAGCCTGCAAACAATATAACTCACATGTACTTGCACATGCTCCATTCATACCATTCATACCGACACGACATCTCAACTCTAGCCACAACACTATATATATATATATATATATATATATATATATATATATATATATATATATATATATATATATATACTAATATATATATATATATATATACTAATATATATATATATATATATATATATATACATATATATATATGTATATATATATATATATATATATATATATATATATATATACATGTATATACACACACACGCACACACACACACACACACACACACATACACACATACACACACACACACACACACACACATTATGTGTATAGCCATGTACTAGTATTGAACCCACAGTGGCGAACTTGTTGTACGTTGGTCCTACATGTATAACAATGGTAAAATCGGATAAGGTAGTAACGTCTGCGTTAGCTCCGCTACCAGCTCGGCCTAGATGATCAATGAACTCACCATTCCGATAATAGAATCGACGGCAAAATCTGATACTCGCGCAGTAAGTTATTAGAGAAATGCTGTACAGTTAAAAAATGATGCACTCCTTGCCAAGACTACTAATTGCGACTTTGCAATGTTCACTATTTACATGGTTCACTGGTTTTACCTCTTACACTCAATATGTGTCCCCGGAATTATTTGCTTGTCCAATGTAGAGGTCACGTCAACTGCTATATTTCAGCCATCACCCATTGTGAAATCCAGTAACGTGACATCTGCCACACAGTCTGTGCCCATGTTCAAAGCCCGGTCTAGATCATGGGCGCTGCTCATAAGTAGAACAGCCGACTGGGTTTGGTTATGTATTTATATCAGAATGACGTCATTATTAGATAAACGAGATTAAGAAGCCATATAAGTGACAACATTAGGTTGTTTTATTGACAAGGTTGTAGTCACGCCCATCTGACCTAAGACAACCAATAGGGATAAAGTATGCCCAGAATGTGACATTAGATATGGTGTGTACGCACCTTGAGTACGTAAACATTAGCCACATGTCACATGCCTGCTTTTGATTTACACGACTCCCCCTCTGAAGCGTGTAAAGAAGCCTTTACGTACCAACAACGATCATCTAGTATGCTAGTAGCGTACATGCGTGTATTCAGGAATTCACCCCCAGCAGACTTGCTCAGTGTAACATGGCACAGTAATGGCGAGCTTTTCATAGCAGGGACAGAATTTACTAGTTGGCGTGGACGTTTTTTTGTAATCGTTTGACCCCGTTTTCACATCCACCGTTGACCCCGTGTGGGTTAGTTATGAGTTTTTCACAGATGTTTGATTGTTTTGTTCTTCACCGCGTGGTAATTTGCTGTGTACCGTTTTCATAGGATTCGACACATCACAACACAACACAACACAACACAAGAACAATAACGGTGGAGGTAAGAGCGAGTCAACTGCAGATCTCGAGTAGCAATGATGATGATGATGATGATGATGAACAACATTTTTGTCAGATTCTGTACTTTATGCCACGTCACGATCAACAAATCGTACCGTTGGCCTAGATCTTGTCTTAGGAGCTATTACGGTTGTGTATTTTAGGACTAGGTGATTAGTGGTTGCAGAGTTAGAAGTAAAACCTTGCGTACATAAATCAAAGAGCGTGCTCGTTTTTATGGCCTCTCACAAAAGCAGCCGTGCACGCCCAAGGTAGTCTAATAGTCCTTGCAAAAAAACATGTCAACATAACAACGAAAATCAACATTAACCTCGCAGGCTGCATTGCGACTCTCCATGGCCTCTGCTTTTGCAATGCTAATGCCAAACAGGCCACACAAAAAGCCTCCCCGAAGCCATCCACAAATAAAAATGCCTTCAGAATCACATATGTATTGTTCGTGTCTGAATTGCTTATTGAAATAGAATTCTCGTTCTAAAACTTGTATGGCGGGGAAACGTGTACTCATGACGAGTGAATTCCATACCAGTGCAGCAAGCTATAAAGGATTGCATTTTACTAGAGATACGTTTCAGTCGTCAGGCTCCATTTACAAGACTGTTTCTCCCGATATAAATTTAAAATGGCCGCGGCCTATGTGGAAGCTTATACTAGCTTAGGCAACGGTCTCTGAGGACTCGGAACTGTGAGCTGGACTTGTCGAAATTTATTCCACGAGCACAGAGCTTCATCATCGAAGAGGATCTCCGCTTTACGGCGAAGTCCAAGGGGAGACTAATATTTCACCGTGGTACGTTCAAATACCGTAGAATACATTGGAGGCAAGAACGGTATCTTTTAAACAGAGGTAAACAACTTTTTAAAAGTCTCTCTGTACATGTCTATTGCAGACTACATGCATGTATGCCATTATCAAATAGAAGAGATGCATCGAAAAAGAACTTTTATTTTTGTGCACATGTCGCTATTTCTAAAGACTGTTTTCAAAACTACTAAAGAACTAAATCCAGTGTTCAAGTTATTATCTTGACTTGTTTCAAGCAAATGTGTGCGTGTCTTCCAGAAAATTAAATTAAACACTATAGCTAGATATAATTCATGGTTACTAGGCACATGCTAGGACACAATATTCAGACAGTAAACATTCCAAACTTGGTTATTTTAACTTTCAAATTTTGCGGTGATGCGTAAATCCCCGTCAGCGAGGTCCCTGGATTGGAGCGTGTACAACGACAGACGTTGTCCGTTTGCTATATCTTTGACCAACATACAGCGTCAGTCAACAATTGTTGGGCGTAATTTTCATGAAAGTGTTGCACGATTTATCGAGAACATATGATCGACAAAAACAGTGATTACTGTAAAGCTGAAAGTAAAAGTTAACTCTATTTCTGAAGTTCAAATACAATGACACGATATTGTGTTAAATATATACAAATTAAAGTGTATCGATTACAGGTGACAGTCAGTGAAGCACCAAAACTCATGTGTAGTAACAGTTGTTGAGTTCGTATTTCCCGAGATGTTATACTAGTAAAAATACATCGATTTTGATATAATTGATTTGTCATATTGGTCAACCAGCATAACAAGGAGAGAAAAATCAAACCTCTAACCGTTGGAAAAGAAAAACACTGGATGTGCACTGCATGTCGACTGGACACGCGACAGGCAAATCCTCACATGTATCGTGTATGTCGCGTAATTTTAACACTGTAATGTAAGTGAGTGTTTCTTTTTGTTTGTTTTTTAGTTTTTGAAAAAAAAATAGTTTTACATGTAATTGTCAGAACAAATTACAAATGTACTAATTGCAACTCGATCTATTAGCCCAGAGAAATGATGTCATTATATTTATAACAACAGATGCACCCAAAGCAGTCGTGTATTTCCATTTTCCATTTTAGATATTTTATTTTTGTTATTTTTGTTCATGCTTTCGGTAACACAACTGTAAAATATCGACACCCAGTGTTTGACCCGATGTAGAGTATAGTAAAACTTATCACGGCAGGATATCGGATAATAATATCTTCCAAGGTGCTGCAAGGCAAGTAGAGGTATTTTAGACATCGGTGCAAACTGAACTGCTGCGGAGTGTTTCGTCGTCACGCCATGTTCACCGCTTTTGATAAAAGCCCAGTCTCAGATGGGCGTAGTTGAGGCGATTATACCAATCCCTGTGCGATATTTGCATTTCTGTCAAATAAGTGCCCATGTCACGGTCACTTTCGCCGTGTATTTGCTTCGGCTGGCACATTGGTGTGTTGTTGTACAGCGGCAAACGTCGTCTTTTTGTCTAGTTGACTCATAGCAACACTAACATTATGTGTGAAATGCGTGCATACATCTATACACACGATCTCTCCGCCTTACTCCGTCTGTCTGTCTTTTCTGTCTGTCTTTTTTATCTATCTAACTATCTATCTATCTATCTATCTATCTGTCTGTCTATCTCTGTCTCTTTCTCTTTTTTTCTTGTTTGTTTGTTTGTTTGTTTGTTTGTTTGTTTGTTTGTTTGTTTGCTATTTTCTTTCTTGTTTCTTCTTACTGCCTACCTACCCCCTCTTTCTGTCTCCCTCTCCCCCCTCTCTCTCTCTCTCCCCCCCCCAACGGTATAATGGTCGACCTGTACACAGAGTGATAACTTGGCGAAATGTATTGATCCTTGTACACTACATGCATACGTTAATCTTATAATCTGCCAAAGTGGTGGTGGGGAAGGGATGGAAGGGGAGGGGGGACAATCATATTATAATTGAAAACTATGACATTAAAGTACGGTGTACCAAGTCAAGAGAAAAACAATTTCAAATACACATAACGTCAGAATAAAAGTGTCTATTATGGGAACGAAGTAAGTTTTATTTATTTATGAAACGGGTTCCAAACGAAATACACCACTGGATGTTGAAATCATGTGGTCTTCTATGTTATATCTGGATTTTAATTCATTAATCTCTCACGTGCTATCGGGTTCAAGTTCAAGATTTACGAGAAAATATGGCATGTCACAAAAAGAGAAGGGGTAGGTCAAAATAGAATACAAAAACTGATGATGACAAATTTATTGGAAATTTTGTGCGTGCAACGTATTCGAATTTCACTAGCGGAATCTACGTCAATGTCATTGTGTGTCTTATGTGCGAGAATAGGGACGAAGAAACTGCCTAGTGTATAGGAGATATACCGTATTGTTTGCAGACGTGTTTGACTTGATCTATTGAACTGTCTCAAGCATATACTAAAACAGGTAACCTTCCAAAAACGCCTGTTATTAGGAATAAGACATCTTTCGACAAAGGTGTCCATGAGATCAATATTATAGTGCCAATGTCATGATAGTGCATTCTGTTCCTCGTACACTCACAGAACGTTACTACATAACATACAGGAACTGCGTAAGTTGGGGAGTTTACATCGTTTGAAATGTTCTGAAAAGATCATCCACACAAGCTGAAGTAGCTAACTGTATTAGAATAAATTCATTTTGATTGGAAAGAGTTTACACAAACTCAGATTAGACGAGTCTAAGGAAAACCTCCCCTCTGTTCATGTGAGACGACAAAGGACAGCTCTACGAGCCATACTCTGAGTGGCTGACACTTACGTATTTCAACAGCCGCAGTGTGATATAATGCCATTTTCCTGTCTGTTTATAAATTACCGGGTGGAGGGGAGGGGAGGGAGGGCGTCGAAAACAAGGCATTGAAATATACAGTATATTGTAATATTTGTCAAAACTTGAGTAAGTGATCTATTAGCCAACCAATCTACCACAGAATTACACATTGAAATAGATATATGCGGTAAAAACATGAAATATTTAGACTTTTGTACTAAGTATTATGAATTTGTGATCAGTAAAGATCGAAGACATCAATTTTGATTTAAAAAAATAAGTGTAAGTTTGTGTGCAGAAAGGCAAAGCTTGTTCAAATTATATATATAAAAGTAAAAGGTTTATAAATATGTAAGTGACCTTGTTCATAAATAACACAGACACAGACACAGACACAGACACAGACACAGACACAGACACAGACACATACACACATGTACGTTATCTTTTTGCTATACTGGAGTGTAACTTCTACTTTGTATGTTTTATTTGTGATGTACCTTTGTTTGCCGTCATTAATTTTCTTTTTTTGCTGAAAATTTCTCTCTATATGATCCATACTTCAGTGAGACACCCTCACCTCATTTTCTGTGTGTGTGTGTGTGTGTGTGTGTGTGTGTGCGCGCGCGCGCGCGCGCTCGCGTGCATGTGTGTGTTTTAGTTACCATTTGGCACTATTAGAACTTCTAAATATAGGCAATACACGGTAGCGACCAACCGGTCGGAGAGATATTGTCATTTTGATAAAACAGACATTGTATCTGGCAGTAGTTTTCTTGGTATTTCACTCTAGGATTTAGCAAACATTTAACGACGGCGAACGAAAGGGCACAACAGTACGCTAGTATCCATTGCAAGTATATCATACACTGTATGTGTCATCCTGATATCTATGTGCTCTCCCCACATATATTTCATGTGATCTGATTTTGAATGAATTAGTTTGTGTACGCTACGAGAATGAACTTGTCAACAGTGATTGTCACAAAGATCACCTTTTGTGACCGGGTTACAGCGTTTTACTAACGGTCCACTACGCAGCACATTGACGAATACCATACGTCGATCCTGTGCACGGTCACGTCACAGTGCACTGCAACAGAAAAATCGTGTTGTAACCATCCAATTCGATTTGAAATTTTTATTTAAAAGAAACCTTGTTTTTTACAAAAAAATATCGTATGCATACCAGATTTTTCTTGGGAGTGTTCAGCGTTCGCATATATGCCCGTAAAGAACACGGATAATTTCATCATGTAGAATTGGAACGCATTGTACAACTGTGGGTGAAGTCAGTACAATGTGAGTACCGCGTGGTACCTAACGTCACAGCCTTCAAAAAGCATAAATCTGTACGTATCGCTAACACGTCTTACGAAATTAAGGCCATAAAATGATATTGACTATATCCGTATCCATGCATGCATGCATGCATAAAATTTATATGATGCTACAATATAGTGTATTGGTGTGTCTTAATATTACGATATTAAAAAAAAATCATTTTTAATTAGAATAAAAAGCCGTAAGCCCTTTTAAAACACTAATGAAAAACTTTGACACATTACTGACCAAGGCATAGAAAAAAAATGAAAACCAAAACCACACCAATAAATATAATTTTGATATTTCATTTATTTATTTTGCGTTTTGTATTTTTGTTAACTTGCCACAGCATGCACACAGTGAATGATTTATACACACACTCCATAGTAACACTACAAATGTGTTGTGTTCAGAGAAAAAAACAACAGACCAGACTTCAATTCAAAATATTACAAATTAATGGCGCTGAATGGGTATTCAAGCTAGTACACGATCAGTGACATTAATCTTCAGCGCCAATTTCTCACTATGGGGTAATATCGGGGATATATTAGTAAGCTGGTAAGACACAATGTTATTTCCTTTCAGTTTTTCTTTAAAAACGAAGTTTACACACTGTAAAAGTGAAGTTTTGGCGAACTTTTCATGGGTAAACCCTAGTTTGGTTATGTGTGCGACATTTAAAATTAGTATCCTGAAGTTCTCGTGTGCACCGCAGAGATAATACTTGCACAATATGTAACATCATTATCGACTGAGGAGTGTATTCTACGTGATGTTAATTTAGAAAGTGACGGGAAAACGGTCTGTTACTTTCATGGTTTCTAAGGGTAATGAATGACTATTAATGTACGGAGTTCCGGATGATGTATTCTATATATTCAGCTTCGCCTATCGTTCAATAATATATATATATATATATATATATATATATATATATATATATATATATATATATATATATATATATATATATATATATATTCCACATACATACACCAAATATTTTACGTCTGTGGTGTTTTTCAAACATGTCTCGAGTTCGTGTTTCCATTTAAATTCTAAGATGAAAGGAGAGCTTTTCGCAACTACGATTTCACATAAAAATGAAATAATGAAAATGATAATAACGTTATTAATTTTCTGAAAATAATAATAATAATAATATTAATAATAATAATAATAATAACAACAACAACAACAACAACAATGTACTAGACTGTGTCTATGGAAATGTTGATCGTCGACATCTTTTGTTTAAACGTCTTCATTTCGTGTCTAACTGTTGTCTATTTCTAAATATTCTTCCTAAAACATTGCCTACATTGTTCTTACGAAACATATGACCAGACCAAATGAACCTATTATTGTGTACATTTCTGTTTGTTTCATACGAGAATAGTCTCTTTCGCTGACTGCCGTGTCATCAGTGAAAGTTGCTGTGGTCAAAGTAATAAAACTGCTACCGATGGCGACGCGAACTGCTACAATCCACAACACTCAAAACAATCCTTGCATTTATATTGGGGAATTCAGAACGGCTGTAATTTCATCGTGCAATATATTATAGATTGTGTGACGGCGAGTACTGCGATCTAGTATCCTATCACCTTGACAACAAGCACGACATCTTGAAAGTATGGTCTGACTGATAATCACAACGTTCATCCGGCTCAAACCGAAAGGAACCCTGACGTGTGACGTGTTGTTGAATGGATCGATTCGAAACATCACCAAGGACATTTGTTCCTATCATTCTAGCTAAATCGCTAAACACGAAAAGCGCTAACACCAAGGGTAGAAAAAATACAGGCGCCTGTCAATTTGCGAATATTTTACATCACCTTTCATCATCAGTGCGCCAAAACGCATCTCATGTGCACTCTGAATATAAAGGTCAACCCATTGCTCTCACAGCGTGCAATTTATTATTAATTTTGTGACATTATAAATGCATGCATTAAAGGATGGTGGTTCGTGGTAAGTGCCTTGGCCCTTCCGTTGACTAAGTCACAGTAAAATGCCGCGGCTTAAAGTGAACTACGAAGGGTTGATGTGGTCAATGCCCGGGTCAGTGTGTGTTTATTCCATGCACCATAATACAATGTAGTCGGTTTCAACATCTCGTTATGCATGTTATAAGGTGGATTCAATTGCAAATAGTAGATGGGTTTTCATTTCCACACAAAGACTGTCATTTTGTTACGCTGGGTTTTATTTTTGTGGCTATTTCTCCCTACTCTCCCTTGCATACGTTTTCCCTTTCCGAAAACAACAATGTAAAAATTGAAATGATACAATCTAAAGCTATGATGATAATAGTGCTTTCTTGTCTGAAATGCTTAGTCAATGATTGTAGTTTATTAGGAATATTGTTAATGTGGTAGACTTGGGGGTGGGGTCGACTGTGAACTCCCCATTCTCATATTTAGAGGAAAAATTAGATTATATAAGTAGGGACAATTATGAATAAAATGCTCGAAGCTGTAAAAAGTTAGCTGGATGAAGATTGACATGTACATGCATAGTTCCATAAGGCGGCCGATGGTGCAACGATCAGTATATGTGTGGGTAACTCTAGTGTGTTATACATGTATATGATTGCTGACATCACGAGGCCTCGCAGTCTCTGGCAGATATTGCAATTATCTGTGTGCGCCTGTGCCTCTGTGTGTGTGTGTGTGTGTGTGTGTGTGTGTGTGTGTGTGTGTGTGTGTGTGTGTGTGTGTGTGTGTGTGCGTAAGTATGTGATTGCAGTGAGAGACTGCGTCACGAGGCACCGCCGTCTCTGATTTGGGTAAGACAGCATATAAAAGGAATGTCTACATTTTTTTTTTTCAATTGCCATCAACCCAAATGAATCTCAGATGGCAATATAGCCACATATGAACTAATGGTCACTTCATGCGATGCATAATAACAACATTAATAATATGACATAGCAATACCGTACAGTTCATGGTTTTGCATATACGGGATTGTGTGCACTACATATCGTTGTTGGATCATCAACGGACATTAAAAGTTGCTACATAAAGGCTTACCAGACCATGAACTAATGTAGTAGTGTCTTCTAGTCTGAATATACATCAAACACTAAAAATACATACAAATCAATATTATTTCTCATCCCTTAATAATTCTCTTGCTCGTTTTTCATGTTCTTGTTTGTTCACACCTCCCATGGCATAACTGTATGAGCCATGAATCTATGAATCTTTGTTTTTTAATATGATACCGCACAACTTTTGGGCTCACACACGAAAACTTATCTGTTGAGGACAAAGTTGTACAAATGTGCAACCTTACATCTACACTTTTCTTCAAACAATAGGCCATAGGGCACCGTTCTCTCTCTCTCTCTCTCTCTCTCTCTCTCTCTCTCTCTCTCTCTCTCTCTCTCTCTCTCTCTCTCTCTCTCTCTCTCTCTCTCTCTCTCTCTCTCTCTCTCTCTCTCTCTCTCTCTAAACTCGGTATCACACATATCACGTGAAATGGAATTTTTGAACTTTGAATTTGGAACTTCATAGGACTATACCATTAGTCGTCAGATGGTCGCAACATGTACAGCATGAAACACTGTAACGGCTCATTTATATATGTGTATATATGTATGTATGTATGTATGTATGTATGTGTGTATGTATGTATGTGTGTGTGTGTGTGTGTATGTATGTGTGTATGAAGTAAATAAGGTGTGTAATATTTTTCTTTCCCTCGTGTTACTCTATATTATCTGATTCAGTACTTCATAGAAAAGGGTTATCTCTGTTTCAAGATCGACATACATTCACGCCTTTCACACACACACACACACACAGACATATATGCACACACACACACACACACACACACACACACACACACACACACACACACAAACACAACTAACTTCAAGATATGACAAATAGTTACAACTGAAACGTTGAAAATACATGACTGTATTATATCAAGTTTTACACTATTCAGACTCCTCGTATGTTTGGAAAGATCAAAACTTTCTACTTGTTCCGGTTTTGGCGATATGAAATAAATCTATCACATAGTATTGATAGAATATATCACTCTAACATTGTGTTACTTGTTCTTGGTTGTGGTGGTGGAAATTATAAAGTAATGATTTCAACGAACTCGCACTCACAACACACACGTCACTGTTTTGTTTAAGGACAATGCAGACAAATACAAATACAGACTGAAATTGGCCACTGTTTGAGAAGAGAACATGGAGTTGAGCTCTAAATATGAAATAATACAAAACAGGCGGTAATTACAACTATACCCTACAATTAGATCAGTCGTAAAGGATGAATAAACTGGTTGTGATAAAACCAAACCCTGTCTGAATTTGATTATCCAATCCTTCCTGTTTTGAAGTCTGACAGCATTCAAGTTGTTCGTGGAATTTAACTACAAGCGTGTTCTTCTTTTTAACTAAAATCGCACCCATCTTGTCAAGATAACGAGGAAGTTGCCTCTCAGACCATCAGTTCTATAGTGGAGAAATTGGTGGAAGTTCTGCTCCATACTAGGTGTCAACGAGCACAAGTAACTGTCTTGCAAAGCGCTAATGATCTGACGACTCGGAGCGATGATCGGTGTCCCATTGTGCACCAAGGGGTCGTTAGTCATGGAGTGGTCAGATTCTTCAAAACAGCCGTTCTCTACATTGTACTAGAGCATCTCGGTTGATTGCTTTCTGACGATGCCAAGCCTAGAAGTAGTCGATTTACGATTCTCTCCATCACATCCTCGCAGGCCAACGAAGTCGTTTCCATGGTAACCACACTAAGGTAAGTGAAATTGACAACCGAGGCTTGGTGATGTTAAACGTGGCGCGTGATTCCGTCAGGGTTGATGAGTCGGTGGAGACCTGACCTAGTACATAGTGGATCTAGAAAAACAAACTGAAAGGGATTTCTGATTTTGCGCTACACAACACTTGTGTAGCGGGCGGGAAAATCTATATTTCGTGCTGTCATCGAAGTCCGTCTCACGTAACAACACCGTGGCAAATGGCTGATTGCGTCTCAGACCACTAAGTAAACGGTTTCGCGACAAAGCAAAGTCAGCGCAAATTGGCAACTGACATCTGAAAAATAAAAAAAGTAAAAAAAGTAGTACTTTAACAAAGTACGATGAAATTGTAAACACACCGGAACTTGCGCGGATTTCCACTGAAATCAATGCCTGGGAAAATATTAGCCAGTGTTTGGTTTAGTGTTTGAACTGAATCACTCTTTTGACGATTCCTTACCTCCCGGCTAAAATGTATTGTCACTTGAAAATGCGGGTAGCCTTCATTCAAGCTATTAATACTGTCGATACTGTCGTAGCCGAGTGAAACGCTCTAGTTCCATACAGAACAACTATAGAATAGTGCTTTCAGAGCACATGACATTGTCAGTGAGTAAAGATTACTCTCTTGCATTTGAGCAGAAACATTACAACCAGGCTTTTATAGGCGTTTGAAGTAGGTTTACAGACTACCACAAAGGTCTGCTTTTTTTCATGGGCGGATTTGAATTATAGTTTACAGCCAGGTGACAGAGCTGTTCGACCGGTATTCACTCATTAGATAAGAAAAGTTGTTTCCCTCACTCGGTGTCCAAGAGTTAAATGATAGTGGATGGGTGTAAGAAGGCTGTTACTACATACCGGTCGATCGCGTGATTGTACACAACATCCAGCATCTGTGTTTCTTTGAAGTCTTGAAACTCGGCAAGCAATTGACTCGTGCGATAATACAGAGGCGCTGATCCGTTTCAACTGTGCCCAAAGACCCCAGGCGTCGTGGGATAAAAGTGGACAAAGGTATTTCATGGCGGGGTAAAAGTACAGGACCCATTTTGTACGCTGGAGGTTTGGCTTACTTTCAATATATTATATACCAAATAACAAGGTCCATCTGTGAAGTTTCCTGTTCTTTTCCAAAAAGGTGAAGTTTCACTGGTTTCGAAGAAGAAGGAACGCTTCCTGTTCAATTGTTTACAGTCGCACTGCCCCTCCCAATCAGCTGATACGACACACGCACGCACTGTCGACTAGCTCATTGACAATCAATGCGTGACTTTACAGACTAGGGGATCTAGAAACCGACCGCCCATTATTCTACATAATTGATAAGGGTTTGTCTGGACCAATCAGCTTGCTGTTTACTTTGTACAGACAGTAGTGTGGTACAATGCCAGCGATGCAATGTGTGGCGATAAAACCACACCACTAGCCACACTGGGCTAAGAAATGCAACATGCTAAAGCTAGCATCAATCACACATCAAATGATCCCATTCTGTGAACCCACAACGGATTTAGCCGGGCAGACTACATTGTGTGACCGATTTGGTTAACATCGTGAGTATTTTTGTAGTTTAAATTTTAGCCCAAATACGAATTGTATCTTGATGGCACGATTCGGCACTCCTACCAAACCGATTTCGAAATTCTTCTCGGTAGTTGTCACCGACCAGCTATCCCGCTCGAGTTCGACAATGTTTTTGTAATTCTTGATTCAAAAGTGGCATTCATACGGTCCCCGACAATTTTCCTGTTTATTTCGTGTGATTTGCGACTGCTAGATGTCGATATTTTTGTATTTCATTCTCCGAACGTGAAATTTCAGCGTGTTTTACGCCCTTGACTTGACGTTGCGTTCGAAAACCATGACAGTGTATGTGTGATACGTCTCTACGTAAATTTCTCGCAGTGTCATTCAAAAACAAACATGCCGTTATAGGCTGCGATCGCCATGATGTTCTTTCAGTACTGTAGTATTTTTAAGCATGGTTCAAGAACACGCTCGTTTTTCTTATGGAGTCAGGGGAACAATGGTCATAAAGTGAGATCTAGCTTTCCGTCGCGCGGTTGAATTATTTTCCCTCGTGTGTCGAACTCTACCACTGCCAGTGTACGTACCCGAGTGTGCGTTGGATCGTCTTCGTTGTTTCAAATATACACCACTAGTGCACTATAGTCTATCAAATTATTTCCGATTTGACTGTCGCTCATGTAAAATTTGAACACCACGAAATTGTATTTTGCGAACAGTTTTCACTTGTCCATTATACTAGAGGGCATTGAGAAAAGAATGTGTAAGCTTTTTACAGAGCCTCAACTCATAGCACTGTAACGACACCGTTTTGATAAATGTCAGCTGAACAACTAGTGTTACCTTTTAGTCACATACACACACGCACACACTGTCACAATCACTTGCTATTCTGCTATTCGGAACACGTTGTGAAAGGTTTTCGTTTATATTTTTAAACCCATGGTTCTTGAAATAAATCTTTTTTTTTGGTTATTTGAATTTGGAATTAATATTACATTTTGACATGTTTTCTCCCAGGTGACATACGTGGATCACTTTCAAAGCACGACGGTCGAATCCCAACCATACTTCATTCGCATTGGCATGACGTGGCCATTGCTGTTCATGAAACCGATTATCACCGCAATACGAGTTCCGTGTTAAATCTAAGATAGTGAATAAATATTTCATCGGCAGAATAAAAGTGTGATTTTATTATTTATAAAGAAGTAAATATTATTTGAAGCTAACTTCTAGTTCATGAGTTGTTGAGTGTCTTAAAACCGTGGCAAATCCTGAATCACATACAGTGTATCATGGTGTACGTACATTGTACAGTGTATCATGGTGTACGTACATTGTACAGTGCACTTTTGTCAATGTTAGACACGTCTACCACCCAAAATCAGTTATATTTAGCCAACGATGTAACGCTTAGTTGCTATCATCGTGGCACGACCAAGGATAAGCCTACAAAACCAAAATATTTTGCGCGCGATTAGCCTAGTTGTGCTGTAGACCAACCAAAATAGACGATTTATCCCTTATTAACTCATTGCTATATAGCGTTTCCAATAATTTTTTCCGATGTATATATACACGTCGACTGAAATCTTTCTCGTTTCATATGTTGGACTTCCAATTTCTGTAAGCAAAACGTTTTGATGAATTTTGACATAAAAAGTACACACATTGGCATTTTATGTTGAACTTGTTCATCACTGTGAGATGCACTATAGCTTTGTACGATGATACGTATACAACTTGTCGCATAGTTACTATTTTCTTCGTTAGCTTTATCATGAATTTAGTGTGTGACGCGTCGACGTGACATGGTCGAACGACGTTCATGGGCGATGTGGTAGGTTTTTACAACTGCAATTGTACGTTCGTGGGGCCCCTATCCCGGCACAAAATGGTTTCGATTTTTTTTTATATTGAATGCCTTTTCCGCTTAAATGATTTCCTACCCCTACGAAGGAATTTGATGATGGTATAACCATACATAACGTACTACGCAATGTGCACAGGCGACATCGTATAGTGGGGGAAAACTGGCCACAAGCGCTAGCACACTCTCGAAGAACACACGCGGCAACACAATCGATCGCTGTTCCAAATTTTCACGTATTAATGAGTCCCTTTGTGTTTCTCTTTATTAAATATTGTCTAGGTTGACTACCGTGAACTGCCATTTCTGCACTATTTTGGGTGGTTTATTTTCTCTTTGTTACTGATAATGTTATGTACGGAATCACCGACTGCCTAGTGTAGGGAACGGTTGGCCGACTTACATTACACTGAATGTTTGTTGCTGAAATGTTATGCCACTGACACAGCTGTGTCCCGTTTGTCTGTACTTTCCATTCCCTCTCTAATGGCGAAGTGTTATTCCGTAACAAATGTCCTGTTTTGATTGGAAGTTGTCCGATTTTAAAGTACTGTACGGGTAGTTTTTTCTTGCAAACTTGACTGAGGCTATTAATTATCGCTATGTAAAGATGATAGCTTGTGTAGTTACCTACGACTAGTATACAGTTCAAGTATACCCACATTCAAGCTTTTATGATCTATCTTAGTTTGGAAAATGCAAAAAAAAATGTTTGTACAGTGTTTGGGTTGTATATTGTACAGCTATTCAGCTATTTTTGAATATATTTCATTGCCGTGCTCAAATTTGATCAACACGCATACAGGAAGTACGCGATGATACAATGTAGCTGGTTCGGCATGCACACGTTGTGATACGATGTAACTTTTTATTTATCACTTTTGTATTTTGCTCCACACACAGGGTCTGACAAATCGACACAGGACAAACACGAAACACAAAATAAAGATTCACACGTCTGTAGTGAGGATAGATTTTAAAAACATATAATGGACGGACGGGGAGCTTTTCAAGGCCAATCGGTCGGTAATAACATGAATGCTCCAGTCCCTAACTCAGGGGTTGTCATGAGCCCCATATTTACTGAGACGCAGGCAGGAGGAAGCGGCGTACGGCACCCACCACCACCACCACCACCACCACCACCACCACCACCACCAACTCCTCAAAATATCAGTAACGTACCACCGTATCAAGGGAAGTACTTTCCACCGGCCATGCCTGGTGAGTAATTTTCTATTTCCTCATGTTTTTGTACTAACTCGTCATCAGCGTTTATGATTATGACGTGGAAAAGTTTCATGCATATACTTTTGGACAGATGTATTGAAAGAGAAAAAAATATGTAAATGTCATCTAAAATAGAAAAAAAAACATGACACAAGCTGTCCAAATGTGGTTTTATATCAAAGTGTGATGTGCGGAACGTTTTTAGTGGCCGATGTTTGCAACTTAACCGTTGATAGTGTTATGAAAAAAACGGTTGTAAATTGTTTTGTACGCACAGAATATTACAAACAAACGTAGTCACAGCTAGTAAAGGTTAGGGTTGGAAAATACATTATCGCCAAACTTTCTGATTGCCCTCATTTTTGAATGCGAGAATTTGTTTTCCCTAGTCTGTACCAAGTTGTGAGTGCATTTGGGTTGGGCGTCGTTTCGTCAATGTTTCAGTATACACATATTGACCAGACAGTTGTCCCGTCATGGCCATCGCTGTGTACACAGTACACTTTGAAAAGCTGTGATAATAATATGTCTTGTCTGCGATCTATCTCTCACAAAACTTAATATGGAAAAATTCGAGGTTGTAAACTTCAATAGCATTGATTTTTCCTGTAAAATAACCTTCCTTTATGTGTTATTGCGGCTACATTTTACATTGTAAGACCTTTGCATTTTTCATTTTTTGCAATTTCGCGCTGTCTTTTCTTTGTGTAAATTTTGGCAGAAACTGATGTTTGATCGAAGACAAGAGTAAACAGTAAAATTTATCTGAAATTGCTGAACTGTAACTCGACTTCGATTCAAAAGCAATGTTTTCTGATGTTGAGAAGTGTGCTTAAGAGAAAATAAAACAAGAATATTCTTGTACGCCTGTCGTTATTTCAGCAATGTATGATGTGATGTCATTTTTGTCTTAGGAATATCGACTCTGTTAGCCATAGCTATTCACGGTCTAAACCTATATTTGTAAGATTCGTAAAATGTCAGTTCGTATGTTGCGCATTGATATTGTACCATATTTGAAAATTTTCCGTGCCACAACTGACTGTGACGGGACATACGAAAAGTATTGTGAAGAAATTCAAAATGTTTAGTATGTAAACGCCCGCATTTTATTACTACACGTATACTAGACTCAAGCAAGTTAGATGTTGTTAAATGCAAAGTGAACTGCCGAATACTAGTATGAATTTATCGCACAGAGGCAGTACTTTGCAGATTTTATGTCTCTATCCTAGGAGTTAGTGAAGTCTTTTTTAATGTAGTCTCCGAGTCGTTGCACAGCCTGGGTGTTTCTGATCGAAGAACGCACACGTTGTGGTAAGCGTTGTAGACAGTGTAGAAACTCAACGTTCGGCGACACACATCGCGATATACACTGTTTAAGTGCATCGCCAGTTATTACCTTCGTTTGGCAACGGATTATAGCGAAGGCTTCTGTTATGTATCAGCCATTTTCTAGAGTGTACAGTGTTATGTATCAGCCATTTTCTAGAGGGTACAGTGTACAGTGTTCAATTTAACACAAGGAATTTATTATTTTTGAACGCGGAGAAAAGTGTTTTGCTGGAAGATTGATGTGTTATGTGTTGTTTGTCAGACATATTCCGTGGTACATCCCTATACAGGACCAAACTGTTATTACAGACTAAAACACTTTGACCTCCATCATTTGACGTTTACAAAACCATACCATTTCCCACGACTTCTGATTCGTAAAAATCGTGAGCTTTGATGGGAAATTGTGAATTTCAATTCGAACAAAAATACAGTTTTGGTATTTTCTCACGTTCTCTGAGCGGAAATTTTGCTCGTTGATCGCGTTTGTTTCCCTGCGTACACACGAGTAAACCTCGTGACCTGACTTGGAGTGCAAAGGGTTGTAATGTACATCAGAAATTATTCCGTTTTTGATCATTAGCCGAACTACCCTGACCTGTTTACTAATTCGATGCATCGTAATAGTCAGCGAAATATACAGGATTTTTAATGACAGGCGGACCATTCAAACTGTGTTGAGTGTGTATACAATATTGTTCAACTGCTAGCAAAATAAGGCATATATACGTTTCTTTTGTAACGAAAGGGGTACAGTAGGGATATTAGCGCTCGGCAAACAAAGACCTCTCTCGTCTTGCCCGGTGGATATTTTTTACCAAAAATCGGTGACATGTAAGTCTTACGTGTGCTTAGTATGAAAAAATTGTTGTCATTTATGTGGAACAGCTGAAAGGCTTAGATGTCATCCCTTGAAACGAGGCAAATTTAACATGTGAACGGTACAAATGTGTCCTCTACTCGGCAACGCAGTGGAAAACACGCAATGCAAATTCATAATAAAGCTATTTATCGGGCTGTTCCATCAAATGCGCATACCCATATACAGTCTTGTGATCTGCAGACATATTAAAGTCCCCCTATCTCGAAGATTATTGCTCCATTCATTGTGATTGTACGTGTTTTTCTTGTGGTGCGCACGTTGTATGGTAAACGCTCAACTCTCCATTAGTGGGCATTAAAGTACGTGAAGAAATTTTCTCTTTGAAGACTGAAAGTTGGAATTACAGCTGGCTGGGTATTTGCGATTCCATGTTTTTTCATGACTTTAGTTTCGAGCTACCTAGAGCCAGCAGGGGAAAACTATTTAGAGGAAGTGACCTCAACTTTCCAACATTGCATTGCAAAGGAACCCATGGGTTTACAACTCGCTGTCAGTATTGTCTCAGTACAGTTATACAAACAACCAGAGTTTGTTATGTTGATATAGAATCGACAAGGGCGATAATGAAAGAGAGTTAGGCCCCAGTTATCCTTGTCTTGGCACGACATCAAAATTGCGGAACTTAGGGAGTTTGGGTCTATAGACGTGACAACTGTACATGTAAAGAAATTGGCTTGGATTCAAGGATCGATGGCGAGCTGACTGATGGCAAAGCCAATTGTAATCTCATTCAAGTTGTAAAATCGCACACTGAAAAGCATTGTCGTTTCGCATAACATGTGGAACAAAACGCAAGACCTGCCGCAATGACTACAAGATCGGTACGGCCTTTGATTCCACACTCCCAGCTCACAGATTGATGAGAAATGAAAGGCAACTGATGGGCAATTTAGAAATTCAATTTCGCTCAGCTAGGCCTGGCAACTAATTTGCCGTTGATTTCCTAGACTCTTATTATATTTCATGTATATGGGTTTTCTCTGGTAAAGCGCTTTTCTATGCTAGCAGTGGAACAATATGCTTGGACATCTGAGAGTAACCGTATAAATAGCTTCTTTGTGTATAGACTTTCTGTGGGTTTTTGTTGCCTAGAAAATTCACCGGGAAGCAAAAGCACGTTATTGATGAGACAAATGCCTTACCATGCATACACTAACACAGGAGAGCTTCCCTGTAAAGTAGCTGTGAAAGGGGACCTTGGTTTCTTTCGGCAAGGGAGTGAATGGAATTCTGACAGGGGAGCGTGTTCTATGGAAGTCATATTAACAAAACACAGCAGGGACTGCAAATGCATTTCCGAAGTTAGAGATATCGCGTCGGGCTTATGTGGGACATCGAGGTTGTAGTACGATCATTCCAAACGTGTATTTCGTAACAAAGCAGTTTTAATAGCATGGAAGGATGTTGCAGGCTTGGATTTTCTCTGGGGACACTTACTCGTGATGGCAAATGTCGCCTCGCCCAGACTTTCACGAGCATTCTAGTGCTTTTTCAGCCATTCCTTTCTCATGCTCGGATTACAGCCTCAGTTAAAAAGGAAGCATAACAGGGCAGAGAAAACAGTCATTCCGGAAAGGTTGGAAGGGAAATAATACTTTTACGTCAGGGTCTTGGCAAGGAAGAAAAACAGCAATAGTTTCTGTTTTACTTTTTGTGAATAGTAGCACGAATCGCTTCAGCATTTGCTAGTCTTTTTTTTTCATATTTGAATGAGAAACTCGCCGTTGTAGTAATGGTTGGGTTACTTGAAATAACATTGTTTACGGAAATCCTACGTACATAAAACTACTCTGCGTTGTTGAATGTTTACAATCCAACGAGGAAAATATCTGAGTCTGTTGAAATCTGAAATGTTGTTACCTCTGCCGTTGTAAATATCTAAATTGTGCTAGATTTTCATCAGTGATTCACATTTCTGCATACATGATATGACTGGTATGTCGCGCTTAATCTGTAGATCCATATCATCGACTTTTAGCGGACATGTCTGTCTAACTCTTTGTGAGAGGTTGACGGAACTCTCTCCCATTTCAAACGACTCTCTCAAGCTGACGTTTCTAATATTGAAGCATAGCTACAAATTATAGATGATTTTTGTTCAGTGTCATAGCCTTTTTTCTGTAGTATCATGGCAAGATCTAATCATTGTTAGCGGCATTTGTTGGTAAGCCACCTGCTGTCTCACCTGTTCTGTGTATTATATATCAACCATTCCATCTACAATTGAAGGGCAAATTTCTAATGTATTTCCATTCTCAATACCAGGTTATTATATAAATGGTTAACATTTTGTCTTCTCAAGGCTTTGCATTTTGTTCAAATTTTCATTTTGAAGAACTGTGTATTTGAGACAATTTTTAAACAGCTGAACATGCATGACAGCTTTGTATTAATAATTTAGATTCGTAAACAAATTATGAAATGGCATTTTGTGTGTTAGGATTGCTCAAGTGAACATCATACAAATTTGAAATCATTTTACATTGCTGTTGATAGTCATAACAATTTGAACAATTTATGTCACCCAAACTTTGTACAAAGTTTAGAGTGAATACCTGTGTGAATGTTTCTGTCTGTCCTACAAATTGTGTCTTTCTGAATTTCAGGATAGATTTCAAATGCTAGTAATGACCAGTGATGGTGAATATACTATACTGGTGTTTGTTATAATACTCTGTGTTTAATGTGTGATGTAAAGGAAACAATCAAAATTAGTATTAATAGAAACATTAATATTTATAACTGGTCCAGAAGTTGAAATAGTTACAAATTGATTGTTTAATAGTATGTTGTAAACATTAGTTGTGATACTAGATGGATACGTGTTATTAATGTTGGTGATGGCAGGTAGATGCATGTATACATGTACATGTAGGATCTAATATAAAGAGCTGATTGAAAACTAGTTTAGTGTGGACCCATGATGTATCTCCTGCTTATATTATGTATTTGGTGCACATTAATCTATTTTCATCATTTACTCACCAACTATGAGGATTTGCATGCATCCCTAGGCTGATGGCTGACTCGGATATCATAGAATTTATCTCATCGATTGTAATCAGAATGTCTCTCCTGATGCCAAGTAGTGATAGTTGGGTCTATGTCATTAGTTTACCTGCATTCTCAAAAATTAGTTCCACCATTAAAGTATGAAATGACATCAAGCATTGCCCATGCAATAGTGAAAATAAGCTCAAATCTGTCTGAGTTCCTTAGATTTTTTCAAGTATTCCCTATGCCACCAAAATCTTGGTATAAGATATTAAATTGTATGCAATTTTCACCAGAAATCTGCCTTCTAATAACAAGGTTTGCACACCTTAGCAAAAGCAGAGTTATAATTCAGAAACAAATTATGAAATTGTAGTTGTAGTAAATGACAAGCTTTCATTTCTTTTAACATGAACAAGAAATGTAGTGCTCTCTTTATCGATTGCCATTGAGGCATTCGAGGTTTGTGAGAAGTAGAAGCTGACTGATACAATGACCACATTTATTCCTTTCATACATTTTGATTGTACAACGAAGGTTTTCATTTTATCCGCATGATTCAGACACAAAGTTGCATATATCTGCTAAAACACACCCTTCAGCTGTGTGTGTGTGTGTGTGTGTGTGTGTGTGTGTGTGTGTGTGTGTGTGTGTGTGACATTTTTTTGAAAGTGTTGGGATAGGATTGTTTTCCTTTCTAGGGTAATAGCCTTGTGTCATGTTTTTGTTGGCATTTAGGGATAGTAGGGGTGCCACTTTGTCATCCCATCCTGTAAATAGAATGTCTGGTATAGCATTGTGTAGGACAGGATATGGTAGACATGAACTGAATGTCAATAGTCTGTACTTCTAATTTCATAGGGGAGAAAAAACAGAACAAAGGAGAAATTAATGTCCTGCTGAACAGGCAAGGGGATGTATGCATAGTACTGTTTTGAACTCAAACTGTGTTTGTATTGGTTGTGACACTCTAGTTACCAATCATATGAAATTAATTTACAGTATTAGGGCTTACAGAGATGATGACTCACAGTCAGATTGTAGTCGTCATCATGTGAAGTTGTACCAGACGGGCAGGCTGAAAATATCAGAAAAACAAATGGCGGTGTTTTGATGACATTGTACAAGGAGCCCCCTTCTCTCTTTCAAAGGATATGGATATTTGCTCATGTCAGGACAAGCATACTCCATGCTTAAATAAAGAATGGTGTTGGGATTTGAGACACGACTGAGGACCCACTGGTTTGCAAGGGTTGGACTCACATCCAGCTAACGTTAGGCTAGCCGCTACAGACTATGCATTATTGGGTTATGGGCTAGCCGCTACAGACTATGCATTATTGGGTTATGGGCTAGCCGCTACAGACTATGCTTTATTGGGTTATGGGGAGGAGATGCTCATATGCATTTGCATGGGGGTTAGAGTAGTATTAGTCGTGGCTGAAATCTGTACCAATCATAGAATTGGCCAGAATGGACAGTTTTATGTTGAATCATGTCATGGAAGTACCTCCATTGTCATATACACATATATTTTTCCTGTATTACATCTTCAAAATTCTGATAACAGGAGTGGCAAAGTTAGTGTACAAAATAGTTCACACAATGACTTCAACGTAATTTTAAAGATAAACTCTAGATATAAGGGAGAAATTTCATTAGAACACAATAAAAGATAAGCACTTACTATATTTGAAAGTTTGCAGAATCTCAGTAATGGCAGAAAGAAAGTTGAAAGAGTTGTTAACATTTAGTAGAGTAATCATTTGAGAAATGTTTGACAAACTGTAAAGATTTTACCAATATGAAGTAGTTAGCAGCACACTGACAATTAATACATGCTACTGAAGGAACAGCCATGTTATTTCATCACAACTCATGTATAGTTGATACTGACATGGACTGTGACGTGCATGACAAGCAAGCTGATAGTGAATATAGCAACCAACCGTATATGAGCTATACATCACTTGGACAGTGAAAGGGGTACTTGGTTCATGACTACTGACCAGTGACTAGCGCACTGTCAGCTTGCTAAGGCAGTAACACTCCCTTGACCACTTTGCTGTCAAAGGCACTTGGGGAAAAAAAACACAGTACAGGCCCTACCACTTATTTATTTTGGATTCCAAGCCATTGTTGTTGAATAATCCATGTTGATTTTATGCAAATATATTCAAACTAAATTAAATAGTTGATAGTTGAAAAATACAGTAGTAATTGGTGGTAATTTGGAATAACACATAATAAATTACAATTTGGGATGTATCAAGGAGTCGTACACGGCATGTTGGGAAATATTCAATTGTTAATATCTGTATTGCACAACCTTTGTGTATGCCGTGCTTTGGTATAAGCCATAGCACTGTACTGACAGTGAGTGACT
The DNA here is from genome assembly GCF_964340395.1 of Glandiceps talaboti. NCBI lineage: Eukaryota > Metazoa > Hemichordata > Enteropneusta > Spengelidae > Glandiceps > Glandiceps talaboti. The sequence continues at coordinate 27,667,220 of NC_135553.1, forward strand.
GTTGGTTAGTACACTACTCCTTGTGACTAGGCCATAGCTAGAGGCCATACTTTCTGCAGTCTAATCAGGCTGGAGCCAGCGCTCTTTGGAGTGATGTGTTAAAACATGCAGAAAATAATTCTTCAAATGTGAAGCATAGTTTTATATTTTATTTTTTTTAAGTGTGCACAAAACAAATAGAAATTCTGACTGGTTATGTTGTATACCCCTGTGTCCAGTCTTCAAATAATGAGTCTTTTGTATTGCGTGTGTACATGTATGTGTCCAAACAACATTGTTTCTCTGCTCTAGTGAGTATTACAACCAAAATGGAGGTTTTTCACATAGCATAAAGAAACAGTTTTGTGTGCACATTTTTTGACTGATATCATATAGCAGTGTCTCAACCAAACAAGTACTCCAATGATGGTGATAATTCAAAGCAGACCATGCCAAATATAATTTGTTCTCAGGAATTTATACTAGTAATTTTTACTCCCTGTGTACAGTGTAGTACAGAGTTGAACAGAAGGTCAGGATTTTCTACAATTTTATGGAAAAGATACAATAAATTAAGAGTATAAAAATGACTTCATTTCTAAGCCTTGTCATTATTGATGTGAAAGGCCAGCCTTTATTTATTGACAGAAGTTTGAGTGGGCTTGACAACGGATGTGAATATGGATAGATGGAACCTTGATGGTACGTACTGTGTAGCCAGTAGCCGTAATAATACCCCTGCCTCGCTCTTAGTCAGCATAAATAATAAATAATACAGGGGTTACAGTGTAGTCTACTCAATAATCAATATTACATCAGGATGGAGAGAAGCAGCATGCACTTTGCTGAAAAGTTTGTGACGGAAGTTGGCAGGTTGCTGGCAGACTACGACAGCTCACTGTCAACCTATAAGTTTTGTTAAATCAATTCAACTAGTTCCCAATCACTAATTTTGACTTTATTAGCCTTGTACACTGTGTTAATGCACACAATACATTTTAACCACATGTTATACCAAATATGTTTGCTACAAGAAAATGTTGCAATCCCACTAGTTCTCAAAGACTAATTTTGTATGAGCCCAGTATTCTGTTTAATGTACGGAAACACAGATTTAACAATTTTCATTCTTAGCAAAATAAGTGAAAATCTGTCTAGTGAAACATTTTAAGAGTACAGTATATTTATATTAGGATATTCTTCCATGTGGTGACTAGATGAAGACATTTGTTTTGAAATATTCAGTTGAACAATGACTGTGTGTCATACTTATGGTGCTAGTCATGCTGTATGTATTATTGATAAAGGCAAAATTTGTGTTTTTGTTGATATGAGAGTTGTATGAATCATAAGATAGTCAAGTAATGTTAGTAATGAGTCAGCTGCTGGTAGCAAAGATAGCAATGTGTATTTTCAGACTTACTGGTAACTTTTACTTCCATGATTGTGAAGATTTTTGAAATTTAATCCTCCTATGAAATATAACCTACAAGTTCCCTCATAGAACAAATTGTTTTGACCCAACGCCATGGCCATTTGTCTGCAAATAGGATTAAAAAGTAGACCACATATATTTTAAATGTGAAAAAGACACTTGGTAGGAATTTGTGGTGAACTTTAGCATGTGTTAATCTTTCATAGTTAGTTACAAAGTCTGAAAGCATTCAAAAAACACTCCTTATCTCAAGGTGATGAAAATCAGGATTACCTTTGACATGTTTCTACCTTACTATATAGTATGCAAAATGACTTGATATGTTACTACCTTACTATATAGTATGCAAAATGACTTGATATGTTACTACCTTACTATATAGTATGCAAAATGACTTGATATGTTACTACCTTACTATATAGTATGCAAAATGACATGATATGTTACTACCTTACTATATAGTATGCAAAATGACTTGATATGTTACTACCTTACTATATAGTATGCAAAATGACTTGATATGTTACTACCTTACTATATAGTATGCAAAATGACATGATATGTTACTACCTTACTATATAGTATGCAAAATGACTTGATATGTTACTACCTTACTATATAGTATGCAAAATGACTTGATATGTTACTACCTACTATATAGTATGCAAAATGACATGATATGTTACTACCTTACTATATAGTATGCAAAATGACATGATATGTTACTACCTTACTATATAGTATGCAAAATGACTTGATATGTTACTACCTTACTATATAGTATGCAAAATGACTTGATATGTTACTACCTACTATATAGTATGCAAAATGACATGATATGTTACTACCTACTATATAGTATGCAAAATGACATGATATGTTACTACCTTACTATATAGTATGCAAAATGACTTGGCTAAAATGGAAGAAATGAAATGTGGTGTGGAACCTGATCACTTTAGAGCTGTTGCTCTTTGGCCCAAGCAGAGGAAATGACCTAAGTGCAACTGATAATAAGGAAACTGGGATTGTATGGGAAGACCCTAGGGTTAATTTTGAAAACAGAATGACATCCCCAAAATAATCAACTTAAAGTGTCCAGTGTTTAGAGATATGTATGAACTGTAGTATTCATAAACTTGGATGTGTTTCAATATAGACGTCTGGTTACAGCAAATGATGAGTATTTTTTATAATCAGTGAATTACACCAAGGTGTGGTTTTGTCACTTACAATGAACTAATTCTAACATGTTGCTATAATGGCCGCATAATTGCCCTTATTTTGGTAATGATCTGGGGCCCTGATTTCACACCCAGCTGACAGGACTAACTTGTCTACTATAGTGAGTGACACTTGCCACAGTTAAGATAGCCAGTCATCCAGGGCAGACAGACACATCTGTTTGGCCATGCATAGTCTTCTCCACTCTCACTATCGCTGATACAGCTGTTTTTTTCACATATATACTGAGATTTAAAGTGGGGAGATCGTCTCTTCATATGAAAATGGAATTGCTTCTATAGTGTCTACAGTGAATGAGTATTTCCAAATGACCTTTACTATAGTTTAAGTTATTATTTCATGTACCTTAAGTAAAGCTTTTCTGAAATACTTCACATATAAAACACGCTCATTAAATGATCAATTGACAGAAATCTTTCTGGATAGTCTATGTAGCTTCATCTTACACAACATATATATTGTACTATCACTATCAGTTCAGTTGTAACTCTCTCTCTCTCTCTCTCTGCCTTTGTTCTTGTTCTGTTCAATGGAGCTGGTGTCCTACATCCATACATGTAATGTACTGAATAAACTCAACTATAGTTATATAAATGATCTAAACTATTTTTTGTCACAGTAAACATTTTTGACTAATACATTTAAATTGTTACAAGTAGGCAGTATGAGATTGTTTTTGTTATCGTTTTACAAACTGAGCCTGGGTTGTCATTTTACAAGCTGTGCCTGGGTTGTCATTTTACAAGCTGTGCCTGGGTTGTCATTTTACAAACAGAGCCTGGGTTGTCATTTTACAAGCTGAGCCTGGGTTGTCATTTTATAAGCTGTGCCTGGGTTGTCATTTTATAAGCTGTGCCTGGGTTGTCATTTTATAAGCTGAGCCTGGGTTGTCATTTTATAAGCTGTGCCTGGGTTGTCATTTTACAAGCTGAGCCTGGGTTGTCATTTTACAAGCTGAGCTTGGGTTATTTTAGTAGCTCTTTGCTTTAAAATACTCACAAACATGGAGTGCATGAATAACGGTGATGATTTTTTTTTTACATGATATAGAAAAAAAAGGATGTGGCTAATAAAAGGGAAATAATTTGTAGTAATCCGGATTACGATAGGGAGAGAGGAAAAACATGAGAAATGCTATTGTATTGCAGTGGCTAATACCTGCATTGTATGTGCCATATGATAAACTACCTATCACAGTGAAATGCATTATTCACTCACAGGCAATCTTCCTTCTGCCATGTTCAAAAATATTGTCTTAAATTTTAGTAGGTCAGTTAGTTTATTGAATCTATTAAAAAAATTCCAACCTTTTTGCATCACAATGGATAATTATCCATGTTCTAATACCAAAGGAAAAGCAGGCAAATCATTGTACCAGTGTTCATGTGTAAAACGTATGGAATCCAGTATTAAAGCTTAATAATCCTGGATTACTGCTAAGAAAGGTGTATGTGCAAATGTACACCTGGAATTGGAAACAATGCCAACATACTCTGATTTTGAAATGGAATTGATTGTTTTTAGTCAGGCCATAGAGTAACTGTAAACAGTTGTTTGAATGTAAGCACCATGTGTTAATGAATATGGTCTGTATGTGCCAAGATAAATTGGAACTGACTGAAAGATAATATCCGTAAAAGTTGTTGGCACATGCAGAAGACCTTCCTGCCTCTATGATTTCAGTTGAACTGACAGTAAACATTTTAATTTCATTTCTATGTTAATTCAGGTTGGAGTCTTTTTATATGCTTAAGTACAGCTAGTAAACAAGTTTGTTTTTAATAGCCACATCAATTGGCTGCCATGTAGGAATTGTTAATAGTTTGGCTAAAGATAGACAACAATTAGTCTAGATAAATTGCCAACATTCTACACATACACATAGTTTGTTTTCTTTTAATTTTTTATCTCTGATTTTTGATAACCATACAATGGCAATACATTTGTTGAAATTTTTCTTTTTAAAGTGTCACTTCTGTTCATGTTATTGTTCTCTATGTAAGGCAAATACTCCATGTATGAATTTTAGGTTAGAGATTAGGAAAATAACACTACAAATATAAACATTAATTTTAGTCCATAAATGATTGTTTCTTCTGCTAAAATCAAATTTGTTAAAAAAATATGATGTTTATTCTGTAATTGCGTGCCTTTCTACACATATCACTTTAAAAATCTAGTATTGCAGTTACCAACCTACCGACCTAAAATCCAATTTGCAGGTAAAAAAACACTATTGTGACAGTGTTGTGTACGAGAGTTGTTAACTGTAGTATGGCAGATATCAACAGAACCCTTGTAGTATACCCAAAATAAACAACTTAAGTCAAATAAACAATAGTAAACAAAGTATCAAACAGATTGTCACCTTTTTTTTGATGTCTTGACATCAGAGTGTAAACAGTTATATTGATGATAAAATTACATATTGTCTGTCGTAACATTGGAAAACAAAATATCAACCTGTTAAAGAAATTCAGTTATTTTATGAACTCAATTTTATTTAACTTTTTAAGTCTTGTGAAACTAATTGATACCGAAAAGAAAGCAGATAGTGACATCAGTAAAAATCAATACTTTTTTACTTTTACTTTTTTAACAAGATCTTGTTGATTACTTAGTATGATTATGAATTTGTTGTATTTTTATGATAAGGATACAACAGCCATACAAAGACAGCTGACCAAACTTCAATATTTAGAGGTCTGATGAATCCAGTACGCCCTTCACTTTTATTTTGTAATTTTGCTGAAATGTCAATGCAAAGAAAAAATGCATTTAGAAAGGAAGAGAATGTGTATAGTCTTCGTTGGAAATACTGAAGGAGCTCAAAACTGCAGCTCTTGGAAATGTCAGTGAGATATGATAGGAAGATACATGTATAGTTGTAGATGCAGTGTAACTTTACAAGAGAACGGGAGGCAAACTTTAAAGTAAAGCTTCACCTCTTGGAAATGACAGAGAAAAGTCAAAATGTATGTGCTGTGTCATCTCATGAAAAGGGAAGGGAAGTTAAAGTGTGCAAGTGCCATTGTAAAAATGACAGTTATGTGTGTGCCCCTTCTCACAAAAAAAGTGGAGGGAAAGTCTTTAGTGGAAATGACATTGAGGAATCATCAGAACTTATGGTGCCCACTCAGGAAGGGGAGGGAACCCATTGAGAAAATGAGGGGAATGGTAGCAGGCAGGGCTGTGTTGTTGACAGGGTTGCCAATTAGACTGTGTAATGGTGTGCACTCGGTGAATGCTTTCAGCCTCTGACTGTATAATGATGAGATTTGGAGACATCGTATATAGGCCAGCAATTCGCCAGCATAATAGCTGAGATAGCTTAGTGAAAGCGGCCCCTAGGCATAGCCCTCCTCCTATTAGACCGTACAAGTTTCTCAGAAATTGGCAGTTAGGGAGTAAAGAACATGTGAACTTAAGTTCTGTATTTATACCCAGATATTCTCAATAAATATCAAGAGTTTTACATCTCTGCTGTTGTAAAAATATTATCCGTGTCTGTCATGAGACTAACTTGTACAAGGCTGTCTGTGCTAAGGCCTATAGCCTATAGCATAGATACATTGAAGTAATGGTAATGGCAAACAGAGCCAGTGGGAATGGCTTGTTCTAATCAAACTAAATACTTGCAGGGTTCAACATTTTGTGAGGTAAGAATGCCACATGTTCATTTTTCCTGGCTAAGATGTTCGTATAGCAATGTATAGATTTGCTGAGTTCCGTGACTCTGATGACTTTACTGTTTTTTCTTTTGGCAATGTGAACATCTGTTTTCATCATCTGAATAAAGATGTAGTAAATTTTATTTCACAAAATAACGTTAGCTTTAGACTGGTGTATTATTGAAGCCCTTGGTACGGTCTATTATGTGCATGTAGGACTATGATTTGGGTGGATATTGTTTGAGTAAAGCATTGAGTTGTGTATGCCAGTAATGAACTTTGTGTGACACAGGACAGTTGAATAGATATGATCAATCTAGTATGAGTTCTATGACAAACAACCCACATACGCTGATCAAGTATGGGTGCCTTAAAATCTTAACATTTGAATTAATAACAGATGACATTTTCTGTATATTACGATATAAAAGTAAGGGAATTGTTGCAGGAGAAATCAGTAATTTAGATTCATTTTTGCAATATCCATTAGTTATGTCAAATTGTGAATTGAATACCTTGAGCAAGACAGCTTTGTTGATATGAATAGTATGTACAACATTAAAGAACATAAAAAAGACTCCCTATTTACATTTATTGAATACTTTCCACACATTTGCATAATTCATTAAAAATAGATTACTTTGAAATTAGAGTACAGCACACAGCCAGGCCTACTGTGGCTTTACACCCTTGATCATGTAGTGTACAGAGCTTACTGCATGCCATAGACATTGCAGAACAGTACTCTTGTTTATACCCTTCCTCTTCAGAGAATACTACACAAGCCTTCCATTCACCTACATACAATATACAGACTTTATTTCCAATTCAAATCACAAAGCAAGTGGCATATTCTGCCTTTTTTCTTTTTCTTTTGCTCAAATGACAGCTTGTCAATGGAGTAAGGCATGGCCTGAATGGCATATACATGCTCAATGGTTGTTGGCTTTGTGGACAGCAATATAACCACACCTCCTGTAGATAAAGTGGTACTGGAAATGCATGTCTTGTATTATCTGTGGGCATCTGTTGAAGGTACCTAAGTATATATCAGACCATACATGCTTCAGCAAATTGAATGGTGTGGATGACATTGCTAAGATTAGTGTAGTACTGTAGGCAGGTCAGTCGCACTGAAAAATTTTCTGCCACTGTGTGTTCACAGCATAAACCCTGACATTGACAAGACAATATCTCTGCTTTGAAAAGTCGGATTTTTTAAAATAAATCATCTTTTTGTTCACATTTAAAAGGTCAATATTTCTGTTAAAATAATTTTTAGTAAATTTTGGAAGCAATCCGAAAAAAATACCTTTAAAATGACATTTACTCAACTGCGCACGGCGGTAAAAAGTAGTACTAGTAGTAGGCAGCGTACCACCTCTGTTGATGCCTGTGGAAGATTTTGATTCAGAGCTGTTCTAATGGTATAAACAGAAATATAGTATACATTTTGGTATATTATTTTTGTATAAATACTGTTATATTAAAGTTGATCCAAAATTGTTTGAATTCAGGATCTTAGATATCCAATAAAAATGCACCTTGTCCTCAAATTTGTATTCAGACCAAAACATGTGAAAAAGCTTACCGTTATATTTATATCAAAATTTGACAGAGATTTGATGAAGAAAATGTGAATTATTCAAATATTTGATGGACTTTTGGTTAAAGTGAATTTTCAGGAAAAAGGCAAAAAAAGGGCAACATTTAGAAACAAAATTCTGAGCAATAAATATATTGAAAGATTTGAAATGAGTTTTAGGTAAATAAGTTTTTCAGGAAAAGGCAAAATGAAAATGGTGAAGTTTTAGAATTTGATATATCGGGCTGCAATGTGATGAGTGTATAAGTTGCATGGGTTTGTAGTTCACAGACTTAACAGGCTAGGGTTTTGAATATTTAGAGTTTCACAAGGACATGTGCTGTGTTTGCACACTGTATGCCATATTTTAATGTTTACGTGTTTGAATAAAGATTAGAAGTTATTGGCTTTTGTGTTTACCAATAGCAGTTTATGTGAGATACAAGGCAGATAAATTGTCATAAAAATTATATGATGCAAAGGTTGGATCTTTTTATTGGCTGGGAAGAATATCCTTTCTTGTGCCACTGACTTCATTAATGTGAGTGTTGCAGTGACTTGCTTTTAGACGATTTACACTCAGTAGGAATTTATCTAGGTTGAAGTGACAAGCAACGTGCTAAAGTTTATCCTGTTGTATTTGGTCAGCAATAGAAAGAAGTTAAGCAGTACATGAGTATTTGGGTCATAATTAATAGTTTCCAAATGGTCAGTGAAGCCTAAACCTACTGATGGTAGATACTGTCAATATTAGGTGACAACCTTCATGGTGTGCCAAGATGTGACAAAACTAGAAATCTTTCTATAACCCCTTCCTCATTGTCTCAGATTAATCCAGCAATGTCATTAAATTTATGGACATGTTCTGATAGAATCCAAAAGTTGCTGTCTCGTGATTTCATAGAGGGAAATAGAACCAGTAAAAATGAAAGAATTACATTAAATGGATGGTTTGTTGTTAATGTATAGATATGAAACTGTAAAAACTAGACTTGCTATGTTATGACAAGGTAATAAGCGCTGTGTGTAGGGTGTCAATGTGGAAGTTTTTGCCAAAAAAAGAGATCGAAAATTATCCAAAAGTTGAGTACATGTACTGCCAAATATCTCCTTATATTGATTGTTGATGTGTGTAAAATCTGTTTGAATTTAAAAGAAGAAATCTTGTACATAATGACATTGTAACTGTCACAATCCATAGATGTAGAGATTTGTGATCGGTACTGGTAAATGTCTGTTTGCATTAGAATAACAATACTATGTACTTGGCCATTTCAGTTTAAAACACATGGACATGAAGTGAAGTTGATGATAGACTGCAATTACCACTGTTTAAAATGTCCCCAGAGTATACAAAACCCAGTTAAATGTTGTATGCCTGTAGAAGACATATACAGTGCCAACCAAATAGAAATTTGTCATTTCAAATTATATATAGAAATTTGTCATTTCAAATGTTGTCATCCTCTTTAACCATCAGAGTAAATTCTGTCCATGATGTTGTTGCAAACGCTAAGAAAAAAAAAATCTCCAACGTTATGATTTCAACAGAAATTTCAAAAATAGTTTTGTCATAATTTTTTTCTCTGTGTGCAATTTATAATCTGTGTATACATTTTGATACAATGACTAAATTGTGTATTTTGAAACTGTCTGTAACAAGTTTGATTGCTACACACAGTGTATGTATTAATGCATGGCAAATTTGATGTAACACAGTTAGACAGACTGACTACCAACATGCATACCTAATACATAGCCTAGCTATGGAAGGAAATGCTGATTGAATTGCTCAACGAAACAACAGTCGAGATATGAGCATTCCTTTTATGCTGCCTCAACTTGGCCGGTAGGATTACCAATCCCTGGGTGATGCCACGGCTGTGTTTAGAATGCCTAATCAGAATCCACTGTGTTTTCTTCATAGCTGAAGGAGAATTATTTCAGTTGAGATTAACGAAAAATTTCTAGATTGATTCATAATGGAAAATTATCAGACAAAAAATCCTGTGAATGGATACTACTGACAGCGTTGTTGTTGAGAGGCAAGTCGAAAGGAAATTATTAGTTGTAAATGAATTCAGCAATTTGTGTTTGCTTTCAGAAACATTGTGCATCTCACAGTTTTTTTCTGTTATCAACAGACTTCTCATCCTTACTGTAGTTAACATGGCATCGTTGTAAGACTTGAATCATGTTATTTACACTGCCATTGAGGTCTTTGGCAGTCCTTCATGTCAGTGCTGCCTCTCAATCCAGACCCTTGTCTACATGTATGCAGTCAGTGTGCCAAACACCAGGACATTCAATAGTAGTTTAGTGCCAAATGTTCATCAGTCCTGGTAATTCAATGCTTATTCCCAACATCTCCATTGTGACAAATTTAATGAAAACTATTTATGTTGGAAATTCTGTCTTCACACTAGCATTACTGATGAAGTTTATTCGGGTAAACCAGTAAATAAAGAGACAATTTTTTTTTTACGAAGAGAGAAGAGAGTATATTGTATACAGCATATTTTTAACCTCTCTACAATATTTGTTCTAATCAAATGGTTTTAAGTTATCATGTATAGTTTACCAGTATTTTTGGTGAAATTTTTTTTCCTACAGATTGGAATCTGTCAAGACAAATTAGGTGATTGATCTGTCTGTTTCTTGTATAGGTTCGGGCTACTCATACTTGGGCGGATATATGGCGTCTGTATCTGATGGCTACAAAGGGACCAGCGGACCTCCAAGCTCCATGCCGATTGGCCAGTTTTGGAGCCCACCAGAGGGTATGTTTTCATATGGTTCATTTTCAGCACTTCATTACACACTAAAATGTTTGATTTCCTAGCTTTAGGGGTATGACCTTCCTTATTACATTGCTTGTTTTTACCGATTACTGAATTTTCAGGTGGACTATGTAAGCATTACACATGTTACAAAGTATGGTGATGCTATACCTGTAATTGTGCTAAATACGTAGCTGTTGCATGTCATAGAAAAACATGTACTTCTGTGAAGTTTTGAGTTTTTAAAAAAATACCTTTGTATGGTCACTGTTCCTTGAAATATTTCAATAGGGTTCTGGGAGCAAACAATGCCATTGTTGGATTGACAAATGAGATGTGGGCATATCTAGGCATGTACGATATCCTCTCGGTTTGATGTTTGCTATTTTGTAGGAGGCTTGGGGCAATAGGCTATCAAACTTACATGTAAGTCAATGATGAAGTTTTATCATCCCGGTAGATTCTGAAAACTAACAATATGGCATCTTGTCCATCTTGTCGTTAAAAGAATTAAATGCACAGTTTGAATGCATTGAACTAATCAAAGATTTGACAACAAATGCAATCTAATATGTATATTGGTCAAACTAAATTATTGACCTTCGAGATTGGGGACAGTAGCACAGTTTCTACAGCTAAGAATCACGGTTGTCTTGGCAACCATTGTGTGCAAGGTTCACTAGGTGCTTTATGATACCAACTCCCAAGTGTAACAGTGTTGTCTCAGTAGACACAGAGGGCATACTAGTTGTACCCATAGACTTGACACAGAGGGCATACTAGTTGTACCCATAGACTTGACACAGAGGGCATACTAGTTGTACCCATGGCAGTAAGAACACAATATGAACGCTGAATACATCCATCGTTCATATTCTTGATATCAATAAAACATGAATATGCACACAGGCATTGTGTGCTTAGCACATTCATATGGATTACACTCAGTTAATCAATATAGGGAGATTGGTATAATTTGCAAAGACTTTGACAGGCATACAGAAATGAAAATTGGAGTTTACACTCAGACAAAAATGGATGCTAGTCAGAAGCAGTTTGAACCATGAAAGGCCCAAATGACAAACACTAAACATGTTGTCAATTATTGCTTTTAGACCCTGTGTCTCTTTTCAGTGCAATTATGTAGAGATATTGTATTGCCTCTGTGTAGGCACCTCAGTGTCCATCTTTCTTGTAAGCCCTTTCAGCAGATTTTTTAAACACCTTGGAATAATTGAAGGGAATAACAATAAAAGCCATCAAATTTCATCACATAATTGTCAATACAGTGAAACAGCCAAATAGTATAAAGTTACATTTATTTTAATTTCATTACAATATTATCATCTTGTCAGTATTCATATTTTTGGAGAGAAAAAACGCTTTATTGATTTTTGTATCACATATAGTATAGTAGGGGAGTCTAGATAAGATATTCAATTATCACAGTAAGACTAAAATGTGCTGGAAATTGGAACTAATTTGGAGCATACATGGTTTTCTTATATCAAAAATACTATCATTTTTGTGTGTGTAAAAATAGATAATCTATAGAATATATCTTTCAAAATGTAAAATTGGATAAATGATATATATATATAAATTAGGAAGTATAGAAGAAAACCAAGCACTGTATAATTGATATGATACAGTTATGGCATCATAATAATATCTAATAATTGATATGATACAGTTATGGCATCATAATAATATCTATAGGTATTGAAAACAATGTGCTAAACATGAAAATGTCTGAATATGACAATAATATTCAACCCAAAATATCCCCAGCCATAAAAGCCTCAAAATGTAGAAATATGTAAATTGTAAAGGTCTGACACATTTATAAACTATTCTGACTAAGTAGTGGCTGATCAAGAACATCTGATAGAAGAGTAAGCATGGAGGGAAAAATTGTAAACACAATTGGCAGTAAAAACTTATTGCTCCATGTATTGGTTTGGGAACATTGGTCTGGTAATGTTTGGGGACGTTGGTCTGGTAATGTTTGGGAACGTTGGTCTGGTAATGTTTGGAAACGTTGGTCTGGTAATGTTTGGAAACGTTGGTCTGGTAATGTTTGGGAACGTTGGTCTGGTAATGTTTGGGGACGTTGGTCTGGTAATGTTTGGGAATGTTGGTCTGGTAATGTTTGGGAATGTTGGTCTGGTAATGTTTGGAAACGTTGGTCTGGTAATGTTTGGGAACGTTGGTAATGGAAGGTGATCTGGTAAAGCTTGCACAGATTTCCACTCAATGTATGTGTAACATTTGATGAAGAATCCCAGTAAAATAGTGTAGGAGCTCAGGTAGATGTTATTTACTTTCTGCTGTTTCACAAAATTGCTGATTCCGCAAAGTACTGTAGGTGAATGTCTGGTGAAACAGTGTACATGTAGGTTGGAAATGTAGAAGGTGGATGGACTTTTTGTGTTGCATTTGTGTAATTCAACTTCAGTGTGTCATGGTATGACAGCATCATAGCATATTATATTCCAGTCTGACTTTCTGCTAGTTACAGGGGTAGGATAGAGACGGGAATCAAATCATTATTTAAACAATTAAATCAGATACTATGACTAGGAATTATCTCCTATAAACCCATGTCACGTACATGTACCCATTTTCTCTGATGCAGCGTATGGGGTACAATCGAAGGGAAGTCCTTTGCTAGTGAGTGTTAGATTTCTTTTGAAAATAGCATTCAGTTTTAGATTTGATATCTTAAAGGTGTTCTATCCAATGTCATTGATACTTTTCATATATTTTAACATTGGAAGCGACATGTTTAAGATATCACATCTAAAACTGAATGTTGTTTTTGGAAGAAAAGTAACACAAGACTTCCCTTTGATGGGTGCTGCCATTTTGGAAAGTTGCGACCTCACATGGTGATTCAGAGAAACTGGTATATGACATGGGTTTTTAGGGGACAATTCCCAGTCTTTAGTCTGATTTAATTGTTTCAAAATTAAGTGACACCTATGTCTATCCCACCCCTGTAGCTAGAGACAAGTGGAAATTGAAAATTAAAATCTCACTTTCTGATGATGGTGAAGCATTACTCTTGCTGAGGAAATGTTGAATTCAAACATTAGAAAGGATGATATTGTCATGGCAACCAATAGCCATGTATTTTAGAAAGGATGATATTGTCATGGCAACCAATAGCCATGTATTTTAGAAAGGATGATATTGTCATGACAACCAATAGCCATGTATTTTAGAAAGGATGATATTGTCATGGCAACGATTAGCCATGTATTTTAGAAAGTATGACATTGTCATGGCAACCAATAGCCATGTATTTTAGAAAGGATAATATTGTCATGGCAACCAATAGCCATGTATTTTAGAAAGGATAATATTGTCATGGCAACCAATAGCCATGTATTTTAGAAAGGATAATATTGTCATGGCAACCAATAGCCATGTATTTTAGGACTCTTGTATCAGAGACATGAAATGTTTCATCAAAATTTCAACTATGATATTTTGAGGAAAACAAAGGAAATAAGATTTGCAATTGAAGATTTGTACTTGATTACTCAGTTGATGCATATGATAGTTTTGATGTGTGAAATGTTTTGTATTGGTGAATTGAGTATTACTACGGTACTTGAGGATATATAGTCACCAGAAAATATAGAACATCAATGAATCATCTGCAAACAATTTCAAAGGGGGTCAGAATATAGAATTTTGTATGTAGAACGTGTAACAAGTGACATCGTACATCTTTAAAGTAGAGCCCTTTTTCATCAATGATTTAGAATCGATGAGTATCTTTATGTTATGGCTGTCAGAAAAACCACAAAGCCCTTTTTTCTCTAATGATTTATTACTGACCATTTTGACTAACAAATTGTTTTAAGAATGACATCGGTCATTTAGAAGTGGAGATGGATTTATCATCAAATTGGTTGGACTAGGTGTAGAGTTGAAAAAATGGCCAAAAAAGACTACCTATTATCTAGGAATATACATGCGGGCAATTTGATGGATACAACAACACATCAGAATTTGACAAGGGTTTGAAAGATGATGGTGTGATAAAAGGGATGTGCACCCCCACGACAATCAACAATGTACTGCTGCTATTAATTGTCTTCTGTCTGGTGTACATGTAGTGATAAAACAATTTTGAATGACATACACTCTTTGGTAATAATTATAGGTGTGCCTAAAGATAAAGACACCCCTACTTTGTTCTGGTGTTTGGCAAACACAACTTCACTGTACAGATTATGCAGATTGCTTGAATTGTCTTGAAAAAAATCCATTGCAACCGTTTCTCTCTTTGCAATACAACATGTTGAGTGAGGTTATGCCATGCACATGGGTTGTTGTGTTGGTTTCTTGTGTTTCACATTCACATAGGGTTGTCAGTTGTTTGGTTTTTCCCTCATATTGAGGCCGAGTCAAGCTTGATAGGATGCATCAGTGGTTAAATAGGGAAAAAACTCCACATGCAATACTTATGTTAATCAGGTAATTGCAGCCAATTTAGAGAGATAGCATCTTTGATCAGCCTTTGTGGAAATTCTGATTCAGTACTGTCATGTATCCCATTAACTGTGCACTTTACACTTTATTTTTGCCATGTTCTCATTGCATCTAAAACAGCAGTTACTTTCAAAGAACAGCTTTGTATTTCAGTGTGTGTGCACAGAGACCGTTCGCTCTCATTTCAATGTGTGTGAGACATTTGGTTGCCATTTCAATGTGTGTGAGACCATTATATGTAGCTGCCATTTCAGTGTGTGTGACTGTTAGCTGCCATTTCAGTGTGTGTGAGACCATTAGCTGCCATTTCAGTGTGTGTGAGACTGTTAGCTGCCATTTCAGTGTGTGTGAGACTGTTAGCTGCCATTTCAGTGTGTGAGACCATTAGCTGCCACTTCAGTGTGAGTTGTAGAGTCAAAAATTGATAGTTTTGATGAAAATCTAGAATTTTGAATTTTACCTGGTACACTGTAGATGGTCTCTATTAACCATGTAATTTTATACTGTTAAAATCATGTTGTTTTCTACTTAAACTTAAAATAAATTGTGTGGTTCTGATTACGCTCAATTTTAGAATAGGTTGGGTAGGTAGATTTTTTATTTTATTTTATTTTATTTTTTTTTCATGTGTGAGTGTCTAGTTCAGGTTTTCCATTGTTTTCCAAATGGTCTCTGTGTTGTTTATTTTGTCCCTATCAGATGTACAGCCATTACAGATGGGAAGAACAGTTTTATATTGTCTTTTTAAGTTGATGTCAGTTTCAGCATCCACTATTCCTCGTGAGACTTCCCAATTTTTGCAATTTTATTATTTCTCTGTCAAAAAAAGTCACAAAAAGTTTAGGGTCAGCAGTGAAAAATTAGGTGGGGTCAGGTAACAGGAACCAAACAACAATTATTTTTTTAGGCCTTAAGACCTTTTCCACTTACTATCCATACATGTAAGATAATGTAATATACATATACAGTCCATCAGGTTCAATTTGTTAACATCAAGTTCATCAACAAAAAAGAAATGAATTCTATCCTTCTCTATTAATAGTGTGAACTTTGGATTAACCTGTCATACATTTATTTATTTATTTATTTATTTATATTTATTTATTTATTTCCAAGGATGACTTACCGGATGGGTCCCATTTACAGGGTCCATACACAAATACAGAGTTCGCTGTTGAACTTTCAGTTATATTGAAATTAAATAGGATGGAAAAACCAACTCCAAGTTTAAGACTAGTGTGTTGTCATATTGCGAAATTGAGAGAGAGTTGAACCTAGATGTTGTATAAAACAACCTACATGTACATGTATACACAGTGTGATGATCAACACAATAGAAACGCCATCGGTAGTATCATCATAAACAACCTACATGTACATGTATACACAGTGTGATGATCAACACAATAGAAACGCCATGGGTAGTATCATCATAAACAAATTGTCATCCCTCTGTTGTCTTACTATTGAAAAAAAACATTAGATTTTTAAAATCTTGCTAATATTTTCTGGATTCAGTTTTTATGTTTAAATCTATTGTATTTCAGTTAAAGATTTTTGCATATTTTTGTCAGGTTCATTGTTATGGCAAGACTGGTGATAACTACGTACAGTGTACAAAATGGAAATATGTAACTATATCAGAAATCCAATGATAAATTATATTTTGTGTGGGTAGCTGGTTCTGTGTTGATGAACTAGAGACACAGGAAGGCTGCCTTTGGCTCTTCCTGATGATATCCTGTGTTTTCATTGCATTTCCAGTCTCCATGCATAGATTGAAAGGGCTAAACAGGTTTCACGGGTATCATATGTCTGATTGTGCTGTGGTGCACTTTCTGCCCAGTGCATCCCCAAAATCTTATTAGTTTTTTTAAAAGATTGGTTTGTTCATTATTCATAGTTACAAAATATAGAATTACACCATTCACTACTTGTAAGTTGTATGTTTTGATGTGATGTGTGTTCCACCATTCACTACTTGTAAGTTGTATGTTTTGATGTGATGTGTGTTACACCATTCACTACTTGTAAGTTGTATGTTTTGATGTGATGTGTGTTCCACCATTCTTTACTAGTAAGTTGTATGTTTTGATGTGATGTGTGTTCCACCATTCACTACTAGTAAGTTGTATGTTTTGATGTGATGTGTGTTCCACCATTCACTACTAGTAAGTTGTATGTTTTGATGTGATGTGTGTTCCACCATTCTTTACTAGTAAGTATGTTGGTTGTATGTCTTGATGTGATGTATGTTCCGGAACGTTCATCCCATAATTTCATCCATTGATCTCACGTAGTGTGGGAGTTGTACATTTTATGTGTATGAAAGACAAGTGCTAGCCCAGAGATTTGGCTATCTGGCTAAATTGACAAGGTTTAGATTTGGCTATCTGGCTATTAAAATTGACAAGGTTTAGATTTGGCTATCTGGCTAAATTGACAAAGTTTAGATTTGGCTATCTGGCTAAATTGACAAAGTTTAGATTTGGCTATCTGGCTAAATTGACAAAGTTTAGATTTGGCTATCTGGCTAAATTGACAAGGCTTAGATTTGGGCTAATACAAGCCACATTACCAAGTCTCCGGGACTGACTATTTCCACCATTTCCCTGACACAGATACATGTATTTTCCATTTCTGTTGTTATGTTTCCTGTGGTTTTCAGCTCTATTTTAAGACTACTAATTGACTGGTTTCCTTGTTCCTATTAAATAGATCATGATCATTGTTGTTTGTAAGAGAGTTATACACGTAATTGGCAACTGTAGTAGTTGTTGTTGTTGACAGTAAAGCCGTGATCTTACTATTCTTAGTCTATAAAACTAAGGTGGATGTAATGTGACATTTACAGTTTGTTGAATATTTACTAGGGTCCATGTTGGCAAAATTTGACATGTGGTTACTATGGTAATTGCACTTATTGGCTGTATGGCAGGGATAGAATAGAATTCTAGATAGAAGTTCTTACATGTACCTTTTCTTTGTCATCAGAGATATTAATATACAATGATTGAATATAGCTTTCTACTCAAAACCTTATTTGTAGTTCTGCATGAGTTAATATAAACACTTCATTTAGAGAAACACATTCTATAAATCCACTAGAATACTTTGTATAGAGTTCTATAAATCCACCAAAATACTTTGTATAGAGTTCTATAAATCCACCAGAATACTTTGTATAGAGTTCTATAAATCCACCAAAATACTTTGTATAGAGTTCTATAAATCCACCAAAATACTTTGTATAGAGTTCTATAAATCCACCAAAATACTTTGTATAGAGTTCCATAAATCCACCAGAATACTTTGTATAGAGTTCTATAAATCCACTAGAATACTTTGTATAGAGTTCTATAAATCACCAGAATACTTTGTATAGAGTTCTATAAATCACCAGAATACTTTGTATAGAGTTCTATAAATCCACCAGAATACTTTGTATAGAGTTCTATAAATCCACCAGAATATTTTGTAGAGTTCTATAAATCACCAGAATACTTTGTATAGAGTTCTATAAATCCACTAGAATACTTTGTATAGAGTTCTATAAATCCACTAGAATACTTTGTATAGAGTCCTATAAATCACCATAATACTTTTGTAGAATTCTATAAATCCACCAGAATACTTTGTATAGAGTTCTATAAATCTACCAGAAATATTTTGTTCAGTTCTGTGTGTATGTGTTTACAAGCAAGGAAATACAGTATGTTGTCCATGCAATGTATATTTACTAGAACTATTGTACATGTATAATATATTGTATCATCACCATGGAAACTGTAACTTGTTAGTATATTTTTCATAATGTTCACATGGAATGTTTCACTTGTACTAGAAGTACTGTAGCATGTCTCTTGAATTCACTAAATCACTTTATAGAATTCTACATTGTTAAAGGAATAGGAAACCATTCACGTATAGATTTCCATTGGATCTCTGATCTTCCAAATAAGAAAATATTCAAGTTAATATACATGTAGTCAGTAAGCATGTCTTAAAACAATTCTATGTAGTAAATGTTGGAACACTTCATGATAATGCCATCACTGTCATATCTTGGAACCAAAGAATCGACACAATTGGCTGTTGTATCTTGGAACCAAAGAATCGACACAATTGGCTGTTGTATCTTGGAACCAAAGAATCGACACAATTGGCTGTTGTATCTTGGAACCAAAGAATCGACACAATTGGCTGTTGTATCTTGGAACCAAAGAATCGACACAATTGGCTGTTGTATCTTGGAACCAAAGAATCGACACAATTGGCTGTTGTATCTTGGAACCAAAGAATCGACACAATTGGCTGTTGTATCTTGGAACCAAAGAATCGACACAATTGGCTGTTGTATCTTGGAACCAAAGAATCGACACAATTGTCCAAGTTAAGCTTCTTATCATACTGATCTTGGCATGGATTTGTGTCCTAGTAGACTCATCTATTATGTAGTTTTGAATGGTCAAGGTCACTTCAAGTTCATACCTTCAAAAATATACAGAGTGCAAGCAGGGATGACAAATTTGGATTGGATGTTGATATTGCCCAGATTACTATCATAAAACTATACATGGGTACATGTGTATCTGAAAACCATGTATGCTACTGTAATTAACATCACTTCTATATGATGATATTAATATGCAAAACTCATCGTACATTGATTAGTGTCATTATAATTAGTGAGGGATGTCAGTTTGATTGGTGACTACAGGTACAAACCTCTCTGTGGATATAAAGGCCAGGTCAACCTTAGCTTGAATGAATCAGCCATCACTTCTGTTTCTCAGCATCACACATTCATAGACATTGCATGTAATGTTTTGTGAAATACCTAATGGCTAGTTGCATAGTTTTCCACCCAGTTCACCCGTCATCTTTCTTTTATTATAATTCTCTGACTACTTCCAACCCCTTTGGTCCTATCCATTTCCTTTTCCCTTGTGTTTTTAACATCTTTCTCCAGCAGGGAAATTTTCTTCTGTGTTCCCACTTTACTTTTCCTTTCCAATGGAGTATGCAGATTTTCATTTTATGGCTATTCCCTGGAATTTGAAATGAAAGTCCTGTGTTTACTTGTTGTCTATAAACTAGCTGAATGTCAGATGGTATCTCTAATTTTTTGCCTTTCCTGCTTTTTTGTGAATTTTCCCCTTATGTTGAAGAAATTATACACAAGAAATGAAATACAGTTTTTATCAGAATCATTTGTATGATCATATGATTACAGGCAATATCATATATTTGTAAGTTTTATTTCCAATTCATACTTGGTATCTCTGATTCACTGACTGATTTAGATCTCATCAAGATGGATAAACTGTTTTGCTCCAACTTGTCAGAAATACATGTTACACTTCACACTAGAGGACATTTTGTGGGAGTTAACTCTCTTACCACAAAGGTCAAAAGGTTCAGCCCTTAATAGACTCTTTCCTTTGAGACAAAAGTAAAAGAACAGGAAGGCGTTCTCCAGGAAGATTTCACCTTCCTTTTTGATCCACATCTCTTGTAACAGGTCTTTATCTTTCCTAGTTTTACAATGAAAGCCAATTAGGTTGAAACAAATCATAGTCGGACTCAACAAAACCGTACTAACATTTCTACATTTTATTGTCTGGCTCAACAAAACCGTACTAACATTTCTACATTTTATTGTCGGACTCAACAAAACCGTACTAACATTTCTACATTTTATTGTCTGACTCAACAAAACCGTACTAACATTTCTACATTTTATTGTCTGGCTCAACAAAACCGTACTAACATTTCTACATTTTATTGTCGGACTCAACAAAACCGTACTAACATTTCTACATTTTATTGTCTGGCTCAACAAAACCGTACTAACATTTCTACATTTTATTGTCTGGCTCAACAAAACCGTACTAACATTTCTACATTTTATTGTCTGGCTCAACAAAACCGTACTAACATTTCTACATTTTATTGTCGGACTCAACAAAACCGTACTAACATTTCTACATTTTATTGTCGGACTCAAAAAAACCGTACTAACATTTCTACATTTTATTGTCGGACTCAACAAAACCGTACTAACATTTCTACATTTTATTGTCTGGCTCAACAAAACCGTACTAACATTTCTACATTTTATTGTCGGACTCAACAAAACCGTACTAACATTTCTACATTTTATTGTCTGGCTCAACAAAACCGTACTAACATTTCTACATTTTATTGTCGGGCTCAACAAAACCGTACTAATATTTCTACATTTTATTGTCGGACTCAACAAAACCGTACTAACACTTCTACATTTTATTGTCTGGCTCAACAAAACCGTACTAACATTGCTACATTTTATTGCCGGACTCAAAATGGAGCACAATTGTTATAATTTAATTTATTGAAATGTCTAAAAAAGTACACATTGATTGTCACATTGTACACAATTTTGCAAGATCTGTTAAGATAATGGTAGTTTACACAAAGAAAATATAGCAATGTTGTCACAGCAGAGATGAAAAGAAAAGTACCAAATAGAATTTTTGTTAAACGAGAGGATATTTAGTTTCAAGTCAACTAGCTTCCATTGCAAATTTTATAGATTGTTCACATTGTAAATCTGAATGAGATAGTATAAAATTCCACCCAGAGAATTTTGATGACCCTAGTAATTTATGCAAATTCATGCTTCCATATGATTACATTTTATTATTGAATTGCAATTACTAATATGAGTGAAATAAATCTTTCTCATTGTAACACCAACCTATGACAGGTTCATAGCCATTATAACCTTTTATAGTTAAATATAAAGGTGTCCTCATCACCTACAATGAATATACAGTATGCACAGATATCACCTACATTGAATATACACATATGCACAGGTACATTGAATATACACATATGCACAGATATCACCTACATTGAATATACACATATGCACAGGTACATTGAATATACACGTATGTACAGATATCACCTATATTGAATATACACGTATGCACAGATATCACCTATATTTTCATGAAACTATCCTTCAGACTAATGCTGTCATATTTCTTTAAAATTTGTCAGTGTACTTGAATACATGAAATTTCTTGACAATTTTTGCTCTATTTTTCAGCTATAGTCAAATTTGTTACAGCTACCCTTTTGGCAGTATTTGAAATTGATTGTACATCAGTGACAAAATTGTCGAGAAATTAAAAAAATATGTGCATATACAGGTTTGATTTACAGTCCAGTCACTCTTTTCACTCTTCTTCCATTGTATGATTTTTTATAACAACAGCGCTTTCAGTTTGAGTCTTTCTCATTACCTTTGGTTACCATTTGATGGGCACAGCAAATTTTGTATCATGCCATACATGTAGTATATGACCTGAATCTATTTCTTATCATGCCATACATGTAGTATATCCTCTCTGAATCTATTTCTTATCATGCCATACATGTAGTATATCCCCTCTGAATCTATTTCTTATCATGCCATACATGTAGTATATCCTCTCTGAATCTATTTCTTATCATGCCATACATGTAGTATATCCCCTCTGAATCTATTTTGTATCATGCCATACATGTAGTATATCCTCTCTGAATCTATTTCTTATCATGCCATACATGTAGTATATCCTCTCTGAATCTATTTCTTATCATGCCATACATGTAGTATATCCTCTCTGAATCTATTTCTTATCATGCCATACATGTAGTATATCCCCTCTGAATCTATTTTGTATCATGCCATACATGTAGTATATCCTCTCTGAATCTATTTTGTATCATGCCATACATGTAGTATATCCCCTCTGAATCTATTTCTTATCATGCCATACATGTAGTATATCCCCTCTGAATCTATTTCTTATCATGCCATACATGTAGTATATGACCTCGGAATCTATTTCTTATCATGCCATACATGTACATGTAGTATATCCCCTCTGAATCTATTTTGTATCATGCCATACATGTACATGTAGTATATCCTCTCTGAATCTATTTTGTATCATGCCATACATGTAGTATATCCTCTCTGAATCTATTTCTTATCATGCCATACATGTACATGTAGTATATCCTCTCTGAATCTATTTTGTATCATGCCATACATGTAGTATATCCTCTCTGAATCTATTTCTTATCATGCCATACATGTAGTATATCCCCTCTGAATCTATTTCTTATCATGCCATACATGTACATGTAGTATATCCTCTCTGAATCTATTTTGTATCATGCCATACATGTAGTATATCCCCTCTGAATCTATTTCTTATCATGCCATACATGTAGTATATCCCCTCTGAATCTATTTCTTATCATGCCATACATGTAGTATATCCCCTCTGAATCTATTTTGTATCATGCCATACATGTAGTATATCCCCTCTGAATCTATTTCTTATCATGCCATACATGTAGTATATCCCCTCTGAATCTATTTCTTATCATGCCATACATGTAGTATATGACCTCGGAATCTATTTCTTATCATGCCATACATGTACATGTAGTATATCCCCTCTGAATCTATTTTGTATCATGCCATACATGTACATGTAGTATATCCTCTCTGAATCTATTTTGTATCATGCCATACATGTACATGTAGTATATCCTCTCTGAATCTATTTTGTATCATGCCATACATGTACATGTAGTATATCCTCTCTGAATCTATTTTGTATCATGCCATACATGTAGTATATCCTCTCTGAATCTATTTCTTATCATGCCATACATGTACATGTAGTATATCCTCTCTGAATCTATTTTGTATCATGCCATACATGTAGTATATCCTCTCTGAATCTATTTCTTATCATGCCATACATGTACATGTAGTATATCCTCTCTGAATCTATTTTGTATCATGCCATACATGTAGTATATCCTCTCTGAATCTATTTTGTATCATGCCATACATGTACATGTAGTATATCCTCTCTGAATCTATTTTGTATCATGCCATACATGTACATGTAGTATATCCTCTCTGAATCTATTTTGTATCATGCCATACATGTACATGTAGTATATCCTCTCTGAATCTATTTTGTATCATGCCATACATGTACATGTAGTATATCCTCTCTGAATCTATTTTGTATCATGCCATACATGTAGTATATCCTCTCTGAATCTATTTTGTATCATGCCATACATGTAGTATATGACCTCGGAATCTATTTCTTATCATGCCATACATGTACATGTAGTATATCCCCTCTGAATCTATTTCTTATCATGCCATACATGTAGTATATCCTCTCTGAATCTATTTTGTATCATGCCATACATGTAGTATATCCCCTCTGAATCTATTTTGTATCATGCCATACATGTAGTATATCCCCTCTGAATCTATTTCTTATCATGCCATACATGTAGTATATCCTCTCTGAATCTATTTTGTATCATGCCATACATGTAGTATATCCCCTCTGAATCTATTTTGTATCATGCCATACATGTACATGTAGTATATCCCCTCTGAATCTATTTTGTATCATGCCATACATGTAGTATATCCTCTCTGAATCTATTTCTTATCATGCCATACATGTAGTATATCCTCTCTGAATCTATTTTGTATCATGCCATACATGTAGTATATCCCCTCTGAATCTATTTTGTATCATGCCATACATGTAGTATATCCCCTCTGAATCTATTTCTTATCATGCCATACATGTAGTATATCCCCTCTGAATATATTTCTTATCATGCCATACATGTACATGTAGTATATCCCCTCTGAATCTATTTCTTATCATGCCATACATGTAGTATATCCTCTCTGAATCTATTTCTTATCATGCCATACATGTAGTATATCCTCTCTGAATCTATTTTGTATCATGCCATACATGTAGTATATGACCTCGGAATCTATTTCTTATCATGCCATACATGTAGTATATCCTCTCTGAATCTATTTCTTATCATGCCATACATGTACATGTAGTATATCCCCTCTGAATCTATTTTGTATCATGCCATACATGTAGTATATCCTCTCTGAATCTATTTCTTATCATGCCATACATGTAGTATATCCCCTCTGAATCTATTTTGTATCATGCCATACATGTAGTATATCCCCTCTGAATCTATTTTGTATCATGCCATACATGTAGTATATCCTCTCTGAATCTATTTCTTATCATGCCATACATGTAGGATATGACCTCTGAATCTATTTTTAGTCCCCGCGGACGAAGTCCGGCACGGGGACTTATGGATTGGGTTCCGTCTGTCCGTGCGTGCGTCCGTCCGCCCGCAGCTGTTTCTTGGAGATGCCTGGACCGATTTTTTTCAAACTTGGTACAGGGGCAACATACTATGGCATACATATGCACATCAATTTGTTTTATGATACGATCCAATATGGCCGCCTAGCAACCATTTTGTTTGCGAATTTTCCCTGTCTAGAGCCATAACTCAGACATGCTTTAACAGATCTCATTCAAAGTTGGTATTAGGACAGTGTTCTATGACATACATGTGCATATTCATTGTTTTCATGATACGATCCAATATGGCTGCCTAGCAGCCATTTTGTTTGTGAATTTTCATGTCCAAAGCCATAACTCAGACATGCTTGAACAGATCTCATTCAAAGTTGGTATTAGGACAGTGTTCTATGACATACATGTGCATATCCATTTTCATTGTGATACGATCCAATATGGCTGCCTCGTAGCCATTTTGTTTGTGAATTTTCATGTCCAAAGCCATAACTCAGACATGCTTGAACAGATCTCATTCAAAGTTGGTATTAGGACAGTGTTCTATGACATACATGTCTATATCCATTTTCGTCGTGATACGATCCAATATGGCTGCCTGGTAGCCATTTTGTTTGTGAATTTTCATGTCCAAAGCCATAACTCAGACATGCTTGAACAGATCTCATTCAAAGTTGGTATTAGGACAGTGTTCTATGACATACATGTGCATATCCATTTTCGTTGTGATACAATCCAATATGGCTGCCTGGCAGCCATTTTGTTTGCGAATTTTCATGTCCAAAGCCATAACTCAGACTCCATTTTCATCGTGATATGATCCCCCATACCCAACCAATCCTTTATTGTTGGAGGCATATTCCATGTTCAACAAGCACACACAACATATCTAAGTCTGTTTGTTTTAGGTTCACAAATGTTGTTGCGTGATCAGAGTAGTGATAATTCCTTAAAACCCAATTAAAGCGGGGACTATGTCATTCTCAATGACTTGTGTATCATGTCATACATGTAGTATATCCTCTCTGAATCTATCTCATAATTTGTTAATTTGATTATCTATGTATTCTCTTTTTTTAAAATTGTTATTCCAGTGTGTTAATTTAAGGTTTTTCAATAAACAGGGTGATAAAGTGAAAAAATGTGATGTTATACATTGCAAATGACTTGTTTTTCCTACCAAAGCATGTTTGAGTACCTGACAATGTAGCTGCAAGCACTCATGACATTAGTATTATTAAGTTGAAGGAAACTAATTTGAGATATGGACCTGCAATTCAAAAGTGTAAACAGATGATGTTGAACTGGAAATGAAATTTGTTCCAAATATTTTTATTATCACACACTTGTTTCTGTATTACTTTTGTTGTTGACATATTTAGCAACATTTTAGTGGAATTGAATTGTTTAATTTTTTTCCTAGCTTTTTTAGTTACCAAAATAGCCTTTGCAGTTTTTTAATGTTTCACTGAAATATTACATGACAGAAGAAGTATTATTATCTCTTGTGAGAGAAATTCACCAATAAAATATTCTGACAAAGTGAATAGAATGATTTGATATTTCATCAAAATTGAACCCTTCCTTCCCCCAATAACCCCTCAGTTCGAAAATATTTCTTAGATGATAACTAATCATATATCTTCAGACTAAGCTGTCTTCATAGTTGATGGTGTTGTCAAATGAACACATACAATGTACAGGTCACACTGAGCAATGACCATAAACTACATCAGTCCATCCTGCTTGGTGTCAAAGGTGATAAAGCAATTGAGTTAGATTTATAGCATTAATTGTGGACAACTAAAAGACTTGGATGACAAGACAAAACCTTCCATTGTTTTACCATGGCAGGAAACTGCTGTCAAGTTGAATGACATTTTTAACCACTGAAAAAATAGAATTATTGAATGTAATGTCTAATATGGCTGCCTGTCAGTGATTTTGTTCGCGCAGTTTTCATGTCCAAAGCCATTAAACTCAGTCATTCAGCAAATGAACACCTATCAAATGGTTGTAAGCATTAAAAAAAATATACAGTTGTGCTACAACGCCATTGGTGCTGTTTTTTTAAAACTGATGCACAAGAAACATAATTTCTTCATTCTAGTTTAAACCCCACCCCCTTCAAAATGAACGATCTGTCCTACAATTATGTTTATATCATATACCATGACATCGATAAACACAACAAACTGTAATTGCAATTCAAATTGTAGAACATTTTACTCTCTGCAAAACATAGTTTCAACTGGAAATTGTATTTACCAGTTCTCATGCTTTTTAGTCTTCAAGTTGTTTCTGTCGAGTCGGTTTTATTTGTACGTTTCCGTAATTTATGCACGTTGATTTTGACTGTTGCACCATGATAGTGATGAACACGTTGACGGTGGCCACGGCTTTAGAGGATAATGTTAAGGGCACACAGGAGTTAAAGGCATTTTAGGATAATGTTAAGGGCACACAGGAGTTAAAGGCATTAGAGGCTAATGTTAAGGGCACACAGGAGTTAAAGGCATTTTAGGCTAATGTTAAGGGCACACAGGAGTTAAAGGCATTTTAGGATAATGTTAAGGGCACACAGGACTTAAAGGCATTTTAGGCTAATGTTAAGGGCACACAGGAGTTAAAGGCATTTTAGGATAATGTTAAGGGCACACAGGAGTTAAAGGCATTAGAGGCTAATGTTAAGGGCACACAGGAGTTAAAGGCATTTTAGGCTAATGATAAAGGCACACAGGAGTTAAAGGCATTTTAGGCTAATGTTAAAGGCACACAGGAGTTAAAGGCATTAGAGGCTAATGTTAAAGGCACACAGGAGTTAAAGGCATTAGAGGCTAATGTTAAAGGCACACAGGAGTTAAAGGCATTTTAGGCTAATGTTAAGGGCACACAGGACTTAAAGGCATTAGAGGCTAATGTTAAGGGCACACAGGACTTAAAGGCATTTTAGGCTAATGTTAAGGGCACACAGGAGTTAAAGGCATTTTAGGCTAATGTTAAAGGCACACAGGAGTTAAAGGCATTAGAGGCTAATGTTAAGGGCACACAGGTGTTAAAGGCATTTTAGGATAATGTTAAAGGCACACAGGAGTTAAAGGCATTAGAGGCTAATGTTAAAGGCACACAGGTGTTAAAGGCATTAGAGGCTAATGTTAAAGGCACACAGGACTTAAAGGCATTAGAGGCTAATGTTAAGGGCACACAGGAGTTAAAGGCATTAGAGGCTAATGTTAAAGGCACACAGGACTTAAAGGCATTTTAGGCTAATGTTAAAGGCACACAGGAGTTAAAGGCATTAGAGGCTAATGTTAAGGGCACACAGGAGTTAAAGGCATTGGAGGATATAGAAGAATTCTTAACTGACATCATAGTTTTCCTGTACAGAAACTTGGGATGGGGTAATATTAAGGGAGGTGGAGTCACTTTGATTTTGTTATTTTCAAAAAATGTTAAGTTTTTGAATCAAAGCCTAAATCAAAGTTTGAGAAATGGCAAGTTGTGGTGTAAACCAGAAACTGTTCTTAAATTTTCATAATGAGGCCAAGTAAAAGATAAATGATTTTAATGAGCCTCAATGGACCTATATGATATTACAGTCAGAAGACACTGATGTTTGAAGGTAGATAAAGAAAAAAAGAAAGAAAAGACTTTTGCTGTTTGGTTAAAAACTACTCGTTGTTTGCTTCCTTCATGGGAATTGATTGTCATCCATAACAGTATGGTTTTCTGTAAAGATGGACAAAAATAGACTGATTTTAATGAAGATTTTCATTGGAGCTTGGGGATATAAAGCTTAAGCTTGGGGAGCTTGGGGGCATTGGGGATATTGGAGCTTGTAGATATAAAAGACGTACATGTATGTTGATACCCATGCATTATAAGTAAAAAAATTGTACCTTTGAAGTCAAAACACCTTTTCAGAACATAATTACTGAATTCTTTAATGATCTTTTTCTGCTGCTGAAATGCATTGCATGTTTTAATGAGTAAAAAAATGTTATTCTTAGAAGGAAGTAAAGTTTGAAGTTTAGTTTTAGTTTGAATATCTGAATTACTTGATTTTGTCACTGATAAATACTGTTTATACATGTACATTGTATAAGGATTTGGGGATCATTACCCAACCAGATGACTACAAAGTGTAGTATACAAATTTATATAGAAGAAAATGTTATCTGCTGTATATGACATGGAAAATGTCGTCTTCTGCTATAGTGTAAATTGTAGTCTGCAAATAAACATAGTGGAAATTGTAGTCTGCAGATAGATGAAGTGGAAATTGTAGTCTGCAGATAGATGTAGTGGAAGATGTAGTGGAAATTGTATATGCAGATAGATGTAGTGGAAATTGTAGTCTGCAGATAGATGTAGTGGAAATTGTAGTCTGCAAATAAACATAGTGGAAATTGTAGTCTGCAGATAGATGAAGTGGAAATTGTAGTCTGCAGATAAACATTAAGTGTAGTCTAACTGCTGGACAACTGTTCACCAGGGCTGTTCACATAAGAAAACTGAAAGGTGAATAACAGGTCATCAAGTTGACTCAGTTTCATTCATATTGTTTCATTCATATTGATAGGACGACAAAGATGAAACTCCAAATTTCCTCCAGTTCTCACTTCTTCCTTGTATCAATACAAATGAATAGTTGTTTGTTTTCAAATGTTGGTGTTACTTGTAATATTCAGATGAAATTGTTGTCATCTATTCTCTTCATTCCTGACTGTCTTTAGCTGCCAAGAATAATGCTTGTAAAAAATTAACACATTCCAAAATTAACTGTAAATTGTGTCTTTCATGACCTAGTAAAACAAGATAAAAGTCCAAAATATTGAACATTATAAATAGAAAATGAAATAATAGTAATTAAGTTCAAAACTTAGATGAAGATGATATTTGTACATCAACGCTACTGTCAATCAAAGGTTCTATTTTGATCTACTTTGATTCTAGTGGCAGCGACATTTTGCACATTAACATGGTAATCTCCGACATCAGTGCTGCAGACATTGAACATTTTGAAACAAAGGTATGCCAACAATGAGCTGCATGAAGAATTAGCGTCATGTACAATTTAGTGGGCATTTTGATTGATTTCACATTGACTTCAGTTATGGACC
The DNA here is from genome assembly GCF_964340395.1 of Glandiceps talaboti. NCBI lineage: Eukaryota > Metazoa > Hemichordata > Enteropneusta > Spengelidae > Glandiceps > Glandiceps talaboti. The sequence continues at coordinate 27,697,779 of NC_135553.1, forward strand.
ACACCATGTATATTAAATTCTGGAGTGTTTTATTGAAAATGCTATAATGAAATTGTTCACAAAATCTCCATGCATTATTTATGAACAAAGGTAAAATTTACAGCCTTCACAACACAGAGACTGATTGCCTGTATACTGACATGTGAACATGTAACAGACCATACCATTTCCTTTAAAACTCACAACATGTATTTTCATTAAAAACCCAAGCTGTACTAAAATATTGTGTTACTATCATGTCAACTTCTATTTTCTTCTTTTTGACATATTGTGTCTGAATTTACTATGATGCATTTTTTCCTTTTCTCCTTCCTTTAAATGTTGTGTTTCAAATATCATCCATGTCAGTGTTTGACTTCCAGATACAAAGTCTTTTGTTTGGTTTGTTGTATGGTATTTCTTATCAAACTGGTCCACACGGCAAAGTAATGACATCAATACAGACAATTTCTTTTGTTGTGCTTGAAAGACACAGACAATGCCTAACTGGTTTAATGGTGGTGTGCCATTTATTAATGTAGCATACACTCAATGCAGTCAAGTATTTATATCATGTACAAATGTCATGAGATGAGTCAGAGTTCTGTCCGATTTATTGCCCAGCAAGAAGACAATTTTCTTTCATCACAAGGAGAACCTTTTAGCTTGTAAGTCAAAGCAACACACAATTTTTTGAATATTTTCTTCCAAAAAGGGAATTTTTAGCATAACTGAACTTCTTAGGTTCAGTCGTGCTATAGGCATGGCAAAATGTCTGTTTGTCTGGCTATCTGTCTGTCTGTCTGTCTGTCTGTCTGTCTGTTTGTCTGTCTGTAAGCAACTTAAAGTAAAAAACCACTGTGATATTTGGTGAGTATATTTCCTTGGGTATATAGTTGGGAAATTGTTCAAATCAAAATGATCTTACCACCGGTGTGTGATTTGGGTAAAAAAATGCCATTTTTGGTCTTTAAACTTAAAACTCAAAAACAACTGTGCAGATCGGCCTGAAATTTGGTGAGAACGTTCTTAGGTGTGCTTTAACTTAGACTGAGAATTGTTCATGGCACCATGATATGCTAATTAGGTATAAAGTGTGTCTTTTTTTGGTCAAAAATCCATATCCAAAATTACTGAGCAGTTTGAGCTGAAGTTAATGGGGGGATACATTTGGAGATGTGTAGATGAAGGTGAACTAGTAACATCGACAATATGCAAGTTAGATTTAAAAGTCTTAAATTTAGTCGAAAACTGGTATCTCAAGAACTACATGGAGAATGGGACTGAAACTTAGTTTGAATGTTGCTGGAGGTGTTATTCTGCAGCTATTGTTCAAAACGTATTGACAAAACTGGCTCTAGCAACCATGACCACGCCCATAACAAGCGTGAAATGACTGCATATTACATTTACTTGTGCATGTAGATAACAGAAGGGATGGGTAGGTAGGTGAATAAAGATTTGAAAAATGTATGAAAATATCCCTAGCAACACGACCACACCCATAGCATATCCAATGATGGTTTCTACTGCAAAGATGAAAACTAGGAAGGGTAGGCAAGTAAATAAAGATTCCAAAAATGTGTGCAAATATGCCTAGCAACAAGACCATGCCCACAGCAACAACCAGATGATGAAGTATGTTGTAAAGATAAGAACAGACATTATTAGGCAAGTAAATAAAAATTAAAAAAATGCCTGCAAATATATCTAGCAGCAAAACCACACCCATAGCAACAGCCAAATAGTGGTATATATCACCACGATATCAACAGGGATGGTTAGGTAAGTGAATAAACATCCAAAAGGTGAATGCAATTATGCCTAGCAACAAGACCATGCCCATAGCAACAGCCAAATGATGGCATATATGGTAAAGGTAACAACAGGACTGGGTAGGCAACCAGATAAACATAAAAAAGCTTTACAGTGTGCTACAATGCCATTGGCAATATTTCTTATTAATCAATAATATTGTACACCACAAGGAATGAGTTTGAAATATTTAAAAGGTGAAATTCAAAGTTGTCATTCAACAAATATACTTTTCAAGTGCATTAGTAGTGGAAATGAATGAATGACGATGAGAAATATGTCATTTACTGGCAAATATTAAATGAGGATGTGAAAATTGGCAAAAAAAGTGTGCTTTTCATCACATATCAGATATGACAAAGTTAAACTACATTGCAACATTTCCACTTAGCTTGTACTCCTCTCACTGACTCAGTGCAGAGAATTTCAGTTCTTTTGCAAATAAAATTAAGGATGAGATGCAGGTTCGTTGGCTCACTTTTCCTTCATAATATTTCACAATAAAGACAAGATAAATACACTATGTATTACATGTAATATGTTGAGTCTATATTTGAAGTTGTGGTTTCTGTGGTGATTTTTTTACATTTTCAAGCATATTATTACTGATTTTTACCCAAAAACTGCATTTTTTGTTGATTTTAACTTAAAATTATTTCACTTTAACAAACAGTCAAATATAGCCAGTTTTCCAGCTGTAAATGAAACTTGAGTACATAAACTAAAAAGGTTCCCTGGTTTGCTTAGTTTTTCTCTAAATGTCTTCTAATAATTATCGAAAGTTGTATTTTTGTATTTTTTTGCATAAATTAACGCAATATCTATCCATTCCCTCAAAAATTTCACTATCCGAAAGAACCTTTTTTCGGCATAGTGTCTCCGAGTATTGTCTACAAATTTGAAATGCCTGGGATGGTCGGATGCCAAGCTAAATAGTTGTGAACTTCATAGTATGTGCTAAATAAAGAGCTGAGAAAATGGCAAATTTGCATAGTTAGACCCTTTCCGCTCTACAAAACCTCTCAAATTCGACAGAAACTTCAACAGCTGTTTCCGGTGACTTGCAGTTCCTTTATTTAACCTTGCCATTTGGTGTGTATAGCTCCTTTACTACTACAGAGAAAATTGTGGTATTATGGGAGGGCTATGGAACGTGGTGAAAGGAGATACACAGTCAACAGATAGAAACGTGTTTGTTTCCCCGCAATAAAGGTGTCACTGTATTAATTAGTCGTCAATGGGGTGGAGATAATCTTTTAATTAGTATGCATACCGTTCTCCATATGGGCTCAGACTTGGGCTCAGACCACTAAAAAGTCTGAGGACCACTAAAAGAATTCCTTATAATAGTGGTCTGACTCGAATATGGGCTACATTCTGATTTGAAGCAATATTCCTGCTCATGTATTAGGCATTGCTACGAAGTTGTTTGTGTTTCGTTGAAGACACATAGTAAAAAACATTTTCCCTGAAATCAAATTTCCACATCATGACACCGTATGGCATCGGGAATTTTATACAAATTGTAAGTGAATGTTACAAAACTATGCTATACATAATAGTACTTTACGAACTCATGTCAAAAGTTTTCATGCATGACTGACGTTGTGATATTCGGAGTCATGGTAGACATTACCTCATTTATTTAAACTACTTGTACGTTCAAAATATCAGTTTTATAACTTTAATAGCCTTGAGGATCACTCGATGCCAAATTCTTGACAGTCTTGCCGTTTACGTTTAGACAGCATCATCGTACATGCAAATGAACAACGCTACACACTTATACTACTACAGTACATGTGACTCGGTGTCTCGAAAGATCTAGCCATGATAAGCCGATCGTTAGAGTGTGGTTCCCTCAATTCATATGACCTTCACCCTAATAATAAAATATAGTATGTGAAGAGGACGTTGTCAAAATCCACCAACGCGAAAGTTCAAAGCTAGTCTACGGCCACGTTGTGTGAAACTTACAGACATGTAAAACCCGGAAATCGACGATGTAATGTCATGCATCTGACATGAACTCTTAAGTCTCGAAGATAGCGCCATTCATTTTCGATGCACCAACTAGTGTTGATTAAATCGTTTTATTAATGTAAACATGCCGATTGCACTGGTCAAAATCCGCGGTCAAAATCAACATGCATAAGTCCGGGTTGAAATTGGCAATTTACATCCAAGGAGGCATATTTTGCTTTTTATAGGTTATAACCATTTACCGAGTTTTATTGGTTTTGTACAACAACCAAGCTGAGAGATCATGTCACGTCAGTCATTGCACAGAGGCCTACTAGCTATGTCTCATTTGCATATGTACAGACACTCTTCTGTAATCAACGTACCTGTCAATCTTCTTTATGAATGCAAATCCTTGTACATAAATATTCAGGAATGAAACCATATAAAACACTGCGCATTAGAGTTCATGTAATTTTTTTAACACAACTGAACTGAGGTTCAGTAGTGCTATAGGGATTGCCCGGTGTCTGTCTGTCTGTGTGGATATGTATGTGTAAATAACTTAAAGTCAAAAACCGCTGAACTGATTGCCATGGTATTTGGTTGATCCATTACCTTGGGTGTCTAGTTGGGAAATTGTTCAAATCAAAATGATCTTACCACTGGTTTGTGATTTGGGTCAAAAATGTGATTTTTGGTCAAAAAACTTAAACTCAAAAACTACAGGGCAGATTGGGCTGAAATTTGGGTGAAACATTCTTCAGGGTGTTTTTAATAAGCATTTTTCATGATATGATGGCCCCATCAGTGATATGCAAATTAGGGCTAAAAATGTGTCTTTTTGGTAAAAAGTCTATTATTCCAAAACCACTGAGCAGATTGTGCTGAAATTTAATGGGAATGCATCTAGGGATGTATGGATGAAGAAATATTAAGCATACAATGATTCCATGAGTGATATGCAAATTAGGTGTAAAAATGTTCATTTTTTGTCAAGAACAAAAAGTACTTGGTCAGTTAGTCTGAAACTTGGTGAGATGTTTCTGAAAGTGTTATTCTGCAGATTTTCTTCAAAACATGTCGACGAAATTGGCCCTAGGAACCATGACCTCGCCCTTAGCAACAACCAAATGGCAGTATATTTTGGTCAAATAACAACATCTTCTGTTAGGCAGGTGAGTAAACATTCAAAAAATGTATGGAAATACCATAGCAACCATGACCACGCCCATAGCAACAGCCAAATGGTGGTGTATTTCTCAAAGAGAACCCCTTAGACAATTGAATAAACATTGTTAATTTGCCTAGCAAGAAGACCACTCCCATAGCAACAGCCAAATGATCACGTATATTGCAAAGATAATATCAGGAATTCATACACAAGTGAACAAAAACATTCAAAAATGTATGCAAATATATCTAACAACAAGACCACGCCCAAATTATCGTGAAGATAGCAACATAGTTGGAGAGGCAACTAGATAGTCATTCAGCAAATGAACACCTATTGTTAGCATGGACTAGCATATGAATAAACAATTTTAAAAACTGTACAGTTGTGCTACAATGCCATTGGCGGTATTTTTTTTTCCTTTCAAATTTATTGGTGGAAAAAATAAACGATTTTCAAAAAATCTTTTAACCAAATGATGGAACATACCATGAAGCTTCATAATGAGCAAAAAAAAAAGAAAGACCAAAATTCGCCAACGAACCTGCATCTCATCCTTAAATGGAAATCATCATTCATGTTATAAACCTAGATATTGCAGTATCTTTTACAGGGAGATTGTTGCAATTAGACAGTCATAGTAGAAAATTGGATTACAATCTATTATGACCTAGTTGATGACGCAGAATCTAGGCTATGCTATGCTATCCAGTCGCATCATTTAATCCAATTCATGGAAGATTAGTGGACATCCTTGGCTAATTCTGATATCACAAGATGATGTTCATTGTCATGACGATTAACGGGAGAGGTGTAAGGTATTATTAGTGGCTATAGCTGTCTTTGCTATGGTTACAAAACTTTGATACAGAGGATAAAAATTAGGGAAAACTTCCGTAAGTTTCCATACTCTGTACCATGCCATATGGTGGGAAGTAGTCACTCTGAGCTAATGTAACAGGAGGGGGATACAATAAAAAGTTGGCTCAGAACAAAAGAATAATCCTATGTAATCATCATGGCTCCACTGATAGATAACACAAATGTGAAAACCTGGTATTGAAACCCTGGCCTTTAACTGATAAGATAACTCTAATGTACAAACCTGGCCTGGCCTTTTAAGAATGTTTGTGAAAAAGGTGTTTGTTAGCAATAGCCAATATTTTTTTTTAGCTTCGCTTCATAAGAAATTAAATGTATTACCAACCTTATACAAGTTTGCAATTTAAAAGGTGTATGGTGCTGATCATTGGTGAAAAATGATTTGGGTTCAGAAATGTTGACAGATAATAGAAATATGGACAGATATGGTAGTAGAAATATGGACAGATATGGTAATAGAAATATGGACAGATACGGTAATAGAAATATGGACAGATACGGTAATAGAAATATGGACAGATATGGTAATAGAAATATGGACAGATACGGTAATAGAAATATGGACAGATACGGTAATAGAAATATGGACAGATATGGTAATAGAAATATGGACAGATACGGTAATAGAAATATGGACAGATACGGTAATAGAAATATGGACAGATACGGTAATAGAAATATGGACAGATACGGTAATAGAAATATGGACAGATACGGTAATAGAAATATGGACAGATATGGTAATAGTAATATGGACAGATACGGTAATAGAAATATGGACAGATACGGTAATAGAAATATGGACAGATATGGTAATAGAAATATGGACAGATACGGTAATAGAAATATGGACAGATATGGTAATAGAAATATGGACAGATACGGTAATAGAAATATGGACAGATACGGTAATAGAAATATGGACAGATACGGTAATAGAAATATGGACAGATACGGTAATAGAAATATGGACAGATACGGTAATAGAAATATGGACAGATACGGTAATAGAAATATGGACAGATATGGTAGTAGAAATATGGACAGATATGGTAATAGAAATATGGACAGATATGGTAGTAGAAATATGGACAGATATGGTAATAGAAATATGAACAGATATGGTAGTAGAAATATGGACAGATATGGTAGTAGAAATATGGACAGATATGGTAATAGAAATATGGACAGATATGGTAGTAGAAATATGGACAGATATGGTAATAGAAATATGGACAGATATGGTAGTAGAAATATGGACAGATATGGTAATAGAAATATGGACAGATATGGTAATAGAAATATGGACAGATATGGTAATAGAAATATGGACAGATACAGTAATAGAAATATGGACAGATATGGTAGTAGAAATATGGACAGATACGGTAATAGAAATATGGACAGATATGGTAGTAGAAATATGGACAGATACGGTAATAGAAATATGGACAGATACGGTAGTAGAAATATGGACAGATACGGTAATAGAAATATGGACAGATACGGTAATAGAAATATGGACAGATACGGTAATAGAAATATGGACAGATACGGTAATAGAAATATGGACAGATACGGTAATAGAAATATGGACAGATACGGTAGTAGAAATATGGACAGATACGGTAGTAGAAATATGGACAGATACGGTAATAGAAATATGGACAGATACGGTAATAGAAATATGGACAGATACGGTAATAGAAATATGGACAGATACGGTAATAGAAATATGGACAGATACGGTAATAGAAATATGGACAGATACGGTAATAGAAATATGGACAGATACGGTAGTAGAAATATGGACAGATACGGTAATAGAAATATGGACAGATACGGTAATAGAAATATGGACAGATACGGTAATAGAAATATGGACAGATACGGTAATAGAAATATGGACAGATACGGTAATAGAAATATGGACAGATACGGTAATAGAAATATGGACAGATACGGTAATAGAAATATGGACAGATACGGTAATAGAAATATGGACAGATACGGTAGTAGAAATATGGACAGATATGGTAATAGAAATATGGACAGATATGGTAGTAGAAATATGGACAGATATGGTAGTAGAAATATGGACAGATATGGTAGTAGAAATATGGACAGATACAGTAATAGAAATATGGACAGATACGGTAATAGTAATATCGACAGATACGGTAATAGTAATATCGACAGATACGGTAATAGAAATATGGACAGATATGGTAGTAGAAATATGGACAGATACAGTAATAGAAATATGGACAGATACGGTAATAGTAATATCGACAGATACGGTAATAGTAATATCGACAGATACGGTAATAGTAATATCGACAGATATGGTAATAGAAATATGGACAGATATGGTAATAGAAATATGGACAGATACAGTAATAGAAATATGGACAGATATGGTAGTAGAAATATGGACAGATACGGTAATAGAAATATGGACAGATATGGTAATAGTAATATCGACAGATACGGTAATAGAAATATGGACAGATATGGTAGTAGAAATATGGACAGATACAGTAATAGAAATATGGACAGATATGGTAATAGTAATATCGACAGATACGGTAATAGAAATATGGACAGATATGGTAGTAGAAATATGGACAGATACAGTAATAGAAATATGGACAGATACGGTAATAGTAATATCGACAGATACGGTAATAGTAATATCGACAGATACGGTAATAGTAATATCGACAGATACAGTAATAGAAATATAAACAGATACAGTAATAGAAATATGGACAGATAATAGATGGACAGATAATAGTTAAATGCTGTCACATTTGTAAGTTTCAGTAATATCATAATTAAGAAATATTGCCAACATAAAAACTGATAAATTACTTTTAGTATTATTTTAGGGCCCCTCCCCCAAGGGAATGCTAAATTACAATGGGCTTTGTCAGTACATGCATGCGGGTGTGTGTCCGTCCATAATATGTCATTTCTCAGACATGCAATATCCGATTTCTTTCAAACCTGACACAAAGGTGACATATCATATGTGATATATGCATGTCAGTTTGTTTTTTGATATATTCAAATTCGACAGAATTGTGGCCATGTTTGGTTAAAAATCAACATTTACTACATTACTCAAAACTCTGTCTGTAGATAATGCAGAACCAGATAAATATACTCATGCATTATTTTTGGTGTTCATATCACTTTTTACTCAATGCCAGCCATATTTGTAGTGAACAATCATGATTTACCACAAAACTCAAAAGCATTAATAGACAGAGACTACATTCAAGTGTCTACCCCCATATTGCCAGGTTTAAACTTTCTTTTGAGACATTGACCTTTGACCTAAACCTGGATCTTCAGGTTCAGTTACTGAAATTCAGCAATTTCCTGCATTATCACAAACACTTTGTAGTATTCATTTGTTGCCACCAATTTCTTTTAATCATGTCTCCATTCAGTCACATTTAAGGGCATATGTGTTCTATGAAGACTTGTTTTCATAAAATTTGTTCTTCATAAAATACATGTACATGTATGACAAACAAAATGATATATGGTAGTATATTGTAATGGCATTGTGCTGAGCAAGTAATTGTTCTGAAAACTGAAATTTTAAGTTAAATTAAAATGATTATGTTACAAATTATAGTATTTATTTCATTTATTAAGTGTTCCAAAGTTAAAGAATTTTAATAGTACAAGAGTGTATTGATAAATATTGCTTTCCTGAACTCAAACTCAGCTAATACAATAGATTTGATAAAAACAAGTATAATGTTATGTTGTTGTTGTTGTTGTTGTTGTTGTTGTTGTGTACGTGTAACACGTTGTTACCAGGCTGTCATGTGTAAACTGTTCTAAATGAGAAGCCATGAAATGTATGTAGGAGTTCAATCATGCCAATACAAAGAGTCACAGAATAAATCACCATTAAGTTTTAGAATTCATTGTGCCCACACCAAGGTCTTTTCCACTGTGGCATGGTGCGGTATTGTAATATCATAATACCAACTATATGGTAAACAGGGGATTATTACTAAACCTGCCATGTCACGTCCCACCAGACAAGTTGTCACGCCACATCCCACCGGACAAGTTGTCATTTAGATTTTGATGTAGTTTATTAGAAGGAAGAATAACAATAAAGTATTAATGAGGAACTGATAGATGGAAGACTTGCTACACAAAATTACCCGATTTTCCAAATAAGCTACACGAAGGCTTTCTATTCGTCAGTAATTGAGTCTCAGAAGACCATCTAGGCCAATGTAACCAAGTCAGCTTTGAAATCAGAAACCTACAATACAGGCTTTATTCATCATTTAGCAACTACTAAAACTGAAAACTGAAATTAATAATTCAGGAACAATCAATTGTCGGGCACACGCAAACATGTTGGTGTATTCATTATTATTTTGTCTTCATATATTATCTGATAGTAAGGATGTTTAAAACTATGTGTAAGAATTACTGATGACTCATTATTTCAGTCTGTTAATATTAGTTTGTTTTCCTGTATATTTCTATATTTCATTACTAGGAACATTCAGGTGTAACTTGGTATATGCATGTACATGGGACATATACCTGCTAGTGCTACACTTATTCTTCAACTCCATATGATGATGCACTGTTAGTGTGTATTCTATAGGATGTTTTGTACTTTTACCTGGGAATCTGTAATTTGATTACCAAATATGTTGTTATCTAAATTATATTATGACAAAAAACCATCACCAAAGGGAACTACATATCTACATGCATACTATCTGTGAAAAAATAATTTGTCTTCATCAAAGTCTTTTGAAATAGTGTAATGCTTATGTTTAGGTTTTAGAACAGTACATTTGTATACATGTCTTTATTACTAGACATTACTGACAATAATGCTGAAGTTTTAGATACAAGTACAACTAAGACAAATGCATCATTGAAACAGTACATTTGATACATGTAACTAAATATGAATTGTAAATTCAACAAAACTATGCTCCATGCTAGTGTGGCTGTGAAATTTGCTGCAGTGCTGTACCATTGTCCTGTTCAGCAGTGCTGTCTTTTGTCCTGTTCTGCAGTGCTGTCCATGTACTGCCCTGTTCTACACTACTGTCCATTGTCCTGTTCTGCAGTGCTGTATTGTCCTGTTCCACACTACTGTCCATTGTCCTGTTCTGCAGTGCTGTACTACCCTGTTCTGCCATATCTCTGCCTTGATTCATATCCAAACACTGCCCTCATATCTCTGCCGTGACTCGTATCCAAACACTGCCCTGATTTACTTCTAAACACTGCCCTCATTTCTCTACCGTGATGCATATCCAAACACTGCCCTCATTTCTCTACTGTGATTCACTGCTAAACACTGTGTGTACAACTTAAAGTCAAAACCGGCTGGACAGTTTGCCATGACATTTGGTGGGTATATTACCTTGTGTGTCTAGTTGGGAAATTGTTCAAGGCAAACTGATCTTACCACTGGTATGTGATTTGGGTAAAAAAAAATATTGTTTTTGGTCAAAAATGAATAATTCCAAAACTGCTCAGCAGATTGGGCTGAAATTTAATATGGATGCATCTGGGCATGTGTAAATGAAGCTGTATTCCCAATGTGATGATGCCATCAGATATATGCAAATTAGGTCTTCAAATGTCAATTTTGGTAAAAAACTTGTATGACACTGCATGGTGAATAAAGCATTATCCGTCTCGCAGAAGATCTCATGATATCTCACGAGACGCCATTGAGTGCATAGCAACCACGTTTGGGTGGTCAAGCTGAAGTGTCAAACGCTTAACAACACCATTGTTCTCAATGTCATCATACGTACAGTGCAGTATGTATGATAGATCAAGGGAAGCAAACTTTTAAAGTATGGTTATAAAAACGATGTGCGTATGTAAAAGTCACCGGCAGGGGTTTCATAACTAGCCGTCAGATGTGACGGTGATTTTAGGCCGTCTGGGTGCAGATGAAGAGCTGTTGAGATTGTGTTACATGTACCTTTGAAATCAGTTTCAACATGAACCATGCCCATAGCAACAGTTTGATACATATGAACACCATTCAAGTGTCTACCCTCACATTATTAATGATGAACTTTCTAATGAAACATTGACCTCTGACCTTGACAAACATTTTCAAGGTGAAATGACCCAATTTTTTCTTTCTATATTTAATAACTGGAGAAGTTGAATAGAGAATGACGCCATTTAAATGTCACTAACCCAAAAGTAGCTTTCTTTCATATCTTGACCTTTGCCTTTGATCTCCATATTCAAGGTCAAATACAATGTAGTAAATTGGTCAATAAATTATGAAGCTTTCTATCTAGAAATACCATTTGAATGTTCACAATAACTTTGCTGTAAAATACACTAGTTGGGAACTATGTGTTCGATTGAAGGTGTATTAATATTATAACAGAATAATTGATTATTGTTTGTAGTAAAGTGACAATTCTGTAATCAGTAGTCTGTATTGAGCCCATCAATGTACTCTAAGAGGTGTTTTGAGAAGGATTAACACAACAATGTATGTGACATGTCCAAAGGAAATAAACTAAATAAAAACCCTCTGTTGCCATGGAAACCAACAATTGGGACACACATGATTATGGTTTCAAACTGGATTTAAAAATGAAACAGAGTTTATTATTTTGACAATTCGTCATCAGTTGTTGACATAAAACAAGGAATATACCAATCTATGTAGGCAGAATTCATGTAGGTGAGAGTTAATGTAGTCACACGTTAGGTTTAATATCAATGAGTTTTTTGTCGCCTAGCAAAAATATGCCGATTTCACAAATAACTGACAACTTTCTTTCGAAGAATTTCTTTTGTGAATGAATATTGCCTTTTACTACCATTTTTACAATTATCAATTATTATTGAAATATGCTGGTGGATGTGGAGAAGGGTAATTATATGTTCATACATACACACACACACACATATATATACATACATAGAAATGCATAATGAACGAGCGAGTCTGAATCAATAAATGCAAATATTAATGTGTGTGTGTATATATGTGTGTGTGTGCGAAATATTAGGAGAACAAGAACTTAATTTGCTATTTCAACCAACGTATTGCCCAGAATTCAATACGTGTGAGATATGTTTTCGTTATGTGAAAAGATACCTTTTATTAGAGCACACAATTTCTTTGCTACTGTATTTACAGAAACTGCTATCAAAGAAGTTGTTGCCGAGAGAGCACTAAATATTCTCTTCAGATTTTGCGGATTGCCTTTGTATTGACTCTCAATTATACAGGCAAGGACAGAATCAGTCAGAATTTGGATGACATATGAATTTCAACCCGATATTCGTTGTATGCTTGCCTAGCTATCCGAACAAGCAGACAGATGAAGGCAATCTAGCCACCCTATGTGATTGTCAAGCAGACAGAATGAATTTCCACGCAACATTTGTTCTGTCTGCTTGACAAACACATAGGGTGGCTAGATTGCTTTCTTTCTGTCTGCTTGTTCGGGTTGCATGGTAAGCAGACAGAATGAATTTCAACTCGATATTCATTCTGTCTACCTGCCTACCAAGCTGAACATTTGTCAAGCAGGCAGACTGAATTTCGGGTTGAAATTCATTCTGTCGCCTTGCCGCTGGACCGATTACCATGATATTTGGTGGGTATATTACCTTGGGTGTCTAATTGGAAAATTGTTCAAATCAAAACGATTTTACCACCAGTGTATGGTTTGGGTAAAAACATAGGACTTTTGGTCAAAAAACTTAAATTCAAAAACTACAGGGCAGATCAGTCTGAAATTTGGCTTGAACATTCTTAGGGGATTTTAGATTAAGAATTGTTCATGACATAATGATCCCATCAGTGATATACAAATTAGGTATAAAAATGTGCCTTTTTTGTCAAAAACCTTTAATTCCAAAACTAATGAGCAGATTGGGCTGAAGTTAAATGGGGATGCATCTGGGGCTGCATAGATGAAGAAATAGTCAGCATTTAATGATCTCATCAGTTATATGCAAATTAGGTGTAAGAATATTAATTTTGGTCAAAAACTTATATCTCAAAAAGTACTTGGTCAATGAGACTGGAATTTGGTGAGATGTTTCTAGAAGTGTTATTCTGCAAATTTTTTTTCAAAACATTTTGACACAATTGGCCCTGGCAACCATGACCATGCCCTTAGCAACAAACAAATGGCAGTATATTTTGCTAAAATAACAACACCATGTAGTAGGCAAGTGAGTAAACATTAAAAACATGTATGCAAATATCCCTAGCAACCATGACCATGCCCATAGCAACAGCAAATCATGATGTATTTCACAAAAATAACAGATTCTTAGACAAGTGAACATTCAAAAAGCGTATGCAATATGCCTAGCAACAAGACCACACCCATGGCAGCAGCCAAATGATCACATATATTGCAAAGATAACAACAGGGATCGAGTAGTGTCAAATGATAAATTTATCACAATTCTATGAATTGAACTGAAATAATATAGCATCAATTGATAAATTTATCACAATTCTATGAATTGAACTGAAATAATATAGCATCAAATGATAAATTTATCACAATTCTATGAATTGAACTGAAATAATGTAGCATCAAATGATAAATTTATCACAATTCTATGAATTGAAATGATTCATATGTCAGATACTTTGTATTTAAATAATTTCAGTCTGTAAATTTATGACAAAAGGAGATAAAGTATAAAACCATGAAATCTAGACATCATTTTGAGAAATTCAATTCCAGTCTCAATTCAGTAAATTCTTTAAGGATTGTAGATGAGTTTGAACCATTATTTGAAATGTTTCTTTTTATATTAAAGTTGTTAATCTTGTGATCAGTTTAAATAAAATCCTTGACAGGAAGAACAAAAGAGAAGGTGAAAATGTTATTATGTTGGTGTTAATAAAATTGATGTGAGATCGTGAAAGGAGGACAATTTACAGAAAGTACAATGTTATGGTATCCAGGGACGATAGGTAGATGAAACACTACACTGCAGTCTCATGCTAGAGTGTAATCTTGACTCTTCAAATATAAATCTAATGCTAAAAGAATGAGAGAAGAAAGTGTTCATAACTTCATTGCTTGTAAAAATATTGGATGCACTATATAATATGCAAATTGTTATTATAGTTTTACAGGAAAATATGTAAATGTGACATTTGGTTTGACTGTGCTGTAAATGTATGTAAAACTTAATCAAGACAAAGTTTTGACCCTGTATATTGATTTTCTACTTCTATCACATTTGTACCTATAGTTTTAAGCTCCCTCCCCCTCCTCCTTTTCATACATTAACATCCACCAAGTTAAGCAAAGTCCTGAAGTATTGAAGTAGAGAACATACATATAATGTATTAGATGACCGTGGACAATTTCTGAGTTTGAAAGCCGTATGTAAAACATACTTTATGTATTTTACATATATTATACAGAGTTAATGATTTCCTGTTACAGTACCACCTTCTATTTGCAAACGACTGGTGGATATATTAACATACACATAAATATAGAGTTCCTTTTTACCTACACATACACAAACAATAATTAACATACACATAAATATAGAGTTCTTTTTACCTTCACATACACAAACAATAATTAACATACACATAAATATAGAATTCCTTTTTACCTACACATACACAAACAATAATTAACATACACATAAATATAGAGTTCCTTTTTACCTACACATACACAAACAATAATTAACATACACATAAATATAGAGTTCTTTTTACCTACACATACACAAACAATAATTAACATACACATAAATATAGAGTTCCTTTTTACCTACACATACACAAACAATAATTAACATACACATAAATATAGAGTTCCTTTTTACCTACACATACACAAACAATAATTAACATACACATAAATATAGAGTTCTTTTTACCTACACATACACAAACAATAATTAACATACACATAAAATATAGAGTTCCTTTTTACATACACATACACAAACAATAATTAGCATACACATAAATATAGAGTTCCTTTTTACCTACACATAAACAAACAATAATTAGCATACACATAAATATAGAATTCCTTTTTACCTACACATACACAAACAATAATTAGCATACACATAAATATAGAGTTCCTTTTTACCTACACATACACAAACAATAATTAACATACACATAAATATAGAGTTCTTTTTACCTTCACATACACAAACAATAATTAACATACACATAAATATAGAATTCCTTTTTACCTACACATACACAAACAATAATTAACATACACATAAATATAGAGTTCCTTTTTACCTACACATACACAAACAATAATTAACATACACATAAATATAGAGTTCTTTTTACCTACACATACACAAACAATAATTAACATACACATAAATATAGAGTTCCTTTTTACATACACATACACAAACAATAATTAACATACACATAAATATAGAGTTCTTTTTACCTACACATACACAAACAATAATTAACATACACATAAATATAGAGTTCCTTTTTACCTTCACATACACAAACAATAATTAACATACACATAAATATAGAGTTCCTTTTTACATACACATACACAAACAATAATTAACATACACATAAATATAGAGTTTCTTTTTACCTTCACATACACAAACAATAATTAACATACACATAAATATAGAGTTCTTTTTACATACACATACACAAACAATAATACATGTTAATGCGTACAGCATATAGTTCTGATCAGTTCTTTTATCATGTTAATCTTTCAGTTTTCCTAGCTGTGTAACATTAAAAAACCATACTACTGAGAAATAATGAATATTGCAAGAATGTAGAGTTTGATCTTAAATTAGAACAACTAAAAACCAGACTAAAACTAAATGCAAAGGGCAAAACCATAGACTGTTGGGTCTACACACATTGTTGGAATGCAAAATTCTAAACTATAGCTATTATACATGATGTATGTACCACTTAAAGGTGATTCAAAATACTCACATTCACTATCGTTAATTTGCTAGACGACATGTTTGTGAAACGCATTCTGGTTTTAAAACTTTTAAAAAGCGTCCTCAAACACCTCAAAATGACCTTTTTTCAGTCAGTTCCCTTCGGATTTACTTCGAGAGTTTTCGGGTATTTCCGGTCCCACCTGGACCACGGGATTATATGACGTCATAAGGGGTACTGGTTAGCACATAGCCTATGACGAGCGTAGTCAACAGGTGAATAAAACTCAACAGCATTGTGAAAAAATACATTCCTGGTCGTTGAAATAGACATCAGTAAACAAAAACTACAGTCTACATGTCTTATTAAACAACATTTACCGATATTTACTCACACTTTCTGACTAATTGTCAGTGTCTGTGGGTATAAATGCTAAAATATTATGTCCCCATATTATGGAAAAATAAATCAAAACGGCTAGACTAGATATACATAAACACTTGTAATGTCGCGTGTTTCACATTCATTGACTTTTACTTGTCTGATTTTTTTAATTATTTATCGACGAGAAGCATTACGATACTTTTGACCTCCATGTTTATATGAACGCTGTACGGGGGAACGTAGAATTCTGTGCGAGAGTAAGGAGATTGGCGAGACATAATATGTGAAGATAACATAGTGTAAAATCGGAATACAGTCGTCAGGAACTAGACTATATCCCAGCTAATCCTATTTATGGACATTTACTTTCACAAAATTGAAAAAAGCTGGGGATAACTTAATATTTTTGTTCACAATCATAGGTAAGATGGTGTAAAAGAAGACCGTAAGAAATATTGCCTAGAAATATCTGTTGTGTAGATCAAGTGTGCAGTGCATTCAGGATTTACTCCCATAGTGATATCAAACTACTCCAAATAGTGGCAATCAAATTTTACACCATCCAGATATTAACTATGTGTATATATATGTTTTATAGCTGTCTTGCTGTATAACTGTTATATCTGGGAGTAATCAGTTCAAAAATCTTTTGTTCATACCTACAGGATATCCTCGGTATAATACTACAGCAGTGTATTCACCCTATCTAAGTCCAATGGTATCCGGTACTGAAAATGGATCATTGTTCTCACAAAGTGTACTCAATAGGTCAACACAACCATTCGATGCCTATCACAAGATGTATGAAACACAAAAAGGTAGGAAAATATGATATTTACTTTGTATTCAACTGACTTTTACAAAATGGAAGGAGTTGGGAGTGGGATGGAGTAGACTGACTTACTTCACACCTTAATAAATGAAGCCATCAGCTAAGCATGCAATTTTCATTACAGAAAATCAACAATCACTTTCTATGTTATTTCATGGGGGAGGGGTTTGAGTTTGACATACTTATTTGTACAAATAAATCTCATCCCCCGCACTCCACTACCACTCCAGAGATAAATAATAGCCTTGTCCCCATATGAATCGATTTCGAATCGAATCTAATTGAATTGATTCAGTTAAACCAGGTTATGTCCCGACACGAAATGTTGGAAATGGATATGAATCAATTCAGTTTGGTGTACTGTCTCGACACGCCAAATTTGATCCTGTCAGTTACTTGATTAGATGATGTAGTCACAATGCATTGTGTATCATTGTTATGACAACACACAATATTCAACATGGAGTATTTCGCGGAAAATAACCCTGTTGTTAAAGTTATCCATCAAGCAAGGGCTGCCAGAGCTCGAAAGTTATTTCTTGCTTGATGAAGGGCATTTAGATAGACGAATATGAGTTAATCACGACCATGTTGACTGATACTATGGGGTGAAACAATGCCACGATCGATTTGTGCCAAGCGTTGTAATATTGACCTTAATTTCACCTAGGTATGATTGAACTTTAGAATAGTTCATAATAGGAAATGGGAACATGAACAGTATGTCCTATTGCAACGCTTGCTATTTCATATACCATTTACATCATCATCGACATTTACAAACTCAACTTGCAACGAAATTCATTCAAACATTTTATAATCTCTGCAAAACATGCTTTCAATGGGAAATTGTATTTTAATACCAGCTTTTAGAATCTCCATGTTGTTTCTATGGTTTTATTCGCCCGTTTCAGCACTCAGTAATAATTTTAAACAGGTACTGCACAATGACGGCAATGAGCATTGACGGCTTTCACATGTTTCAAGTATCACATGAAAAAATGTACAAATATCTCCAGAATAACTAAAACCAATTTACTGAATAATTACTTTTGACGATCGATCTTTTTATTTTCACATCAATAAACAGATTTAATCAACAAATGTAAATTGATCGACTTGTTGTGAATGACAAAATAAAAGTCTGTAATGAACCACACTATCTTCCAGACTTGAGAGTTGACCTCAAATGCGTGACACCGCATCGGTAATATGCGGATTTTCATTGGTATAAGTTCCACGATGTAAGGCCTACCCACCTGGTACCCCAACATGACATGCAACGTGGCCTAGCTTTAAACCTTCACGTTGGTGCATTTTGACAACGTCCTTTCCCCATGAATTCTATTAAAATCAATTAGGGTGATGACTATATAAAATGTGGCCGGTATGATTGAACGATTAGCTCTTCGTTAACAAGAGTCACATGACGTGTCGTACACAGTGCTGTTGATCTCTCTGACATGTCCAAAGAGCGAACCTGTTTTGACTTTGGCATCAAATGATCCTCAAAACTGTAACGGATGTTATAAACCTAAGAAATTATAGACATGTAAGTAATTTTAGTAATGTAAAAAGTAGAAAGTCGTGCCGTGGGCTTAAAACTTAATGAATGCGAGTTTGTCAAATACTACGCGATCATTTCTGGTTGTGACAACTACCGCTAAATGGCAAAGAAGTTTATTGATTTCAGAAATGTTGCGATTTGCGAAAAGACTTCTTTTTAGGTGTTGATGAATCCATAATAAAATAAGGTTATTGTAGCACTCAAGTGGTTGTTTTTTGTCATTCATTTATTGTGCAACACTCCATGCTCAGGTGATGCCATCTGATTTAAATCATGCTGGATATAATACCGTACTTACTTGTGTTAGCGGATTGAGCGGATTTAACTCACCAAACCCTAGACAGGAGGATGGGCAGTAACCTGCATTTCTTATTTTTGTTGAGGCTAAAAACCATGTCTAATATTTACTGTAAATTATCCAAATACAAACAAAACAGACTGATAAAAATCTCTGATGATACATAATAGTTCCGGGGAACTAGGACTGTTGGATGTCTGGAAACAGCATAATGATTAAGTGCACAAAAATGAAACAAATAACATGTTGTGAATGACTGATATGTCACAGTAAAGTAAATTGTAACAATTTCAGAATGTAATGTAATGTAGCCACACATCGAAATTGATAGGATTGGCAACCATTGCGATGTAAAGTCTATTTTATTAGTTTGTCATGGTTCATCATACTAAGGGAGGTGATCAAATTCAAGACGGAGGTAATCACCTGTGTTGCTCCTGAGTGTCCAAAACCACCCTTGCCCGCCTTTCCAAACCTTTGAAATGGCGATAATGAAGTGTGAATATTTTATGGCAGCTGTTCCTAGTCACCCTCTGCCCGCACTGTCGGCATTTATATAACATGTATGTAAACATCTATTGTCATGATTCTGAACATTTGTATGAAAGACTTGATTGTTTGGTTCAATGTGTAATACAACTTTAATTATTATACACAGACAGGAAGACTACAACCAAAAATGTACATGAAAGTTTTAGCCAGAGTACTCAAGACTTGAAGTCGATCTTTTATGTCAATTAAAAACGTAGCCACAGTTCAAAATAGTGAGGTTCCTGTCCTCACGCTACCCATTCGTCACTGTCGCAAGTGGGAAAGCAAATCTCAAATGACGAGGAAAAAAATCAAAGTTGTTCGCCACAGTGGTGAATCAAAATTCTCATCAATGAGAGCCCCCGACTTTTACCATACGTGTATTTATATATAATCCCATGAAATCAATGTTAGTTTTACGTCATAATGCTCCGAGTATGATTCCGCGGACTAATACAAATTAGAGCCGGTAGGCGAGAATTTGTAGTCCGCGGAATCATACGAGGAGCATTATGACGTAAAACTAACATTGATTTCATGGAATTATATATTTATCACATAACTAAGTATTCCCCGTATTTTTCTAAAATTTTCATTCGTATTTTACGAATACTGCATCATTTCATCGCACTATATTCTTCATCGCGTATTAAAAAATGGCGCTCAACGGCTATGCAAATTACATAATCGCGTGACCTGTCAAGCTTACCACACGGTATCGGTCATACTGTTCTGTGGCGGTTTCTCAATCAAAATTATCGGTTATAACCTTGCGATGTACATGTAATATCGAATTTAGTTTAAAACGTAAGTAGAATTGTCTGAATACGACTTTTGTGCCGTCATTTTAATCATATTTTCTCGGGTTGTGTAAGTTCAGAGATCTGAGCTCGACGAAAATCGGAAGCTTGCCGACTGCTTCATCGATAATCTACATGATTTTTAAAAAGAATAAAATGTATCAAATAAAAAGAAAACGACTTCTACGTATAAAACTCATGCCATCCAAGGATATATGTAACGTAATGTATGCATTTACGTTTTGAAAGCACATAATTATTACGATAAACTTGATCGTAGCGTAGGATTGATACGAACACTCAAACATTAACAGTACGGAGAAGAAATAGTTCGGTAGAACAGGGGTGATATGCTCTGAAATCATCCCTGTTTGACGTCACACAGTAGAAGATATGCACGTATTTATGTGATAAAATACAAAACACATTTGACTGACAGCCGCCATATTTCTTTTGATGTTCAGAAATCGCAGTCGTCGTACATACAAAGTTTTATACACTGTAACTTAGGTCTGTTAGCAACATTAAACATAACGTTATGTTGAGTATAAAGGCATCACCGACCATCGTAAATTAGAAATTGTTACATTGTATTGAAAAGCCAGCATACATATTCACGTACGGCATGTGGCCGAGAAGCATGCCTACAATGTACCTATTGCCAAGCATGTTGGTTGAAGTAATGTTGACAGGGTGATGATATAGAAATACGGTTTTTATATACGGACATTTATATCGCCAATAACAGACTTATTTTACATATTCTAAAAAAATATTCAGTTCTTTTTTGGTCCGCAAGTAAAGGTCCTGGAACATTCCTAAATGCCCAAGTTGAAGGAAATTGTGCGATGTGTTCACACCAGGGTTCGCACGGTCCTGGAAAACCCTGGAAAACCCTGGAATTTCAAACCCTCCCTGGAAAGCCCTGGAAAACCCTGGAAAATGATCATGTTCGATCGATCGATTAATATTGACGATCGTCATGTCTGTGCTCGAGCCACCCATTCATATGATTCTGAATCTCGTAAATGTGAAATCGCAAAAATATTTTCAAAGTCTTTCGCCATGGTGTGACTCAAAATTCACGCCGATTGAACCCAGACAGTCAAGCGATCGTTCCACGAGACACTTTGCCCCACAGACCGTGCCTATGATTAGTTGAATGGGCGCCGCAGTGTTTCTTTCGATCTTGCGTATAATACCGTATATTGCTACTCCATACATCTCCCAGTCGTCATTTCAGGGACATGATATTGTAACAGTCCCGGCCGGGGGTAACATGTACAGTAGGTCTGTTAACAAGATTATCGTAACACTGTAGCGAGTATCAAAGCATCATCAACCTCGATTAGAAATTGTTACAAGTTCGGCGCACGAGTCGACATACTACAAGCTCAGGCGCTAGGCATGGCAATACTAGGCAGACATGTATATCATACTAGGGCTAGGGCCTAGGGAAGTGCAGTTGAATTTCCGAGTTGTGGAAGTACGGTTGTGACTTTTATGTCGTCGATAAATGGGTATTGGTGTTATATGTTCTAAAAGAATAAACTACTGTTTTATGTTGTCGGTACAGTAACATTCGTCAATGGTCAAGTTGAGTTGAGAAATCGCGATGTTCCGCAACTCGTGGCATCCGTACATAAACATCGAGACGCAAGCGATGAATGTATTCAGTTATTCATAGCTCGAAATTTTGTTACGTAAATGACGTTTTTATTCAAAATTTTGAAGAAAAAAATTGTTTTAGGTGACTTATAAATCTAGTAACATCAAACCATACAATAACGAGGACAAACTTTAGTTTTTTATTTATTTTTCTGGAAATATCTGAATTAGACTGACGAATGCTGCGACTCAATCTTACACGATCAATGCACCAGCTTGACGAAACGGCTACTTAAGGGGGTAGGACAGAGGTTTCTCCGTTAATCTTAGCATGTAAATGTGGTTTTGAAACCAATATCTTGCATAGTGTCGATTATCTTTAAAATGTTTTGTGACATATGGGAACTGTTGTTGATTTTTCTCGTCCACATCAGACAATTAGATGTCATTCAAAAAATATACTTTAGTGTCAACACCCCTGGAAAATGGCCAAAATCAATATGAATACCCCTGGAAAACTGACGTAAAACCCCTGGAAAGTCCTGGAATTTTGTTTTGCTTTAAGTGTACGAACCCTGTCACACATGGCGGTCACATTTTGTTTAGATTTGCAACGGAAGTGATGAACATATTCTCAATTCATAGCCCTAAGTTCGTTACGTGAGATCACGATTTTCCTTTAACTTTCTTCTACAAATCTCGCTTTAAGTAACTTAAAATAGAATTAGATCAAATATTATAAATCTAAGAGGTTTAATTTAGTTTGTAATTTGTCTTTCTTTCCTCAATGTGCTCATATTCAGCTGACAAATCCGTGACTCAAATTTTACGACTGGTGATCGTATAGCTGTATAGCTACAGCTGGATGGTACGTCGTTTGGGATGTGTGTGTGTGTGTGCGCGCATGTGTGCGCGCGTGCGTAAAGTCAAAAACCGCCAGACCGATTGGCTTGAAATTTGGTGGGGACATTACTTATGGTGTTCTGATGAAAAATTGTTCACATGGAAATGTTTGCTTCAAAAAATGTGATTTTTGGTCAAAAGACTTAAACTCCAAAATGACTGGGCAGATTGGTCTGAAATTTGGTGTGAACATTTTCAGGCATATGTAGATTTAGAAATCTACCGGCCATGATAATCCCATCAGTGATATGCAAATTAGGTGTAAAATTGTGAATTTTTGGTCAAAAACTTATATATCATAAAAGTACTCGGGTCAATGAGACTGAAACTTAATGAGATGTTTCGGAAAGTGTTATTTTGCAGATTTTCTTCAAAACAGTGTCAAAATTGGCCCTAGCAACCATGACCACCCCCTTAGCAACAACCGAACAACAGTATATTTTGTTCATATAACATCATCATCTGGTAGGCAAGTGAGTAAACTTTTCAAAAATTGTATGCAAATTTTCCTAGCAACCATGAACACACCCATATCCAACAGCCAGACGGTAATAGCAACACCGGTATTTAGACAAGTGAACAAACATTCAAAAAGTGTATGCAAATATACCTAGCAACAAGACCACGCCCATAGCAACAGCCAAATGATCACCTACCTTGCAAAGATAAGTGGAGATTAATGGACAAATGAATACTTATTCAAAAAATCAACAAGACCACGCCCATAGCAACTGCTAAATGATCACGTATATTGCAATGATAACAAAAAATGTATACAAATATGTTTAGCAACAAGACCATTTCCATAGCAACAGTGTATTTTGCAAAGATAATGACAGGGGTTGGATAGGCAACTGGATAGTCATTCAGCAAATGACCACCTATAAAGTGTTTGTAAGCATTTAAAAAAAAATAGTTGTGCTACAACGCCATTGGTTCTATTTTTACTAATCATGGCTTGTAAGATTTGGTGGAAATGCTATCCAAAGGTAAACAGAGTTTTGCCCGCAATGCCACACATTTGCCCGCAATGCCACACGTTTGCCCGCAATGCCACACGTTTGCCCGCATACTACTGATCTGATTGACTTTTATCTACAGTAATGGATAAGGTACCAAAACACATTCAAGTACCCATGATTGTTACTGTGAACAATTTATCCGTTATTGTGCACTTGCCAGTCTTCCTTAATGAACAAATACATGGTCAGGAGGGAGGGTGGGGATGGGCTGTCTACTGCAACTATTCTAAAATTAGACATTGTCTGAACCAAAGCACTGAGCGCTTGCCCATGTAAGGGCGCTAACCCACATCAATATAGTACTATAAATAAATACTCCAGTTGTGTTCCAAAATGAAGGTGTCGGCGAACAAAGTAACAAAGAAACAAAGCCATGTGATTTGTACAATTTAACCTCGAGGTCAGGATTGAAGTGCACAACTGTGGGTAATGGGCATTGAACTGATTCAAGTTGAATCGGTTCTAAGTCGGCTTTTCCTGTCCTAACTACGACAAGTTAAACCTGTTCCAAACCGATTTACTTTGAACCAAATGGAAACCACCCCCCTGAGGTGGTTTCGAACCGGTTCAACGAAATCGGTTTACAACAGCGTATGGGGACAGGAGAACTGAATTCGATTCAAATCAAAACAGGTTCAGAATTTAGATGGGGACAGGCTAAATATGTATTTGTATAAACTTTGAATAGAGTAAGTGATGATCAGTCTTGTGGGAAATTGGGTGAGGTGATTGATGTTTGGAATTGGGATATTAACTGTGATAGGGTGTACAGTATTCAATTTAGCACCCATCTTAACAGAAGTTTTGAACAGAGTGGGGCATTAAATCTTGGAACATTTCTTACTTTGCTCCATGTCATGCTATGGTGTGAACAGAATACTTAGACACAATAGTTACCATGCTGCATAGATGAGATAAAAAGGAAACGAAAAGGAAGGGTAACATATTCTACTCAAATATTTTGATCATCTTTATTGTTTCCTCAACAAGTCTAATCTCAGATAGTGTTAATTCAGTGTGCAAGGAGAGTGTACATTTTGCTGTACATATTTTATTCCCTTTGTAACAGAACTATTTCTAGCCATCGTACTGGTTGTCTAGCAATGGTAAACCAAGCTTACTGAAAATGGAATAAATTCAACATATGGTGCGAATACAATGATTTAATAACTAGGATAGTGGTTGCTATGTGAATACTTGACTCCGATGCACTTAAATAGGCTGCAATGGATTGTATACTCGCCAGGGAGGTGAGGAAGTTATATAGGGTTGTTGTGTCGATACAGGTCTGTGCATGCCAGGGGTAATAATTGTACATATACTATGATCATGACATCCATTGTGCAAGGTGCTTCTCTAAATATGTACCATTATTATTGTATGTGATATAGATTTTTTCTTCTTATATTTTTCTTAGTGGAGAGCCACTACCAGTTGCCCATGGTTACATCTTCTCACAGTACCATTGTCAGTTTACCAAGCTCCATGACAACGCAATCCCATAAGGATGTCAACAGTCAAAGGTCAACATCTCAGCCTTCGCCAGCAATGACAAAAGCTCACAAAGAGTCAAGAGAAAAAGACTCAACTAAATCAAATGTGAATGGTAAAGATAGAACTAGTTGCAAAACATCTGAAAATGTAGCGAAGAATGAAGGCAATGGAAGTACTACTAGTAACAGTAGTAGTAGTAATAAGTCAGAGAAGAATGAAGGCAATGGAAGTACTACTAGTAACAGTAGTAGTAGTAATAAGTCAGAGAGGAATGAAGGCAAGAAGTCTTCATCAAACACAGAATCTTCCTCACTTGGAAGGAATTTTGATACAAGGACAGTCACAGCAACCACAACCTCTGTAACCATGACATCATCATCATCAGCATCCTCATCAGCATCATCATTGTCAGTATCAACTTCTGGAGGTGAAGCATTATTTTCAAACAATGCATCAAAATTCAACGGAACACCCAAAGACAAGAAAGGAAATGAGTTATCTCTGCCACCTCCCCCTCCATTGGCTCCCCCTCCCTTTACAATAAACAATGATAGTAGTGCAGCCATAAAAACCTCATCAAAGAAACGGGACATGAATGGAACAGAGAAAAAGAGGAAATCAACAAAGAAAAAACATGATGTCCCAAACAGTGCTATCTCTACAATCAATGTATCACAAGCAATATCAGCTGTTGCTATGGCAACCAATCCTGTTAGTGTGACACCCAGTACAGCAACAAGGAAAACTAGTGCAATAATGTCTTCAGCCATCACAACTTTAGACAATACTTTGTCATCTGCCACTGTTTCTGAGACGATAACTACTGGAACAAATGTCACAGGAACTGATACAAGTAGTATTGTTTCACTGACAGGATCAATGTCTGCTGGAGGTACTTCCAGTATTACATCAACATTATCCAACCAGAGTACTTCTTCCAGTGGACATACAATAGTACAAGTGTCAACGCCAGCAGCACTAACTATTACTTCACAGGGTAAGTTATCAATAATATCTACAGTACTAACTATTATGTCACAGGTTATTACTCATAGCACAGGGCATGCCTTTTGAGGCGAGCGATCGCTCCCCTCACCTACCGCTCGTGCAAATTAAGATCCACGAGAGACCGATTTTCCACTCGCTTGGGCCCCAACCAACCTGATGTTATTTTATATCATTTTTCAGTATGTGGTTACCATAAAAATCAACGTTTGTTCAGTAAAATTATGTGGTTGGAGCGCGGCACACTTCCGTGTTCATAACCGTCGATCTCCAGCTGAAGTCAGCGCTGTTATTCATCACCATATACACACTCTGAAATTTGCATTTTGCTACCCTTATATGGGAAAAATAGTGACGTATTCGAAGCGGGACATGAATGATGTCATGGCATATCATGAATATTGATCAGCTCAGTGTGCAGGGAGATTTCAACTTTCGCATCATTGCAAATTGCTCAATTGTGATTGATACGATGACTGTTTGGAGTTCTTGTTTACAGCTATCAATCGATGAGTTTTTAGTTTTAAATTCCGATCGGCCTAGTTTTGTTAGAACAGGGTTTTTGGAGACCATCCTACGTGAATATCTCCTCCGGAACAACAACTGCGATTTACAGTTGCTACAAAGTACATGCCCAGAGTTCCGACAATAGCCTGGCGATGTTTTGGAGGGCATTGAAAGAATGACAATAAAATAAGATCGATTATTTTACAAAATAAAAATAATCTGTCGGTATTTTTCCCATCTTATCTTATTATTCTCGTGCAGTTTTCAGAGAAATTCCCGGGTTTTTATTTCATAATGTCCAACATGCAGTTTCATTGTTTTTGTCGATCATCTATTCAACTGCCAACCACGTCTGTTTTACCTCCATGACTTTATCGACTGCTGTAACATAAAATATTTGCTCAAATTTTCGCCTTGTCGTGATTTTTTAAACAAAGCAGGTCTGCTGCTCAGACGTGAACGGATCTCGCTACTTTAGTTGGCAACACCGGTCAGCCGTGTGCAGGTACTAGGTGG
The DNA here is from genome assembly GCF_964340395.1 of Glandiceps talaboti. Taxonomy (NCBI): domain Eukaryota; kingdom Metazoa; phylum Hemichordata; class Enteropneusta; family Spengelidae; genus Glandiceps; species Glandiceps talaboti. The sequence goes on from NC_135553.1 coordinate 27,726,015, forward strand.
GGGTTACATGTTTTATTGTCTCGGAGTGAATTGTTACAAATTAGTCAACGTCAAAGCTCAACGTCAGGAGGCATTTGTCATCTGGGGTACGTTTTTGTCAATTCATTATAGTTTTGAACAATCTCAAGTTTGAATTAGCTGTATTTTAAGCGAAATAGAAGTGGTGGTTTCTTCAATGCCCTCGAAAACATCGCTAAGCTATTGTCGGAACTCTGGGCATGTACTTTGTAGCGACTATAAATCACAGTTGTTGTTCCGGAGGAGATATTCACGTAGGATGTTTTTATAAAAACGTTCTAAGAAAACTAGAGCAGTCAGAATTTGAAATTAAAAACCCATTTTTCTATTGTACTATTGTAGTCACAACAAAAAACTGAATATTTTTTCAAGATTTTGATGTGCACAAATACAAATAACCAAACGAACTGTTACTTTTATATATATATTTTTGCATACATTTTTTAAATGTTTTTTTTTTTTTTATTTCATTTATTCAGAGCAAACAGGCCATTTGAAAATAAAAATAAGAGTGATAATTGTTTTTTTTTCACTCGCCTGACTATTTTCAGGAGAGCTATTAAATCACTCACCTACCACTCACCTGGATGGTTTCAGGAGAGTGATTTTTAGCTTTCCTGCTATTTTCAAAAGACATGCCCTGATAGTGCTATCACAGGACACTGTGGCAATATCTACAGTACTAGCTATTATGTCACAATTACTCATAGCACTATCACAGGACACTGTGACAATATCGTTCCACGAGACATTTAGCCCCACAGACCATGTCTATGCGTAGTTGAATGGGCGCTGCGGTGTTTGTTTTGATCTTGCGTATTGCTACTCCAGTCGTCATTTCAGTAACATAATATTGTAACAGTCCCGGGGGTAACAGTAGGTCTGTTAGTAAGATTATCGTAACATTGTAGCGAGTTTCAAAGCATCACCCAACCACTGTTAGAAATTGTTACAAGTTCGGCACACAAGTCAACAAGCTCACACATAGCAACATGTGGTGTCTGTACATAAACATGGAGACGCAAGGGATGAACGTATTCAGCTATTCATAGTGAAATTTTGTTACGTAAATGGCATTTTTATTCAAAATTTTAGGTGACTTCTAAATCTGTATCAAACCATACAATAACGAGGACAAACTTTAGTTTTTAATTTATTTTTTCTGGATATGTCTGAATTAGACTGACGAATACTGTGACTCAAATCTTACACGATCAATGCACCAGAGGTACAGAGGTTTCTCCGTTAATCTTAGCATACAAATGTGGTTTTGAAACCAACGTCTTGCTTAGCATCGATTGTCTTTAAAATGTTTTGTGACATATTATGGGAACCCTTGTTAATTTCTTCACATCAGACAATTAGATGTCATTCAAAAAATATACTTTGGTGCTCAACACCCCTGGAAAATGGCCAAAATCAATATGAACACCCCTGGAAAACTGACAAAAATCCCCTGGAGAGTCCTTGTTTTGCTTGAAGTGTACGAACCCTGAGTTGGGAAATTGTTCAAATCAAAATGATCTTACTACCGATGTGTGATTTGGGTAAAAAAATATGATTTTTGATAAAAAAAACTTAAACTCCAAAACTACTCAGCAGATTAGGAATTGTGCATGACATAATGATTACATTTTTTATGGCTAATAATGCATTTTTTTGTCAAAAATCTTTAATATCAAAACTACTAAGCAGATTGGGCTGAAATTTGGTGGGAACATTCTTAAATAAAAGTGTTTAGATTAAGAATTGTTCATGACATGATGATATAATCAGTGATATGCAAATTAGGGCTAAAAATGTGTCCTTTTTGTCAAAAATGCATATTTCTAAAATTATTGAGCAGATTGGGCTGAAATTTGGTGGGAACATTTTAAGTGGTGTTTTAGATTAAACATAACATGATAATTCATCAATGATATGCAAATTAGGTCTTAAAATGTATCTTTTGGTCAAAAATGTATAATTCCAAAACTACTGAGCATATTGGGCAGGAATTTAATGGGGATGCATCTTGGGATGTTTAGATGAAGCTGTATTCACAACGTGATGATCCCATCAGCGATATGCAAATTATGTCTACAAATCTCAATTTTGGTCAAAAAAGTTATCTTGAAACTGCATGGTGAATGGGGTTGAAACTTGGTGGGGATGTTTCTGGAGGTGCAATTCTGCAGTTATTGCATTTCGACACATTTGGTCCTAGAAAACCATAACCATGCCCTTAGCAACAGTGACATGATGATGCATATTACAAAGATAACAACAGGGATGGGTAGGTAAAAAACACAGATTCAAAAAATGTATGCAAATATCCCTAGCAACAGGACCACACCCATAGCAACAGTTAAATGATGGTTTATATTGCAAAGATGAAATGTGGGAAGGGTAGGCAAGTAAATAAAGATTTTAAAATTGTATGCAAGTATCCCTAGCAACAAGACCATGTCAATAGCAACAGACAATTACAGCTGTGCTACAGAGCCATTGGTAGTATTTTTTTGGAAAAGAGATCACATCAAGTTCACAACTGCTGTGTTTAGTGTAGATAATTTACTAGAGATTGAGTTGAATATGTTAGCACAGACTTTATGATTAGTGATTATCTTATTACAATGTACCAGGATTGTCAGTTTTATACAGCAAATAAAGTCTCCAAGTGTTCTACTTTTTAAATTGTCACTAACATTAATTAGAGGTAACACACCAATTGTTTCAATTGATCTACAATGTTTGGATGTGTTGTAGTACATTTTTGTATAACAAACACAGTGAGTGACCTCATTAATCACAAATTTGTATGGAAGCCACCATAAAAAAGTACATTCTTTCTATTCATGTAAGTAGTGTCATAGCAACAGTACTTTGTTTGTGTAGCTTTTGTATCATCATATCCACATGATTAATTTTGTACACATCAGGATAATTCAAACAGGCATATCATATTAAATGGAGACACTTTCAGTTAATGTGCTGATGAGGATGTGAAACCAGTTAGGTTTGTGTGTTAGGACTGAGGAAAATAACAAGTTGTAGAAAGTCAATCAACAGTCATCCTTGGCAAGTATATTTCCTTGTTGATCCATTATTTTCTATTGTTGTGTCTATAGGACGTGCCATCTTATCAACCAGTGGGAAACCTGTATCCACCAGCAGTTCTGGTTACTCTACTTATCAATATCCTGGATATTTTACTCATTCCCATACCGGTCATGACAGGGAAAAGGATGGACATAAAGTCCATGCAACAACATACATGCCTGAGGTTGGCACAGTAGCCAGTGATTTGACTGTGTCTAGTATAACACAGACAGCAGCTAAGAGTCGAGATACTGAAAAATCACCCATTTCAGATTCATCACTTACTAGGGACGACAGAAACAAGGAATCACCTGCATCATCAGCAGTTTTAAAAGGAGCTACAATTGAAAACACAATTGGTAAAATTGTTGAAACTTCCTTGATAACCTCTCAATATTTACCAGCCAGTAGCCATGGCAACCATAAGCAAACAAAAAGTGACTCTTCAAAAGTTCCTGGTAGCTCAAACTCAAAATCGTTGAAAAGTGAGAAACATGAACGATCTAAGAAAAATTCCAAAGTAGCTAATGAACATGGCAAACATAGTAAATCTGATGGGGTTGTTAAATTGGACATTCCAGCAAGTGTAAGGACAGGAGATAGAATGCTGGAATATAGGGATACAAGAATGGATAATCATCATGGAAAATCACACTATATGCCATCTATGAACCCCAAAGATAGCACTGTGCATTATGATATGAATCAGAACAGAGACACGACACATAAGGAAGCTGTTAAAATTCCTGATAGTTCCCAGTTTCGGGATATCATTCATGATCATAATCAGCAGGGGAGAAATGTGACTCTAGTTGATAACACGACACCAACCAACATTCAGATGAGAGAGAAAGTTGCAACCAGTATACCAGGTCTTGGATTACAAGACGCAGAAACTCAGCGCCATATTATGGAGTGGAACCATCAGGTTGTTACATCACAAATGGCTGCCCAGTATGGATACTGTCATGACTTCCCACCCAGCAGATTTACAGACAATGAACAAATGAAAATGGACAGCAGGCCTCAGTCCAGAAATCCAAGTAAGGAATCTATTAAAGAGGGTGGTGGTGGTAGTAGTAGACACGGACACAAATCAGGTATACATTGTGACTCTTGGCAACTTGGAGACATGGACAGGTCAGATGGACCAAGTCCTTCTGCCACAAGGACTAAAGCTACTCCACAAAACATGGAGACTAATAGACACTCTGGGGAAAGCAGTCATGGCTGTGCTGGGTCATCTAATGGCCACAGCAGACCGACCATGGACCAACACAATGATCACCCACATAGTAAAAATAGTTCTCTGAGTAGTAATACACATGGCAGTGGTCCTGTTGTGACCAGTGCACATCATTCTCTTATGCCACCTCTGCCTGCAGGTGCAGAAAGTAGTCCCTATATGCTAGTTTACCCGGGTAACAAAGTTGGAGATGGACGTTATCCACCTGTAGGTATTGCTGTGGCACAACAGAGGCAAGACAAGGAAGGAGAACACCAGACACAGGGGAAATCACACACACAGATACCAGTACCACCAACCCAAGCGCCACTACCACAACCTCCACGACCATCAACTCCACCTCAAAGACAGGAACCCCTAGCACCGCCAACAGTCACTACTACTGTGTCAGTACCACACCAAAGTAGACCATCCAGTGTTACTTCCAGTAAGGGTAAGTTACAATGGCAACATCATATTGTCAATGCAAGTTGATGTAGGCATGTCTTGTCAATATGGCTCTTACTTGCTTACACAAATATTCAAATGCTGTTTGCTTTACATGGTAAATAAACAAGTTACAATAACTTGTAGGTATGACAATTAAGCTTTCATTTGCACTGCCATTACCGAGGAGTAGGTTCTAACCATTACAGAGGAGTAGGTTCTAACTATTACAGAGGAGTAGGTTCTAACTATTACAGAGGAGTAGGTTCTAACTATTACAGAGGAGTAGGTTCTAACTATTACAGAGGAGTAGGTTCTAACTATTACAGAGGAGTAGGTTCTAACTGTTACAGAGGAGTAGGTTCTAACTGTTACAGAGGAGTAGGTTCTAACTATTACAGAGGAGTAGGTTCTAACTATTACAGAGGAGTAGGTTCTAACTGTTACAGAGGAGTAGGTTCTAACTATTACAGAGGAGTAGGTTCTAACGGTTACAGAGGAGTAGGTTCTAACTGTTACAGAGGAGTAGGTTCTAACTATTACAGAGGAGTAGGTTCTAACTGTTACAGAGGAGTAGGTTCTAACTATTACAGAGGAGTGGGTTCTAACGGTTACAGAGGAGTAGGTTCTAACGGTTACAGAGGAGTAGGTTCTAACTATTACAGAGGAGTAGGTTCTAACTATTACAGAGGAGTAGGTTCTAACTGTTACAGAGGAGTAGGTTCTAACTGTTACAGAGGAGTAGGTTCTAACTGTTACAGAGGAGTAGGTTCTAACTGTTACAGAGGAGTAGGTTCTAACTATTACAGAGGAGTAGGTTCTAACTATTACAGAGGAGTAGGTTCTAACGGTTACAGAGGAGTAGTTTCTAACTGTTACAGAGGAGTAGGTTCTAACTGTTACAGAGGAGTAGGTTCTAACTGTTACAGAGGAGTAGGTTCTAACTGTTACAGAGGAGTAGTTTCTAACTGTTACAGAGGAGTAGGTTCTAACGGTTACAGAGGAGTAGGTTCTAACTGTTACAGAGGAGTAGTTTCTAACTGTTACAGAGGAGTAGTTTCTAACTGTTACAGAGGAGTAGGTTCTAACTATTACAGAGGAGTAGGTTCTAACTATTACAGAGGAGTAGGTTCTAACTATTACAGAGGAGTGGGTTCTAACTATTACAGAGGAGTGGGTTCTAACTATTACAGAGGAGTAGGTTCTAACTGTTACAGAGGAGTAGTTTCTAACGGTTACAGAGGAGTAGTTTCTAACTGTTACAGAGGAGTAGGTTCTAACTATTACAGAGGAGTAGGTTCTAACTATTACAGAGGAGTAGGTTCTAACTGTTACAGAGGAGTAGGTTCTAACTATTACAGAGGAGTAGGTTCTAACTATTACAGAGGAGTAGGTTCTAACTATTACAGAGGAGTAGGTTCTAACTGTTACAGAGGAGTAGGTTCTAACTATTACAGAGGAGTAGGTTCTAACTATTACAGAGGAGTAGGTTCTAACTGTTACAGAGGAGTAGGTTCTAACTATTACAGAGAAGTAGGTTCTAACTGTTACAGAGGAGTAGGTTCTAACTATTACAGAGGAGTAGGTTCTAACTATTACAGAGGAGTGGGTTCTAACTATTACAGAGGAGTAGGTTCTAACTATTACAGAGGAGTAGGTTCTAACTATTACAGAGGAGTGGGTTCTAACTATTACAGAGGAGTGGGTTCTAACTATTACAGAGGAGTAGGTTCTAACTGTTACAGAGGAGTAGTTTCTAACTGTTACAGAGGAGTAGGTTCTAACTATTACAGAGGAGTAGGTTCTAACGGTTACAGAGGAGTAGGTTCTAACGGTTACAGAGGAGTGGGTTCTAACTATTACAGAGGAGTAGGTTCTAACGGTTACAGAGGAGTAGGTTCTAACTATTACAGAGGAGTAGGTTCTAACTATTACAGAGGAGTAGTTTCTAACTGTTACAGAGGAGTAGGTTCTAACGGTTACAGAGGAATAGGTTCTAACGGTTACAGAGGAGTAGGTTCTAACGGTTACAGAGGAGTAGGTTCTAACTATTACAGAGGAGTAGGTTCTAACTATTACAGAGGAGTAGGTTCTAACTATTACAGAGGAGTAGGTTCTAACTATTACAGAGGAGTAGGTTCTAACTGTTACAGAGGAGTAGGTTCTAACTATTACAGAGGAGTAGGTTCTAACTATTACAGAGGAGTAGGTTCTAACTATTACAGAGGAGTAGTTTCTAACTGTTACAGAGGAGTAGGTTCTAACGGTTACAGAGGAGTAGGTTCTAACTGTTACAGAGGAGTAGGTTCTAACTATTACAGAGGAGTAGGTTCTAACTATTACAGAGGAGTAGGTTCTAACTATTACAGAGGAGTAGGTTCTAACTGTTACAGAGGAGTAGGTTCTAACTATTACAGAGGAGTAGGTTCTAACTCTTACAGAGGAGTGGGTTCTAACTATTACAGAGGAGTAGGTTCTAACTGTTACAGAGGAGTAGGTTCTAACTATTACAGAGGAGTAGGTTCTAACTGTTACAGAGGAGTGGGTTCTAACTATTACAGAGGAGTAGGTTCTAACTATTACAGAGGAGTAGGTTCTAACTGTTACAGAGGAGTAGGTTCTAACTATTACAGAGGAGTAGGTTCTAACTGTTACAGAGGAGTAGGTTCTAACTGTTACAGAGGAGTAGGTTCTAACTATTACAGAGGAGTGGGTTCTAACTATTACAGAGGAGTAGGTTCTAACTGTTACAGAGGAGTAGGTTCTAACTGTTACAGAGGAGTAGGTTCTAACTATTACAGAGGAGTAGGTTCTAACTGTTACAGAGGAGTAGGTTCTAACTATTACAGAGGAGTAGGTTCTAACTATTACAGAGGAGTAGGTTCTAACGGTTACAGAGGAGTAGGTTCTAACCTTTGGTTTCTTGAGTTCATTAGAACTAAGTTTGTGTAACATCGAGTTCTTTTGTAACACAAATTCCAGTTACTATTAGTTTCAGGTCAGAACTCTTGAACTTTATTTTTGCATTTCTTCAATGGCTATTTTTCTTTGAATGGTTCTATTTGATATACATGGCTCCACTGATAAGGGAGCCTTCAGTATTTACAGGGGAAGGGGCGCAGAGGAATCGGGGTGGGTCACATTTTACAAACAAGTTCTTGGGGGAGGGTCATATTTTGCATTACAATGTTTGGGGGAGGGTCACATTTTACAGTCCATAGTTTTGTGACCAAATTGAAGATTCAATTATTGTAAATCAGATTTGTGTGTTTTGAGATGTAAAAGTGAGATTAGCACTCAACATTCATTTTTACAAGTACTTTACAAAATACAAAATAAAAATATATGTATTGTAAGAAAATTGTTTTATAAAAATATTTTGTTGAGTGTACCATCCCACCTTATCACTCACACTGTCCGTGAATGTTGTTGTTAAAATATGATGATGATGATGGTATCGATGATGATCTAGTTTTGAATGTCATAGAGAACACAGACAGTGATACATGTACTGACTCAAGTAGTACCAGTGAGTCACTTGAGTCAGATTAGAGTGACACTGATATGGCAATACTGAAGGTGAAGGTGATGATGATGATGATGATGATAATGATAATGATATCAGGGGGGAACTTTTACAAGTGACCAGATCAGGCAGAGTATGCACAACATCGAAAACACATTTGTAGATACTAACTAGATTGTGTGTATGATTATAAGAGAAAGGTAACTAGCCAGTCTTTTACTGTTTGTCACTTTATATGTACAAATATTGCATTCTAATACAGAGTCAAAATCATTTAATTTGTATATATACATATAATGGGAATATTGATTAACGTTCAGTATATGCAATTGTCAAGGGGAGGGTCATGTTTTACAAAATGGGGCAAAGGGGAGGGTCACTTTTTACAAATGGAAAATGGGGGGAGGGTCATGTTTTATTTCACAGACCATGTGTGATTTCCTTCCCCCCCCCCTTTGTAAATACTGAAGGCTCCCTAAGATGGTATTCAAGCCCTTGGGATTCATACATTGGGGTTTAAAAGATGTGATAATCCCATAAAGTAAGAACAGTTTACTTCATAATGAAAAAATCATCTCTATTTACAGCACAAGAAGCTCAAGCATCAACATCATCATCATCATCGTCATCTGCATCTTCATCATCTGCATCATCATCATCATCATTGTTGTCTTCATCAACAGCAGCAAGACCAACATCAAATCGACCAATGGATAGCTCTGACGAGTCAGACAAGGAAGAATTTCGGAATCAAGCAGAGAGGGCAGCACAACTGCACCTGCCACCTCCACATCATCTGTTGGATAAGGAAAGGGAGCAATTCCTAAGGTAGATTTTCTTAATCTCTTCAAACTTATGCTATCTTTAGATAGTGTCATTTCTCACAATATTCTATATCTTTCAAAGCAACAGATTAGTTGGCAGACAACTATTTTTCAATCCCGTTCCCATTGATTTATTTATCTAATTAGTCGATCGCTAGATTGTGGGGGTCCTATCAGTGATTGTTCAAGTATGCTCTGAGTATGTGTAATGTTTCCCGTATACGTACGAGTCGATCGAGTGCACCGACCGAAAATTGCCGATGTAATATCTCGCATTTTACGTTATTTCAAGTCTCGAGAGGTAATGAGGTTTCATGCGGTTTATTACTTCCGCATTTACGACAAGGCGATCGATCGACCGATATCGATATAATCATTTTATTACTATCAAAATCCTTAGTTTGTTCATCTAAAGCACTTATTTAGAGATATTTGTGGTCAATTCGAAGAAATGTATGAGGTTTTTTCCACGATAGCCAACATGCACGTCGTGCACCTTTGTTTTGAAATCTACCTGCACTGGGCAAAATCAATGTGCATAGTAGCACGGTGCACCCGGGTATTTCGAGCCCTGAAAATTCGCCAATACTGAAATTAATATAGTGGATGAAACAATCAGCAGGGAGATCATTTTATATAATGATCTTCCCAAAAATCTTTCTGTTTTTGTCTTTTTTTAACATTCAATATTAGTATGGTTGCTATGGTATGTAAACTTTGTGACCCCTAGTCACATGACAATACCAGTGAAGGAAAGGCAAATGAATTAACATTCCAAAAATGTATGCAGATATGCCTAGCAACAAGACCATGCCCATAGCAACAGTTAAATGATGGTGTGTATATTGCAGATATATAACATCATGGATAGGTAGGAATGAGCAAAAATCTTCAAAAAATGTATGCAAATATGCCTAGCAAGAAGACCACATAATCATAATAGAAAATTAAAATTTACTCGCTAGAGTTAACTTGTTCTACAATGGTAGCGCAATTTACTTACTCACTTGAAAGAGATCCTTTTCTTTTATGTCAGCAGAGAACAGAGAGAAATGTTCACCAAACCATCAACTGCAAGTCAAATGTTGGGAGAACTTAGTTCTAATTTGATAGTTACAGGTATGTAATGTTATTATTGAGATGAATACTAGCCTGGAATCCATGTGAATGGAGGTTTTGAATTTGTTTTTCCCCATCAAAATACAAAAATCCCCATTTGCCTGGATTCGAAGCTTGATGACTACATGAGATGGATACGTGACTGTTACAGGTATGTAATATTGATGAGATGGATACGTTACTGTTACAGGTATGTAATCTTGATGAGATGGATATGTGACTGTTACAAGTATGTAATCTTGATGAGATGGATGCTTGACTTACAGGTATGTAATGTTGTTGATGAGATGGGTGCGGATGGATTGCAATATTGTGTCATTCATTCATATGGTAAAGAGTTGGAGAATAACTGGATTATTTCATTTACCAAGAATAAAAAAAATCCAAATAAAGTTACAAAATAAAAACACAAGTCTTTACAGTGCAGAGATTGGTCAGTGGCATTGCTTAAAGAATTTTTTTTTGACAGCTTAATCCTCTCTCTGTAACTTACAAATACCATCTGGGGAGAAAAGATTTAAAAAGATGTGATGAATTGGTACGGTTGATGTAATGTAGGAAGGAACATTACAATGTAAATTCACATTTTAGAATCTACAGTAGAAATAAATACACAGTAAACTGGCAAAATTTATTTTCTAAATTAAGACAATGTAAAAACAAACAATGTAATATTTTCAATGTTTAAAGTTTGTGGCCAATGACTTTTCCATGTGGCTAATTGAAAATGGACAACATTAGCCAAATGTGGAAAATGTGGCTAATGATTTTCAGAAACCCAGCGCTAGCACAGAGATGAATACAGGACTGACTTTAATAGCAGTTTCACAGTGTCAGTTTGATGCCATAATACAAGAAATATCTCATGCATTTTTAATGTAGCTGTAAAAGTGTGTTATTGTGTGGGAAACCGCCGATCAGAACATTCTTGATTGTATATCAGTACAGCGATCACTGTCTATTAAATGAGGTTTTAGTTCATTTCAATTTTTGAATATTTTTGCAGGTGGTGGAAATTTACCACCAAATGTTCATCAATGGGAAGGCAATGAAGCTGCTGCAGCAGCTGCTGCAGCTCAACAAGCCCAATTAGCTGCAGCACATTGGTTACCAAGAGCAGCACCAACTGGTGGCTCACCGTTATGGTTAGGTCATCCCCCATATGGATTACCATCAACAGGTCATCCAGCATTACACCATGGAAGTATGGAAGCACAGGCAGCACCACATGGACATATTCCATTATCCCATCCCATCCAGTTAGCCCGGGATCCTACAACTGGTCAATTTGTATTGATACCTGCTGAAGCTACAGTGCATAATCTAGGTAAGATAGCATAATGAAATTTTGATAAAAAATCAGATTTTTTCTGAATTTGATAATTATGAGTTTGATGACCTTGTTTCTAGACATGTTATTCTGCAGATGTTGTTCAAACTGCTTTTACATAATTGGCCCTAGCAACCATGACCATGCCCCTAGCAACAACCAAATGCCAGTATAGTTTGCAAAAATAACATCGTCTGGTAGGTAAGTGAGTAATGGCATCTATTGCAAAGATAAGAACAGGAATTAATGGATAAGTGAACAAACATTTCAAAAATGACTGCAAATATGCCTAGCAACAAGAACATACCCATATCAACAGCCAAATGATGGTTTATATTGCAAAGATAACGACAGGGATGGTTAGGTAAGGGGATAAACATCCACTAGGTGAATGCAAATATGCCAAGCAACAAGTCCATGCCCATAGTAACAACCAAATGATCATGCATATCGCAAAGATACCATTTATTAATAGGCAATTGAATAAACATTCAAGAAATGTATGTAAATGTGCCTAGCAACAAGACCACACCCATAGCAACAGCCAAATGATCGCTTATATTGGAAAGATAACAACAGGGATTAGCAGACAACTCAGTAAACATTCAAATAAAATGTATGCAAATGTTCAGTCAATCATACAGTTGTCCTACAATGCCATTGGCACAATATTTCATACAGTCTTATATATCACACTACCATGACTGATGGCAAACCCCTGAAAACATCCATTGTGGGGGAGGGGGGGGGTTGAGTCATCGGCAATGACTGCATGTTATAAACAGTATAGAGAATCAACCAAGTATCAAACATATTGACTTATTTATTTCTTTATTTTTCATTTTAAATTTAGAAGTGTTAGACCGGTCAGCATCAATATGGCCATATGCTGCTGGTCCACATCATCTGTCATCCCATGGACATCAGCTGCAACAAATTATGATGAATCAACACCAATATGGACAAATCCAACAACAACAACAGTTACTGCAACGACAAGAACAGCAGCGAAGTATGGACTATATTTGGCAACAACATGCCATTATGAATTTCTACAAACAGCAGGCACAGAAGTACCAAGAGGAACAGCAACAGAAACAACAACAGGCTAGGGAGGCTGAAGAAAGGCAGCAAAGAGAAAGCCAGGCAGCTGCTGCTGCTGCTGCTGCTGCTGCTGCCGCTGTTCCACCACCATTGCCTCCACCACCACCAAGTGAAAGCCCACGTAATGAAGAACGGGAAAAGCAAGTTGACAAGATAAAGATTATTGAAGAAGAGAAAAAGAAAGCAGAGGAGAAGAGAAATGAGAAACCACCATCGCAACATCCTTATTTCCCAACCATTCCCATTACACCTGGACAAGCTCCATTTCCACCATACATGTACCCTCATACTCCACCACTGCAGTATTTCTATGATCACACGGCAGGTGCTGTGTTCCCAGTACCTGCAACAACTGCAGCCTCCACCATGGCAACTGCAGCTGTAAGCTCATCAAGACCAAGCAGTGTCTCTTCAGCATCATCCACAACAACAGCTACAGCAACAGTAAACATGGCAACAACATCCAAAGTTGAAACATCTCTGCGCAGTACAAGTGTGCAAACAGTCACTCCACCTGCAGAACCAGATGTTAGCACTATTCTCTGTTCTAAAGACACAGAGACAGAAGTTGAGAATATTAATACATGTACTCTAAAATCAAGTGTTGATGAAAATGCACCATCCAGTGAGTTACAGATAGACAGGGCCATATTGACTTGTGACTCGCCCATTGATGTTGTTGGTACTGTGTCTGCATCTCCCATCAAGCCATCACTGCCTGAACCCCCTAAACAAAGTTTTGGTACAATGACTGAAAATATGGAGGAGATGACACAGACAATAGAATCCATGGAAAACAAACTAGAAGACCAAACAAACATGACACCGTCACCAAAACTGACAATCCAGACATCAGACATTTCTTCACCAGAAAAGTATCATGACATAAGTGACTCTGAAAAACCGCTCGTCATTGTTGAAAGAAATGAACAAAGTAGTAACTTTGGATCAGACCAGATAGAAGAACACAGTCCAGTTGCCAGAATACCACCCTCTACTCAGACCCAGGTACAAGACATATCTGTGGTATCTTATCACTCAACCAGTCGAGTTGAAGACTTGTCAGAATATGCCAGCAGTTTGATAGCATTGAAGAAAGAGAAATTAGATGAACTTAGTCAGGCTATAAATTCACCGGCTATTCAGGAGAAAACTGTACACCATTATATTGACAATGTACAAGACAGCAAAAACAAAATGGCATTGGTTCCCAAGATGGATCTGAGTGTTGAAACGTTTGATCAACTGAAGAAACAAGACTTTGTGTCCAATGTGTTGGCAAGTAAACAAAGTGTGATTTCAAAGAGTCATGTTATTGATCCCGAACAGTGGGAAGCTATTGAAGGAATTGCATTGCTAAGTGAGGCTGCAGTACAGAGGAGTTTACAAACTGGTAAGATAGTGATTATCATTTAGGTGTCTATTTTCAAGGCTTAATACTGTTTATGTCTCTTTATATCTTTTAATCATTTTAGCATGTCTTTAGTGTGCTTCATATCGTCTTAATTTAGTTTTTGCAAAGGATTAGTTACCATCTAGTGAAACTCATATAGTTTGCAAAGGATTAGTTACCATCTAGTGAAACTCATATAGTTTGCAAAGGATTAGTTACCATCTAGTGAAACTCATATAGTTTGCAAAGGATTAGTTACCATCTAGTGAAACTCATATAGTTTGCAAAGGATTAGTTACCATCTAGTGAAACCCGTATGGTTTGCTTTGAATATTAATCTATAAAGTTTTGTAGGAAAGTTAGTAATGTGACTGGAAGTGATTTTAGTACTTATGCTCTGAGCAAAAGCACATGATTTTATATCTCTTGATGTCTTTGATTTTTTGTTTTATGAAAATGTATTATGTTGGCAATCAAGATTTTGGCCGTTAGAGGCTAAATTATTATATCTATCTAAGATTTCACTTGAAGAGCAATTCATTCCAATTCCAGAATACATACCGTGTCATTTTTCATTTGAAAATCCCAGAGATATGGCAAAAAAGGACATCTCTAGCATAACCTACCACATTTGTTATCGTTATTATTCTTTTTAACATAAATTTTGTCATTATTTTTTCTTTGATTGTTCAGAAAACAGAGTGGAGATGAAGCATGGGCATGACATCATTGATGGTGATCACCATGGCAACACCGATCTGAATGCCAATCATTACCACTCTAACAAACAAGAGATAAGGTCAAGTACTGCAGAGTATGTTATTAAGAGTAAAGTATCCTTTACCATCAAGAAAGAAGCTTTGGGTGAGAATGTAGTGTTTTATTTCAAATTACATGATTGATAGCATAGTGCAAGTAGTGCAAGAAAGAGAAGAGAGGACTTACAAGAATTAATTCAAAATGGCTGACAAATGATAAAGTGCTTTCAGGAAGTGTCAGATTGTGAATTTTTTGGGGGGTGGGGGGGGGGACGACCAGCAGATATTCTGATTTGAAAGCTTCATGTGAAATGTAATTGACAAACGGTTTTAAATAGCAAATCTCAAAAATAGTAGATTAGATACATTTTGATATTTATGGACATTGTACCCAAAGGGTATTTGATGTTTTGAACTGATACCATAGTCCAAAGTGTAATCTCTTTCAAATGATGTGTTTATGTTGTCAGGTAAAAGTTCATGGGGTGGATTTAAGTATCCTCCTGGTATGGATGCTGGATCAATGGATGCCAGTGAGTTGGAGATGAGAATGAAACTTGCTGAGTTACAGAGAAAATATAAAGAGAAACAGAAAGAGTTGGCCAGGCTTCAGAGAAAAAAGGACAAAGAGTGAGTATTGAATATCGAAAGAAAAAATATTCACAGCAACTTAGAGATATAAATTATATGGTAAATGATGGCAAAACTGAGGTCCTCTTTATCAGGTCTCAGTTCAATAAGGTTCCTCGTCCCATCAACCGCATCAACATTGGATCATGGTCTCTGCAGTTAGTGAATTCAGCATGTAACATTGATGTAACATTGGATGACTGTTATAATCTCAAGAAGCACATCTCTTTGACATGCAAGTCAATTCATTTCCATTTCCAAGTAATAGGCCACATACGCCAGTATCCTACAAAGGAAGTTTGTCAGAAACTTGTCCATGCCCTAAAACAGTCAAACCTCATTAGTTTGAATAGCTTAGGACTAGGGAATTCAGTTTGTTACATTTGTATTTCATTATAACCATACTGCCCATGGGGCACTATTCAACATGGCATATATTGGGTTTTATTCAACATGGTCAGCTTTCTTAGACAGGGTACTGGGCATGATGTCAAATTTTTGACAGCCTTTACCAAACTATATCGCTTTCATCATTTGAACTTCATATAATCAGGATAGTTTGTCTAGACAATCTCCCTTCTAGTATTGTGTTCATGCGAGTGAAGTGGTTTTAATTGCCAAATGTCTCCATTGTACATGTATGTACGCACAGTAGTTGGAGATCAAAGCCTTTGTTTAGAAATGAAGTCAAATCCTACCTACATTTCACACTGTGTGAAGAATCGTGTTTTTGTTGTCAGTGAAGTTTCATCTGTTTCTAGCGCTACAAATAACAGTAACAGTAAAACATTTGTTGTAGGTGTTAAAAACGATTGTTTTCTGATGGAAAATCAGTTCGTTGTGAACAGGAGAAATTGATTTTGCACTGTTAGATATCAACAATGTGTCATAATCAATGTTGTATTGAATTTCCATGACTGAAGGCCTATTTCAGATTAATAGTAAAATTTTGGTGAAAAAAAAACAGTTTGTTTGGCCAAGCCGTAGAAAAGATGTTCCTGAACAAAAGAATAATCTAATGTAATCATGGCTTGACAGGCAAGATATAATGCAAGAAGGTAGAATCATGGCTTGACAGGCAAGATATAATGCAAGAAGGTAGAATCATGGCTTGACAGGCAAGATATAATGCAAGAAGGTAGAATCATGGCTTGACAGGCAAGATATAATGCAAGAAGGTAGAATCATGGCTTGACAGGCAAGATATAATGCAAGAAGGTAGAATCATGGCTTGACAGGCAAGATATAATGCAAGAAGGTAGAATCATGGCTTGACAGGCAAGATATAATGCAAGAAGGTAGAATCATGGCTTGACAGGCAAGATATAATGCAAGAAGGTAGAATCATGGCTTGACAGGCAAGATATAATGCAAGAAGGTAGAATCATGGCTTGACAGGCAAGATATAATGCAAGAAGGTAGAATCATGGCTTGACAGGCAAGATATAATGCAAGAAGGTAGAATCATGGCTTGACAGGCAAGATATAATGCAAGAAGGTAGAATCATGGGCCTTTACAGGCAAGATATAATGCAAGAAGGTAGAATCATGGGCCTTTACAGGCAAGATATAATGCAAGAAGGTAGAATCATGGCTTGACAGGCAAGATATAATGCAAGAAGGTAGAATCATGGGCCTTTACAGGCAAGATATAATGCAAGAAGGTAGAATCATGGGCCTTTACAGGCAAGATATAATGCAAGAAGGTAGAATCATGGGCCTTTACAACTGAGAAAAAGAAATGAGTAACAATTATTCAATTGTATACAGGACATGAATTAGAGATTGTTTGTTAGTGCCATTAAACTAAATTTCCTGTTTGTTATTATTGTAGTCACAAGAGTGAAGACAAAGGAAGTAGCAGTCCTGTCAAGAGAGGGCCAGGTAGACCAAGAAAGAGAAAATTTAGCATTCCCACTCCTACTCCCAAATCTCCAAGGGGAAAGCAGGACTTAAGGGAAGAAAGGTATAGCTTTGTTTCTTTCAAATTATCCAATGTATATTTTACCGTTATTGATTCTTGAAGTGGTTGTTTAATTTCATATTTTTTCATCAGCTCATATTTGTATATAAGTTATTGCCGTGACATCTTGTGCTGTGTTGTACTGTACTGTTCTGTGCTGTGCTAGATGCTATTCTTTTTGGCACTGTACTGTACTGTACTGTACTGTACTGTACTGTACTGTACTGTACTGTACTTTGCTAGATGCATTTCTTTTCTGTACTGACATACTGTACTGAACTGCACTGCATTGTACTGTACTGTACTACATGCTGTGCTGTCCTAGATGCTGTCCTTTTCGGTACTGTACTGTCTTACCTTGTGCTTTACTGCAGCCATACTTTCACAAACATAGTGAGTGGCCTCATTTGCATGCAGGTATGTGATTATTTTTTCAATATTGGACTGCAGTGCAAATACTACTAGTATGTGTGCACAGTTGTGCAAGTAATCTCTGGTACATATGTAATCATGTACTGAATGTATTGCATTCTACAAGTTATAGAATTAAAGTGCACTGTACTGTACTGCTGAGTCTGTATTATTTTGCATTTAGCTATGCAGTACTATATTTGGTGACCCAAACTTCAATTTGTAATATTACAGTAGTACGAAGCATAAACTGTTGAAGAGTTCCTCCATCGATTCTAGCTCCTCAGAAGAACCACCAAAGAAGAAGAAAAAAGTGTCAAAAGATAAAGAAAAGAAGTCTAAAAAAGATGGGTCAGCAAAAATAATCATTACTGAGAGTACTTCATCAGAGAAGGTATGTTTTATATGAGAAGTATATTAAAATTGAGCAAAGACATCCTAAATGAAAGCTACAAATATTAAATTTTTTAGGCAAAGATAATTTTTACCACTAAAACTTTCCAACTATTTTATGGCTCTCTAATGAGACAATGTTCATACATATTCTATCTTTATGACATATTTATTTTCAATTTTTCAGCCAAAAAAGAAGAAATCCAAGAGTGGAATTGAGAAAGCTGGTAAGATTGTGGCATCTGGTAGTGTACCAGAAGGCATTGGTAAAATCAAAGTCAAGAAGAGTTCCACACTGCCCAGTAAAAGTAAAAAAAGTAACAGGACACCATCCACTGACTTGACATTAGCAGGTCAATTATTGTCTTCACCAAGTAAGAGTAAGAAGAACACAAAGATATCATCCATCGACTTGGGATTATCTACTGAGTCTAACTTCTCTCCCAGTAAAAGTAAAAAGAGTACCAAGATGGCATCCACTGACTTGACTCACTCCAGTGAATCTGTGATAAAGCCTCCTAAAACTAAGAAGTCAAAAACTGCATCTACAGAGGAGTCTCTTGTGAAAAGTAAAGAGAAACATACTCATGTTGAACTTTTATTTATATTTAGCACAACTAAACTGAGGTGTGTGTGTGTGTGTGTGTGTGTGTAAACACCTTAATGTCAAAAACCGCTGAACCGATTGCCATTGTATTTGGTGGGTCCATTACCTTGGGTGTCTAGTTGGGAAATTGTTCAAATGAAAATGATCGCATCAGAAATGTGCATTTTACATTTCAAAATGAGATTTGTTGTATTACAAAATGCTTTGACTTCAGCCTTGAAATGAAATTTTCTTGTTTTATTGATGCAATGAAATCATTAAATCTTTTATGGGCTACTTCACATATCAATGTCAATGGCATAAAGATTAACATCTGTTTAAGGTTACTTGGCAACCACAGCCTGTTTTTAACAGAGCTGAATTAAAGTACACAGGGAAGAATCACCTTGACTATTTCCGACGTAATTTGACACAGCACAAAGTGTTTTGGACTTTGAACTTATTTGCATATGTCAAATTGTCCATGCTCACGTCCCACCACAGCCAGTCAAAGAGGAGGAACATTATAGTCCAATATTCCTGCTCCTTTCCCAAAATATACTCAAGAATTGTCATTCCCGACAAAAAAATCGTATTTACTGCACTAATCTTTTAAAATTCCTGCGATGTCACAACTCATGCACTATCGGGCGATCCGTTATGCAGAGACCTACTTCCACATTCCACTCCATCATGGTGCCACCCATAACCTCTCATGAATATTTATTAAATTACGTCATCTTTGGTTTTGTTCGGCAAGATTTTTCCACGTTCGGACTAATCCTTTGACCCAACTTTGCGTGTTAGCAATGATAATGTAGTTCTATGGTAATTCTTCAGACTCTGACCTATCGGTGTTTGGTACTTGTTTTTCAATCGGATCACTCGTTACAGATTTACATGATTTCGCCTGGGACTTGAAAATGAGAACGTTTGGACTCAAAAATGGACCATTTTCACAGTTTTTACTTATAATTAATTGGGAATTCACCTATTTTTTTTTTTATCAAACATCGATAGAATATGTTGTTTTGAATGTGTCTAGGTCACAGTTCAGGGTGTACGCCAAATACATTTACAGGAAACGCTCGCCGAAATTTTCACCGATTTTTTCCCAATAGCTTGACCAAATTTGACATTTTTGTAAAGAAAATTGCTTCCACCAAGCAATTATTTTTTCATACATCGATTCACTAGGTATTTTTAAGTCTGTATTCGAAGTTTCATGAAAATTAAACAGCAAATTTCCATATGAGTGGCATGTGAAGTCAACAATGTATGTTAGTAATTGTTACAGATCTAAAGGCCTGTAATCGGCAGCGGTTGGCCAGCGGTTCTTCCCCGTGTACCTTAAATCTCAGACACTATGATTAAAACAGGTTCATATAAATACACAATCCTTAATCATTCAAAAAAACATTTTGTACAAAGAATAAGAAGTCACATTTTATGGGGAAAGAAAAATAGTCATATCAAGACCTGCATGATCATACTGTGTTTGGCAGGTTAAATTTCCTGCATGTACCGACAATTTCCATGATATTTGATGGGTGTATTACCTTGGGTGTCTAGTTGGGAAATTGTTCAAATCAAAATGATCTTACTACAAGTGTGTGATTTGGGTCGAAAAATGTCATTTTTGGTCAAAAAACTTACTCCAAAAAATTGCGCAGATGGGTCTGAAATTTGGTGGGAACATTCTTAGGGGTGTTTAAGCATTCAAAAAATGTTTGCAAATGTGCCTAGCAACAAGACCACACCCATAGCAACAGCCAAACAGTGAGGTATTTCACAAAGATAACCACTGGGATTAAAAGACAATTGAATAAGCATTCAAAAAATGTATGCAAATATGCCTAACAACAAGACTACACCCATAGCAACAGCCGAATGATCAGATATATTGCAATGATAACAACAGGGATTAATAGATAGTTGAATGAACATTCCAAATATGTATGTAAATTTGCCTAGCAACAAGACCATGCTCATAGCAACAGCCAAATGATCAGATATATTGCAATGATAACCGGGATTTATAGATAATTGAATGAACATTCCAAAAATGTATGTAAATTTGCCTAGCAACAAGACCACGCCCATAGCAACAGCCAAATGATCAGATACATCGCCATGTGATTAGGACTAAATGATGGATACTACATCATCTAGTTTACAGGAATAGCTGATCACTCATCAATGTTACTAAAATGGAATCACCTGTCTTCATTTTAGTTCCCAAAGAAAAGAAGAAAATATCAACAAAAGAAGAATCAGGAAGTAAAATTAAACATAAAACCGACAAGCCAAAAGCCAGAGGAAGACCTAAATCATTGACTTGTTCTCCACCGGATTTAGCTGATCTAGGTATAGTAATGGTAGATTAACTATCAGCATGTTAACACACAGACACAAATTAAAACAGGGTTCACACGGTCCTGGAAAACCCTGGAATTTCAAACCCTCCCTGGAAAACCCTGGAAAAAATGTGCCCTACCCCTGGAAAACCCTGGAAAATGATCGATTAATATTGACGATCGCCATGTCTGTGCTCAAGCCACCCATTCATATGATTCTGAGTCTCGTAATTGTGAAATGGTGAAAATATTTTCAAAGTCTTTCGCCACGGTGGTGAATCAAAATTCACGCTGATTAAATCCATACAGTCAAACGATCGTTCCACGAGACACTTTGCCCCACAGACCGTGCCTATGCGTAGTTGAATGGGCGCCGCAGTGTTTGTTTCGATCTTGCGTATATTGCTTCTCCATCTGCAGTCGTCATTTCAGGGACATGATATTGTAATAGTCCCGGCCGGGGGTAACAGTAGGTCTGTTAACAAGATTATCGTAACATTGTAACGAGTATCAAAGCATCATCAACCGCGATTAGAAATTGTTACACTGAGTTTGGCGCCCGAGTCGACATACTACAAGCTCAGGCATGGCAATACTAGGGCTAGGGCTTAGGGAAGTGCAGTTGACTTTCCGGGTTGTGGAAGTACGGTTGTGACTTTTATGTCGTCGATAAATGGGTATTTGTGTTACATATTCTAAAAGAATAAACTACTGTTTTATGTTGTCGGTACAGTAACATTCGTCAATGGTCAAGTTGAGTTGAGTTGAGAAATCACGATGTTCCGCAACATGTGGCATCCATACATAAACATCAAGACGCAATCGATGAACGTATTCAGTTATTCATAGCTCAAAATTTTGTTACGTAAATGACGTTTTTATTCAAAATTTTGAAGAAAAAAATTATTTTAGGTGACTTATAAATCTAGTAACATCAAACCATACAATAACAAGGACAAACTTTAGTTTTTAATTTGTTTTTCTGGATATGTCTGAATTAGACTGATGAATGCTGCAACTCAATCTTACACGATCAATGCACCAGCTCGATGAAACGGCTACTTAGGGGGTAGGACAGAGGTTTCTCCGTTAATCTTAGCATGCAAACGTGGTTTTGAAACCAATGTCTTGCAAAGTGTCGATTGTCTTTAAAATGTTTTGTCACATATTATGGGAACTGTTGTTAATTTCTTCTCGTCCACATCAGACAATTAGATGTCATTAAAAAAAATACTTTAGTGTCAACACCCCTGGAAATTGGCCAAAATCAATACGAATAACCTCCCCGGAACACTGATGAAAAACCCCTGGAAAGTCCTGGAATTTTGTTTTGCTTTAAGTGTACGAACCCTGTAAAAGTACTACTGCATTATTATTATTATTATTATTATTATTATTATTATTATTATTATTATTATTATTATTAATATTATTATTTATTATTATTTATTATTATTTATTATTATTATTATTATTATTATTATATTATTATACATTATTCTGTCAACTCTTAGATAAATAGATACAAGCTTAGTTTAGTATATAAAACCTTGATATATCAAGTTATGCCCCAGGGCCTCTAAAGTTGTATCATTATTTTGGTTGCTAGGGCCTCTAAAATTTTATCATTATTTTGGTTGCCAGGGCCTCTAAAGTTGTATCATTATTTTGGTTGCCAGGGCCTCTAAAGTTGTATCATTATTTTGCTTGCCAGGGCCTCTAAAGTTGTATCATTATTTTGCTTGCTAGCCATAATACAAAAGATGACATATATTTGACCAAATAGTGGAATTATTAAGACCATTCAAACTAAGCTGATTGTGTGTATGTGTCACACAGATATGTTGGGTTTGGAAATTAAGGATAAATGGAGCAATGAATCCTTCAAATCACCAGAAATTCCACCAAAAAAGTCTAAAGACAAAAAGAAGAACAAAGATAAAGACAAGATAAAGGCAAGCAAACAGAAAAAGAAGAGTTTAGAAGAAGAAGCTGCATACAAGGCTAGATCAGAACAATATGATGACATCATTGATGGCGTAATTAGTAGGTTTACTAGTATGGTCAAAGAACAAGATACAACGCCATCTGTTACAACAACAAATGAAAATGTTTATGGTAGGCCACATTCCATATTTTGTTCTAACAAAAATGATTGTATGTATAATACAAACACAATGTTGTTGCCTTAGTATGCATGATAATTAGTTGTTATTAGGGCTATTACAATGGGCTGTCCATCTATTCATAATACATCGTTTCTCAGAAATGCAATATAAAATTTCTTTAAAATCATCATGTCGGGCATACAAATGTATGCACGTCAATTTGTTTTTTGATATATGAAAATTTGACCAAATGGCAGTCATATTTGTAGTGTTAAAATTCAATAGTTACTGCATACTAGTATTCAAAAACTGTAATATGCAGACACGCCATCCGAGTGTCTACCCTCATATTATCAGATGCAAGCTATCTTTCTAGACTTTGACCTTGACAGTCAGGGTCAATTATCAAAATCAAGCCAATTTCTGCCTATCACAGACACATTGTAGTATTTACATATATTGCTAATTTATTTGAAATCATGATTACAAGTAATATTGATTATTTTGGTGACTCATATCACTTTCTACTCAATTGCAGCTGTAGTTGTAGTGAACAATCATGATTTACCAATTAACTTAAAATGTTAATACATGGAGACTACATGAAAGTGTCTATTTGAAGGGGGTATGTCTTATATGAAGACTTGTCTTCATTCAGTTTTATAGGAAAATACAAGTGACCTAAGGGTTCTTTGTCACTCTGAGTTGCTAGTAGCGACAAACCCTTAGGTCACAAATGTTTTCCAGCTGAATGAAGACAAATATTTGGGAATCATATAATTATACCTCCTCAAGCATAATTAAAAGGTCTGGAAAATTATGATTTGGAATGATTTGACACATATGTCGAGCATCACAAAACCAGTCACATAGACATGAGTCGACGTGATAGAGCAACCAGGGTATATAATCTATATTTTCTGTTCAAAGATGATCACTTGGTTTGAGTATGGTATAATAATATTGAAATACTTAAGACATTATCAAATCAGTGAAAAAAATGAACTATGTTATTTTACAACAGTAAACATTTTCAAACCACCATGATTCACACTGAATGTTCTCGTCCTAACACTGCACATTGTATTACCACCTGGCACAGACCTATATTACCACTACTGCCTAATATAACGTTTCTCAGGGGATTAAAGTATTCACATTGCAACCTGCTATCCTACCATGTACCCAAATATACAGCTGGGTTGAATGCTGCACAATCATGGTCGAAATCATACCCAAGGACCTTGACAGTGACGATCAAAATATAGACTCAAACCAACAACGTATAGATTCCAAGTCAAACAATTCGACCATTACAATTTCACATTACAAATAAGATTTGTAATTGGTGTTTTCTCTTTATTTGTTCAATGACTAGACATTAGTAATATTGAGTCTAATCAACCCACCATTACCAGTGGTCTGGGATTACTTGCTGAATTTGCTGTCGCTGCCTCAACACCAAAGACAACTACCAAGAGAAAAAGACACAGTTCAGGCATGGAGTCTGAAACATCACTATCGGATACTGAAGTCAAGAAGAGAAAGCCAGGCAGACCAAAGAAGTCCAGTTCTACTGAACCTCAAGGTGATTTCATTGTTGTTTCATGTACCTCATAAAAATGTTAAAGGAATTCATGTCAGCCATCTTGTTTTTGTGATATGTAATTCAACGTTGTTGTTTAGAAGTACCAGTCTGTTCAACTATGATGCTTACCTGTTGGCAAAATACTGATGGTATTAAACCCACATTAATTCCTCCAATCAATGCCAAGAAATTTTTGGCCCCACCCACTCCACCTTACCTGGCTCCATATTTGGATAGCTTAATCTCCCGCCTAAGTGGCAGTTACCGCATACGTACTTGTGTCTTTTATCGCATGGCAGTACAAGTGTGTAGACAGATATTATTGTTTTTGTCTTCAAGTACCTTCCCTCCAATTCCATTATACACACTGGGTTTTTTTCTACTTGGTTGGCCCTTTGGTTACCCAAAAGATCCTAGGATTACAGCTAAGTGTCGATTTATTGTCTCTCTCTCTCTTTGCGATTGAGATTTGTTGTGTGTTTTTCTTCTTTGTGCAGGCGTTGCTTGTATATAGACGCCATTTCCTTACTGTGTTGCATTTTTTCAGTCGTTCATTTCGTCATGACTAAACCTAAGAAGGATGTGTGTGGTCATGACATGCTAAAGTAGGATTGTCATTCTGCCTGTCTTTCTTGTCGGACGTGTTCACTGTCCAAACCTTGTGAGGTTTGTACTAGATGGTCTGAGGAAAATTTGCGTAAATTTGGTAAACCGTCAGACAAACAACGGTCATCTAAGCCGAGTGCGAGTTCGACTTCCACCCAGGCTTCTGTCACTACTCCTGGTAGTATGTGGGCTTCAACTATAACAGTAAGTACTTCTGTCACAGCGGAACCGAAGTCAGGTAAGCAAATTTCTAGTTCTGTTGTTTTAAACCGTCCTTTTCAGGATGAACAGGGTAGTAGTGCTATTGGTATGTGGTCCTCTCTCGGTGAGGGCTCGACAACTGCAGACACTGTACAGTTATCATTCATTAGCATTCCTCAGGTAGTGATCACTTCTCCCTCCCCTCCAGGGGACCGGTTGAGAGTAATTGACGTGTCGTCACTGCCCTATGATTCTAATCCTCATAAAACTACTAGTATTTCCGAGTGAAACCTTGCTCCAACTTTTACAGTCAGTTGAGAGATCTCCCATTCTGATGTAACTGGGCCTGGTGTAGCTATTACCCACATACCTCCCCCTTATCCAGTCTCAGGCTCGCCTATTAATTGGACTGATAATGGTCTGAGGGCATGCAGACTGGTGTACACACAAATCTGGGTAATTTTCGATCAGATCAAATCAAGTAATGTTAGTTCTAGACCAACATTGACTGCTGGGCAGAGAATACAGCACAGTCAGGATGATTCCACTTTGTATAGGGGTGCAAGGGGGTATGCCCCTCAGACCAGAGCTGAATTTCAGAATCCCCAGTTCATGCAAATGCCTACTGGTGGTGATTTTTTCTGATCCACAGCAATTTTCTGGTGACTTTGGTTTGCCTCCTGAGACACCATGGTGTGTTTTTAATCCTCAGGTTGGCTGGCCACAGCAGTATTGGCAGTACCCCTGGCCATCCCTCCCTGCTTATTAAAGGGCTGAAGGTTCAAGGCCTACTGCTAGGAGGACACAGTGTGATTTCAAGCCTCCTACCAGGGATTCTCCCTCTCGTTCTTGCAGTCGTTTCAGAACGCAGAGGTCAAGAGACTGTTCTCCTTCAAACCGAGGATCTCCGGTCCCTAGTGGGCGAAATTTGTGTTCACGTTCGAAATCTTCTTAATCCTCCAAATCGAGCGAGAGTAGCTGTTCGAGGTCACGTTCTCTAAACATTTTGATCGGTACTCCAGTGAGAGGTCACCCATTGCAAGCATGTATCCAATCACCAGGAGGTCTCCCCAGTTCAATCTAGGCGTCAGGCCAGGAGAGACATAGAGGAAATATCAGTAAATAAAAAGCTCCCAGTGATGCCTCCTTTGGGGTATATGAACCAGATACGCCCAGTGTAGTGGGTTCTATGCATTCAACTTCCCCTACTTCTGATGAAGACTTCTCCTTCCACAAGTGTATTTAATGGGTTTACAATCAGTACCCAGACCATTATCCTAAGCCTCTGCCAGCTCCCACTATGGAATCAGAGTTTTGCATGGCATTTGAAGAAATGGAAAAGTCACTTTCTTCCATGCACTCCGGTCAACTGGACAAAATAATGTCAGAGGTTTTAGGCGAGGGCAATAAAGCTGCTGCATTAAACCCTGGTCATTTCCATGGTTAAAAAGTCGGTCTCGTGCATACAAGACTCACACAACCGACTCATGGATTGGTTACCCCAGCCTAGACACTGATGCCGAGGCTGTGGACACCAAAGCCAAAACTTTCAACTCCATGTCTATCCCCGTTATCAGTTAAAGCAGTTAGGGGAAATGCAAGCAGAAAGTATCCGTGCATGTTCTGTCATGGATTGATTTCTAGCTGTAATAACATCTGAACTACTGCAAGAAGCCCCGGAGATGCCTAAGGTTCTTAGACTGTTGTGCATTGTAATGAAGGGTCTCTCCCACATCTCCGAATCTTTAGCAAGAGGATGGGCAGCACTTATTGGTGGAGAGGGATGCCTTCCTGAAATGAGAGTCTAAACTCATTATCACAGGAACTGAAACAGGAAGCAAGAGGCTCCTCATTTTCCACTTCCTCACTGTTTGCTAGTAATTTGACTTCCCTAGCCCAGCGAGCCAGTGAAGTAAGCCAGAAAGACAGAGAGAACAGTTAATGTGGGAGTCTCCACGAACAACCTCCTCCACTCCAGCAAGACTGAAGGCTAACCATACAAGTGGTAATACGGTGCCTGCAGACAGAAGTTTCCAAAACAGGAGTAAACCTGGACAGTCTGACAGAGGACATCTTCGTGATAAGCTGCGTAGTCAATGGGGTAGAGGCAAGGCTGTCCCTGACAACCCTTGTTTAGTACTCCTGACTATCCACTCGGCAACACGATACAGGAACTCCCCCGTATTACTTGTTATTACAGGGTGAAGGTTCAAGGCCTACTGCTAGGAGGACACGGCTGCCTCAATCATTGCCAGACCTCAAGACAGCACTCGCCATACCTATGGAGAAAAATGGAAGAGATTCTCTGATTGGTGTCTTGGAAGGCAGAAGGATCCTCTCGATCCATCTCCTCAGACAGTTGCAGATTTTCTCTTATTTCTGTTTGAGGAGAAGAAGTATGCAGTTAAGACTATTATGGTGTATCGCACGGCGATAGCCAAACACGGTCAGAAGCATCGGGGGACCGGATTTTGGTCAGAATAAGAGTTTACCAAACATGATCAGACATTTCCTTATTCAACACCCTCCTAAGTAAACTCCACTGCCTCAGTGGAGTATATCCTTTGTTCTTAGAGCACTGAGAGGGCCTCCCTTTGAACCACTTCATTCCATCTCTCTTAAAGCCCTTACCTCTTAAACATTTTTTCTCCTAGCCCTTGCATCAGGCCGGCGTAGGAGTAAGACCCCCTGCATTGGATTCTTGTTCGGGGTTTATTCAGTAAAGAGGGGATCAGGTGATCTTGCACACTGACCCTAGGTTTCTGGCCAAGAATCAGGTTCTAGGCTCCTTGGCTCAACCAATAATTCTTAATGCTATTGATTCCTTCATGGGCTCAGACTGCTCAGAGCATCTTCTTTGCCCCTAGAGAACATTACTTTGGTACCTTAAACATATCAAACCATTTCAAGGTAGTAGGACTAGACTTTTTTGCCTGTTCCTCCTTCATCCTCAGATATTTCTCCAGCCATTATATCCAGATGGCTGGTAGAAACTGTCAAGTGGGCTTACAAAGTACGTTCCAGCTCAGCTTGTAAGTTAGAGAGAGTCACTGCACATGAAGTCAGGGCACTCTCAGCATCATGGGCCTTGTTCTCAGGGGTGCCAGTGGCACAGATTCTCCAGGCAAGAACCTGGCACTCCCTAAACTCTTTATTAAGTTTTTGTATCAGAGATATGACAGCAAGCTTCAGTCATTAGGTCCCTTTAGTATTGGGCAATTGGTAGCCGTAAACAAAAGGTTTTTGGCCAGAAATTGAGTTTTTATGCATCAGTATTTTGCCAACAGGTAAGTATCATAGTCAAACAGAATTGAAGTTTCTACCGAAACTAATTTCTGTGAGACATGATACTTACTTGTTGAGCTCCTTCCCACCTTCCCCACAGTCTCCTTGTGAAATGTTTGTCTTCCTCGGAGTGATAAAAGACACAAGTACACATGCACTAACTGCCACTTAGGTGGGAGACTAAGCTATCCAAATATGGAGCCAGGGATGGTGGAGGGGGTGGGGCCAAAAATTTCTGTGGAATTAATGTGGGTTACCCATCAGTATTTTGCCAAGAGGCTCACAGAAATTAGTTTTGGTAGAAACTTTAATTCTGTCATAAATATACACATACAACATTTTCTTTTCATTTCCTGTCATCAGAGAAAAGGTAAATACCATGTTAAGTGCCAAGTATGGTCAGTAGCCTAAAATTATTTGTAAGAAACAATTGCAATAGAGTCAGATCCAATCATAGACTAGATTACAAAGTGTATAAGTAGTTGACAAGACAAATTTAGTTTTGGATGCCATACTTTGTTTGAACTTTAATCTGTTACGTAGAGTTTTAAAGTTTTGTAACTCTGTTCTAATAGGTTCCCCGATTAAGAAAATGAAAAAAGGCACATCTAAATCTAAATCTGCTAAATGTGCTACATCTGAAGTGAAAGAAGAAAAACCAAAGAGAACTAAGAAAAAGAAACACAAAGAGGAAGCAATAGCCAAGGTGGGTTTGCTGCTTCTCCCCTCCAGTGTTTGCATTTTTACCTCCTGTAAGGGTACGGGAGGTATTAAAAGGGGAATGTCTGTCTGTCTGTCTGTCTGTCCGTGTCATCATTTTCTAAAATTCGGCTGGCTCAATTGTAATGAAATTTGGAATATATAATCTTTAGGGCAATGGCTAGCCAGATCTGTTAATGTTTAATTAGGGAAATTTGCATATCAATGAAATCAACTAATTAGGCAATATCTTAAGACTGCATTTTTCAATTTCAATATAATTGAGTATATTCGTTAAATATAACAACATACATTTGTCCTATAAAATTTGTTGATGTACCTTACAGTGTTAATGAATAATTTGCATAATTAATTATTTTTGGTAATTAGGCTATATCTTAAGAATGCATACTTCAAATTAAATATAATGTAGTACATACGTTAACCATAAGAAAACACATATGTCCTATCAAGTTTGTTGATGTACATTACAAGTGTTAATGAATAATTTGCATAATTGATGATTTTCGGTAATTAAGTTATATCTTACGATTGCATACTTGAATTTCAATATAATTTACTTCATACATTTAACATAACAAAGTTTATACGTCCTATAAAGTTTGTTCATGTACCATTACAGTGTTAATAACTAATTTTCGTGATTAAAAAAAATGATTTTCGGTAATTAGGACATATCATAAGAATGCATACTTGAATTTCAATATAAATTCGTACATACGTTAACCATAACAAAGCGGATATGTCCTATAAAATTTGTTGATATAGCTTACAGTTTTCATGAAATAAAATTTGTTGCTACAACTTTTACCTTTAATGAGTATTTTGAATAATGAATGATATTCAGTAATTAAGCAGTATCATGCACTCTTCAAAGTCCATATAATTTGGCACATACATTAATCTAAGAAAGCATGCTTGTCCAAAAAAGCCTGTTACCATAGTTTTTTTAGTTTAATGAGTTATTTGCTTAATTAGTGATTCTCTTATGGGGGGGTGATTCAGTTTAAATCTGGTGTATTCATACATAGATGTAGACAGTATAAAACTATTTTTTTCTTTTGTTGTTTAGATTTCAGCAACACAAAGGTGGATTAGCGTGGTATTTGATTTACTAGTTTATGTACAAGTTCCACCTTCTTAAGTTTCTTTTCATGGTACATAAAAGTGAAGTTTAGAAAATTTGATATATTCAGGAACATGAACAATATTAATCTAATAGCTATGAAGTTTTTTGAAACCAACAGCTGCATAGAGTGTTGACTGTCTTTAAAATGTTTTGTTTCATATTGTGAGAGCCCTTGTTAATTAATTCTTGTCCATGTCAGAGAAAAAATAAATTTTGATGGTCAACACCCCTGGAAAATGACCCAAATCAATACGAATCCCCTGGAAAGCTGTGGATTTTTTGTTTACTCTAAGTGCCTGAACCCTGCATATAGATTATCAAGAATATATGTTTATCAATAAACTGCTTTACCTGACTACATTCATAAACCTCAGTATCTCTATGTTCTGATTTGCAGGCCAGATATTCACAAGTGTAAAAATTGAACACAATGTAGTCATTCCAGTATTCAATAATTACACATCATAAACAGAAAGACAGCAAGAAAGTGAATTAATGTAAACAGTATGTCAATACTGAGCAAAAATTTAATTCAGTGGTTATAAAGTATTGATAAACCTCAATTTGAAAAAGACTAAAATTACGTGACATGTATAGAAAATCATGAATGTCAATCTTTGACCTTTCACAGGCATTAAAAGAGTATGAGAATGAAAGACCGACGTTTCTGGATGATGAGCAGTGGCAGAGAAGACGAAGTGAAAGAATTTTTCTGAGTGATACTAGTCCCGTTCCTTCTAGGGATGTGAGTCCAATCAACAAGACACCATCTTTGAAAACCATGCATGATGGTACTCCCTGTAGAAACAAAAAGGAGGATGAAATCACTACACCACCAAAGGTAATATACCCTCTAAAGACCATAAAGTATTTCATCGGTAGTCTGACTACCCCTCCAAGGAAAGTATGGAATTCCAATGATAGGCTTGCCACCCTATAAGCATAATGTTGTGTATCCCAAAACAAATCAAACCACACCTCCAGTGGTAATAGAATATTCTTTTGGTATTAGAATATTCTTCATTCCAAGCCTATAATCTTGATAAGTAAATCCATACAAAAATCAGATCACGCCAAAGAATAGAGTATTTTGAATACCGTAGTGAAATAAGAGTGAATTGGGATATTAGATATCATCTGATCATGCACCCCTCCTAAGAAAATATGGTATATCCCAATGCTTGTGTGACCCAGTCCTCTGAAGGTCATAGACCTGTCCTTTTAAGGTAATAGACCTGTCCTCTAATGGTAACAGACCTGTCCTGTAAAGGTAATAGACCTGTCCTCTAATGGTAATAGACCTGTCCTCTAAAGGTAATAGACCTGTCCTGTAAAGGTAATAGACCTGTCCTTTTAAGGTAATAGACCTGTCCTCTAATGGTAATAGACCTGTCCTGTAAAGGTAATAGACCTGTCCTCTAATGGTAATAGACCTGTCCTCTAAAGGTAATAGACCTGTCCTCTAAAGGTAACAGACCTGTCCTGTAAAGGTAACAGACCTGTCCTCTAAAGGTAATAGACCTGTCCTGTAAAGGTAATAGACCTGTCCTCTAATGGTAATAGACCTGTCCTCTAATGGTAATAGACCTGTCCTCTAAAGGTAATAGACCTGTCCTCTAAAGGTAATAGACCTGTCCTCTAAAGGTAATAGACCTGTCCTCTAAAGGTAATAGACCTGTCCTCTAAAGGTAATAGACCTGTCCTCTAAAGGTAACAGACCTGTCCTCTAAAGGTAATAGACCTGTCCTCTAAAGGTAACAGACCTGTCCTGTAAAGGTAACAGACATGTCCTCTAAAGGTAATAGACCTGTCCTCTAAAGGTAATAGACCTGTCCTGTAAAGGTAATAGACCTGTCCTCTAAAGGTAATAGACCTGTCCTCTAATGGTAATAGACCTGTCCTGTAATGGTAATAGACCTGTCCTGTAAAGGTAATAGACCTGTCCTCTAAAGGTAATAGACCTGTCCTCTAAAGGTAATAGACCTGTCCTGTAATGGTAATAGACCTGTCCTGTAAAGGTAATAGACCTGTCCTCTAAAGGTAATAGACCTGTCCTCTAAAGGTAATAGACCTGTCCTCTAAAGGTAATAGACCTGTCCTGTAATGGTAATAGACCTGTCCTGTAAAGGTAATAGACCTGTCCTCTAAAGGTAATAGACCTGTCCTCTAAAGGTAATAGACCTGTCCTCTAAAGGTAATAGACCTGTCCTCTAAAGGTTATAGACCTGTCCTCTAAAGGTAATAGACCTGTCCTCTAATGGTAATAGACCTGTCAGAAATTAAGTCATTACTAATCACAATTAACATTTGTTACCAATGTCAAAGGATTGTCCATTCCAAGACTTTGGAAGACATAATGTATCCATTTTTAAGGTGAATGTCAGAATTGATAGCATTTGTGAAAAGAATGCATCTAAAATTCCACTAGGAAAGTGCCAAGCTTTCAGGTCAAGAGACTGTAACAATATATTTTTAACAATATATTCAAATATAAACTTGTCTTCCCTCAGTGGTTTATCACTGTTCAGTTTTCTTTCCCCAAACTATAAATATGATAACATTTTTTAATAATTTTGCATTTCTTCTTTTCACAGAAAACCAAAAAGCTGTCTACTAGTAGCAGTACCAGCGGTAAAACCAAATCAACATCTGAACTGCCACTGCCCGAAGTCCGTGAAACATACATGTTACCCCCTAGCCCCACCAAAGTTAAAAAGAAACCCCCTAAGCTAACTGGAAAAGATGGAGAAACTTCAGATATCAAAAAAAGTAAATCAAAGAGCAAGAAACTGGTAAGCATATATTATTATCCCAATTGAATAACATGAGGTTATTACACGATGTCACCTCTTTGTTCATCGTATCACCATTCGTGCAGTTTCCGTAACATGACATGAGTCGATAGATGAGTATGACTTGAGTTGCTATGCAGTGCGCTTAGTGTGTTGCGTGACCTGTTATTAGGTGGCATTCATGTACACATGGTTCACTGACCCTGCTCAACCTGCTCTGATGATCATTGATTTTCATTAGATTTCGGTGTAACTTTCCATAATTATTTCGAAATACAATATTGGAATTAGAATAAATTCTTTAGAAGTTTCAGAAAATGCTTTAATATGTTAATAAAACTAGATGGTTGACTGTTAGCGTATCTACTGTAGTATACAGTGTCAGTGGATGGCTAATATAATACACACAGTTGTACGCGTACCCGCGATACCATTGCGAAATGTATGTACCTTGTACAGCATATTATGATCTCATTAGTGATATGCAAATTAGGTGTAAAAATGTGAATTTTGGTCAAAAACTTGTATCTAAAAAAGTACTTGGTCAATGAGACTGAAACTTGGTACGATGTTTCTAGAAGTGTGATTCTGCAGATTTTCATCAAAAGATTTTGACACAACTGGCCATAGCAACCATGATCACACCTTTAGCAACAACCAAATGGCAGTATATTTTGATTAAATAACAACATCATCTGATAGGCAAGTGAGTGAACATTTAAAAAATGTATGCAAATATCCCTAGAAACCATGACCAAACCCATTTCACTAAGATAACAACAGGGATTCATAGACAAGTGAACCAACATTCGAAAAGCGTATGCAAACAGCCAAATGATCACAGATATTGCAAAGATAACAGGGATTAATAGACAATTGAATAAACATTCAAGAAATGTATGCAAGTATACCTAGCAACAAGACCACACCCATAGCAACAGCAATATGATCACTATACTGCAAAGATAAGATCAGGGATTCATAGATAAGTGAACAAACATTCAAAACATGTATGCAAATATGTCTAGCAACACGACCACTCCAATAGCAACAGCCAAATGATCGTGATCTTTGCAATATACAAAGATAACAATAGCGTTGGATAGACAACGGGATAATCATTCAGCAAATGAACACCCATACCAAGCATGGATCAGCATGTGGGTAAACATTTTTTAAAAACTGTATGTTTGTGCTACAACGCCATTGGGGCTCTTTTTTAAATGTTTGTTTATGTTCAGAATCAACGTGTTTTGTCCAATCAGAGAGGTGTTTTCTGATGACATTTAATGTGAATATCATGACTTTGAATGTCCCATATCAGAGGTGATATTTTGAACAAAGAGCAATTGATCTGGGCATGGGAGTATGATCGAAGCATTTGTAGGTTTAAATTATTCCTGGAAGTTGTCAAAAAAGTGTAATGTATACCTGGTCCAATACAATCTTGACCTTTAACTTTCACAGCCAATAGAACAAACTGAGAGTACTAAACCAGTAAATACAATGAAGACAAAGCCGACCACTAAAGATCCAAAAGGAGTTGGCGGTAGCGGAGGAGGAGGAAAGAATGAACACCATGATAGCTTTAGTGACAATGAAAACATACCACTAAGTTCATTGGTTGAGAGGCCAGCCACACCAGGTGAGAAATGTTTGCGACATCAGTCAACCCATTGTGTAATTTGGGACCTGGTAGGATAGGTTGCAATGTGAATACTTTAATCCTAGGTGCTTATAGAGGCTGCAATGGATTGTATGCTCCCCAGGGAGTTGAAGTATAAAGGGCCATTGGGTCACTATAGATCCATGCCAGGGGTAATAATTGTAAAGTACTTAGTGCTGTGTCAAAAACCAACAGTAATATATTATGAATTTTAATTTTTTTCTGCAAGATATTTTGTAATAGTAGCCAAAATTTGATATCTGTATATGCGCTCTTCTCATTTTAATTATTTGAATATTGGTTGAATTTTTAATGTAATAATCAGTACTTTTAGACACTATATTAAACATTGCTATATTGTGATATCTATCATAACTTGTGCATGCTGGTTATGACTATTTCTATAGATCATAACATTGTACTTAGACCCAATTATTTGTATGAATTTACACTCAATCCACCCAGACTTTGAACGAACAACTTCATGTAAATATTGCTCAAGTCCATGAACTCATCAATACATTCCCATGTAAAATTGTATATTATGTTGATAAGAAATGTTCATGAGTTGATACAAATGTTCTTATGAAATGTTCCTATGTTGATACAAATGATCCTACGAGAAATGTTCATGTTTTGATACAAATGTTTCTAAGAATACTTCTCAAAGGGTTGCTGACAGTCTGCATTCTACTTTCGGTAGACGTTCCGCTGACAATATTCATTCAACATCGCAAACTACAAAGGCATGTGAATAGTGCAATTCTGTCAGTTTTTTTCTGTCACGTGCTTCAAGTTTATTGAAGTTATACTAGTACCCAATTTGAGTTATTGAGTCTGCCATTTGTAAGAACTGTCATATTAAAGCACACAAAGGTGCCTTGTCATCTTCGACAAGTAGCTATCAATACTGTCTTTGCGTTTTGTCTGTACATTCAAAACAAAGACCTGAAATGTCATTATATTTGAGACTGGTTACACGTAACCACATTCTCTTGCAAAATATCGGCAAGCAATGGACGTAATTCTTGCGATAGTATTGCCAGTAGCAAGTTCTGTGAATCTGTATGAGAACTCTTGATTTTCTCGTAATTTGCCTTTTATGTAGTTGAAACAAGGCTTGCATGCATTGAACCCAGGCGTTGAACTGCAGACTGTATGGCAGTTGGAAAATGAGCTGTACCCCTCTCTCGCCTAAGAGCCGTTCAAGGATTGGTTCAACAAATCGAGCGTGGTGGTGGAAGCCACAGTATCCATCACAACACAGTCAACACAGTCACCAACAGCCAAACAAGGGTTTCCAATATCATCCAAAATGCCAACGGCCTCGTCAAAAAAGTTCAGTAGTTCCAGTCTGTTTGATGGCCCCCACTATATAATATCGGAATAGTCGATGCCCATTGTACTAATGAGATTTATTGCGTAACTAGTGTTTGACGCATGGCATTGAATTTCCATGCTGGGCTGTCCAATTTCTGTGTGTCCAATGCCATGACGATTTCCCATAGTGCGAATCACAGATGACTCATCAAACCAGTGAATCTGGTTCAAATTGTCCGTAAAATCCAGGGTACGTTGCTCGACGGCCGCTGTCATCGATTCTGCCGCAACACTAGAAATCTTTCTACTCATATTTAGATATTTGCTTATCTAGATGACACGTTTTTGACGGTAATACTTTATCAACAATTATATTTTATAGAATGCTATGCGCTGCTGTTGTGCGTTCACATAGTGGCAGTATAGCCACTGAAAAGTTCACCGGTTATCACATATAATCAATGACAAATGTTGTAAGCTGTTGTTTTTGACAATTGACAATTTCACTGTAGTATGAAAGTCTTTGTATGTGGGGATCCAAAATACTTTTTCACACATAAAATCCATTGAAACTCCTTATTCCATCATGTTTGTGGATACAAGTTTTCACGTCAATGCATCATTCCAAAGTTTGTTTCTCGACTACTAGGGCAGATCATGGATGTATTAGTGTATCACTAATGCATCCATTGGCAAATTGAATCGAATAATGAATCATGTGCTTTCTAACATGTCTCTCGGATACTTTGTATCCATATATCACCTGTATATATGTTGTATATTGGTGACATGACAGCGTTGGTAACTTTAATTATTATGTCTGTTGAGGAACTTCTGTTTCAACATAGGAACATTTCATAAGAACATTTGTATCAACTCATGAACATTTCTTATCAACATATACAATTTTACATGGGAGTGTATTGATGAGTTCATGGACTTGAGCAATATTCACATGAAGTTTGTCGTTCAAAGTCAGGGTGGATCGAGTGTAATGCAAAGTAGATGGTGGCCTCCAAGTGACATGACTTAATATCAACCAGTATTACTGGCCAGCACTTTGAAGATGAGGAACACCCTGTGGTAAATATTGTGAGAACTATAGCTCCGTGTACTGTGAGAGAATACTAAATACACCTTATCATTTATTATAGAGCCAAGATCTTGTGTGATTCAAGCTGAAGATCTGATTGATGGTACCCGTGTGTTGATACCCATTGATGGCTTGTTTTATACAGGTCATATCAATGCTATACAGGCCCCTGATATGTAAGCTATCTTATCAGTTATTATACCACATACAAGACAAGCTGTACATGTTTGAACAGAAACTGTCATTCTATGTCATGTGTTTTCACAGTGCTTGAAATATAAGCTAATTAATCACCATTAGTTTCACAGGTATATTATATACTCTCACAATGTTTTATCACTACTCATCTTTGACAAGGCCCCTTAGATCACTTGTTTTGTCCTCAGCTGAATGAATGAATAATTGTCCACAATGTAATAAGAGTTTTGAGTTTATATTTTCATATATTTTCAGCACCACTGAACTGATAAGGTCCAGTAAGGCATAGCAAAGTATCTGTGTGTGTGTGTGTGTGTGTGTGTGTGTGTGTGTGTGTGTGTGTGTGTGTGTGTGTGTGTGTGTGTGTGTGTGCGTGTGCGTGCGTGTGTGCTTGCGTGCGTGTGTAAATAAACAATTTAAAGTTAAAAACCGCAAGGCCGATTGCCATAATACTAGTATTTAGTAGGTATATTACCTTGGGTGTATATTTGGGAAATTGTTCAGATCAAAATGATCTTACCTCAGATGAGTGATTTGGGTCAAAAAATGTGGTTTTTGGTCAAAAAACATAACTACTTGGCAGATCGGTCTGAAATTTGGTTGGAACTTTGTTTTTAGGGGTGTTTAGATTAAGACGTGCTCATGACATGGTGATTCCATCAGTGATATGCAAATAAGGGTTAAATGAATCTTTTTTGTCAAACATTTATAATTCCAAAACTACTAAGCAGATTTGGTTAGAATTTAATGTGGATGCGTTTGGGATGTGCAGGTGAATGTGTATTCGCAACATGATGATCCCATTGGCGATATGCAAATTAGGTCGAAATATCTCAGTATTGGTCAAAAACATATATTGAATACTGCATGAATCTTGGTGGGGATGTTTCTGGAGGGTTATTCTGCAGGTCTTGTTCTAAATTTTTTTGACCAAACTGGCCATAGCAACCATAAAAATGCCCTTAGCAACAGTGAAGTGATGATGCACATTACAAAAATAATAACAGGGATGGGTAGGTAAGTGGATAAAGATTTTTAAAATGTATGCAAATATGCCTAACAACATGCCACACCCCCATAGCTACAGCTACATGTAAATTATGGTTTATATTGCAAAGATGAAAATTGGGAAGGATGGGCAAGTTAATAAAGATTCAAAGAATGTATGCAAGTATGCCTAGCAACAAGCATGTCCATAACAACAGCCAAATACAGTTGTGCTACAATGCCATTGGTGCTATTTTTCAGTTATGGTGTAGTTGTGGACGGCCAGAGAGGAAACAGACCTCATGTCTTTTCTCAAGAACAAATACTACAGGAAGCTGTGAGTTGATTTTTAAACATTTTGTTCTTTTGTCAGAATTCTAAATTTGAAGTTTATTGAAGACATATATATGTTAATAATTGCAAAGAATGCTTTGGTTTCATCAAAACATACACAGATCTGAAGAAAAAAAAATTCTTGAATATATCCTATTATAAGATATCTGAAGTTTGAGTATGGAGAAGTTTTTGTTGATAGTATGCCACACTATTTTCAGTTCAGAAAGGTTAGATATCAATGGACAAAGTAATTCTTTCACTTCATAATCTATTCTGATAATATCAACAAATCTCACATCATAACCTATTCTGATAATATAAACAGATCTCACATAATAACCTATTCTGATAATATAAACAGATCTCACATCATAACCTATTCTGATAATATAAACAGATCTCACATCATAACCTATTCTGATAATATAAACAGATTTCACATCATAACCTATTCTGATAATATAAACAGATCTCACATCATAACCTATTCTGATAATATAAACCGATCTCACATCATAACCTATTCTGATAATATAAACAGATCTCACATCATAACCTATTGACATAATATAAACAGATCTCACATCATAACCTATTCTGAAAATGTAAACAGATCTCACATCATAACCTATTCTGATAATGTAAATAGATCTCACCTCATAACCTATTCTGATAATGTAAGCAGATCTCACATCATAACCTATTCTGATAATGTAAACAGATCTCACATCATAACCTATTCTGATAATGTAAGCAGATCTCACATCATAACCTGTTCTGATAATGTAAACAGATCTCACATCATAACCTATTCTGAAAATGTAAACAGATCTCACATCATAACCTATTCTGATAATGTAAGCAGATCTCACATCATAACCTATTCTGATAATGTAAACAGATATTATATCATAACCTATTCTGATAATGTAAACAGATCTCACATAACCTATTCTGATAATGTAAACAGATCTCACATCATAACCTATTCTGAAAATGTAAACAGATCTCACATCATAACCTATTCTGATAATGTAAGCAGATCTCACATCATAACTTATTCTGATAATATAAACAGATCTCACATCATAACCTATTCTGATAATATAAACAGATCTCACATCATAACCTATTCTGATAATATAAACAGATCTCACATCATAACCTATTCTGAAAATGTAAACAGATCTCACATCATAACCTATTCTGATAATATAAACAGATCTCACATCATAACCTATTCTGAAAATGTAAACAGATCTCACATCATAACCTATTCTGAAAATGTAAACAGATCTCACATCATAACCTATTCTGAAAATGTAAACAGATCTCACATCATAACCTATTCTGAAAATGTAAACAGATCTCACATCATAACCTATTCTGATAATATAAACAGATCTCACATCATAACCTATTCTGAAAATGTAAACAGATCTCACATCATAACCTATTCTGATAATGTAAGCAGATCTCACATCATAACCTATTCTGATAATGTAAGCAGATCTCACATCATAACCTATTCTGAAAATGTAAACAGATCTCATATCATAACCTATTCTGAAAATGTAAACAGATCTCACATCATAACCTATTCTGAAAATGTAAACAGATCTCACATCATAACCTATTCTGATGATGTATTCACTAATGTATTCACCATATATAAGAGATAGCAATTATCTGCCAATCTTTGAAATGGAGACAATTACTCATGTTCATATGATTATGGTCATATCCTGGTTTGTGACTGAAAGAGGTGTTGTATTTTGACTTACCAGATCCATGAAGTCAAGCCAGGGTCAACCCGATTCCTACCACAAGGTACCCGTGTGTGTGCCTACTGGAGTCAACAATACCGATGTCTGTATCCTGGAACCGTGTCAAAAGGTAGTCCTAATCCTGACATCGATGACAAGCTTATCAATGTGGAATTTGATGACGGAGATTCCGGAAGAATTCCTCTCAATCACATTCGACTGCTGTCACAGGATTACCCAATAGTAGGTGAGTGATAGAATTAGTTTGTTCGTTATTTGTATAGTCTCGTATTGTGAGGATTATGTCTGTTTATCTATTGGTATTCATAGATAGATTTTCTACAGTAGTGTTTGACTATAGGTATATTATACAAATCAGTATGAATTTGTTACTATTCAAGAACTTCAGTCACCACAAACCAGACTGCCATAATGAATATGTAAATTAGAATTATGAAATTTGAAGAAGAAAATTACTTTGTCTCATCACTGTATTTTGGTGCTAGAATATTTTATATATTAAATAATCAAGAGAGTTTAGATAGTTTTATTAATAACTATTGTTGTATGTTCATTTTGTGGTTAGTCCCCGCCGGACGAAGTCGGGTTCCGACTGTGTGTCTCTGTCCGTCCGTCCGTATGTCCATCCGTCCGTCTGCAGCCGTTTCTTGGAGATGCCTGGACTGATTTTTTTCAAACTTGGTAGAGGGGCAACATGCTATGGCATACATATGGACGTCAATTTGTTTTATGATACAATCCAATATGGCCGCCTACCAGCCATTTTGTTTGCGAATTTTCCCTATCCAAAGCCATAACTCAGACATGCTTGAACAGATCTCATTCAAAGTTGGTATTACCAGTGTTCTATGACATACATGTGCATATCCATTTTCGTCGTGATACAATCCAATATGGCTGCCTGGCAGCCATTTTGTCTGTGAATTTTCCATGTCCAAAGCCATAACTCAGACATGCTTGAACAGATCTCATTCAAAGTTGGCATTAGGACAGTGTTCTATGACATACATGTGCATATCCATTTTCGTCGTGATACAATCCGATATGGCTGCCTGGCAGCCATTTTGTTTGTGAATTTTCCATGTCCAAAGCCATAACTCAGACATGCTTGAACAGATCTCGTTCAAAGTTGGTATTACCAGTGTTCTATGACATACATGTGCATATCCATTTTCGTCGTGATACAATCCGATATGGCTGCCTGGCGCAGTTTTCATGTCCAAAGCCATAACTGAGACATGCTTGAACAGAGTAGTGATATCAAAAACAACCATATGAGGCCATTAACATTAACCAGGTTTGAAAATGACAACATAATATGCCAGTTCCTTAAAACCCAGTCATAACAGGAACTATGTCATTTTCAATGACTTGTTTACTTTATGGATGTTTTTTTAGCACAACTGAACTGATAAGGTTCAGTTGTGCTATAGCCATCAAGCGTGTCTGTCTGTCTGACTGTGTGTTTGTGTGTGGATGTCTTAAACTCAAAAACCGCTAGACCGATTGACTTGGTATTTGGTAGGGACATTACGTTTGGTTTCTAGTTGAGAAATTTTTCAAAGCAAAATGATCGCATCACAGATGTGTGATTTCAGACAAAAAATGCAATTTCCGGTCAAAAAACTTAAACTCAAAAATTACTGGGCAGATTGGTCTTAAATTTGGTTGTAACATTCTAGGGGTGTGTAGATCAAGATTTGTTCATGACATGATGATTATATCAGTAATATGCAAATTATGACTAAAAATGTGTCTTTTTGGTCAAAAATCTTTAATTCCCAAACTACTGAGCAGATTATACTGAAATTCAATGGGGATGCATTTGGGGGTGTATAGATCAGAAATATTAAGCAAATAATGATCTCATCAGTAATATGCAAATTAGGTGTAAACTTCTATTTCAAAAAGTACATGGTCAATGAGACTGAAATTTGGTGAGATGCCATTGGTACTATTTTTAGCACAACAGAACTGAGGTTCAG
This sequence comes from Glandiceps talaboti, assembly GCF_964340395.1. Taxonomy (NCBI): domain Eukaryota; kingdom Metazoa; phylum Hemichordata; class Enteropneusta; family Spengelidae; genus Glandiceps; species Glandiceps talaboti. The sequence continues at coordinate 27,768,981 of NC_135553.1, forward strand.
TGTGCTATAGGGATCGCCCAGCGTCTGTCTGTCTGTCTGTCTGTCTGTCTGTGTGTCTGTCTGTCTGTCTGTCTGTCTGTCTGTCTGTCTGTCTGTCTGTGTGTGTGTGTGTGTGTGTGTGTGTGTGTGTGTGTGTGTGTAAGCAACTTAAAGTCAAAAACCACTGAACCGATTGCCATGATATTTGGTGGGTCCATTACCTTGGCTGTCTAGTTGGGAAATTGTTCAAATCAAAATGATCTTACCACCGGTTTGTGATTTGGGTAAAAAAAAATTGATTTTTGGTCAAAAAACTTAAACTCAAAAACTACTGGGCAGATTTGGCAGAAATTTGGGTGAAACATTATTCAGGGTGTTTTTACTAAGAAATGTTCATGATATGATGTCCCATCAGTGATATGCAAATTAGGGCTAAAATGTATCTTTTTGGTCAAAAATCTATCATTCCAAAACCACAAAATATTAAGCATACAATGATTCCATGAGTGATATGCAAATTAGGTGTAAAAATGTTCAATTTTGGTCAAAAACTTATATCTCAAAAAAGTACTTGGTCAATGAGTCTGAAACTTGGTGAGATGTTTCTGAAAGTGTTATTGTGCAGAATTTCTTCAAAACATGTTGACAAAATTGGCCCTAGCAACCATGACCATGCCCTTAGCAACAACCAAATGTCAGTATATTTTGGTGAAATAACATCTTCTGGTTGGCAAGTTAGTAAACATTTAAAAAATGTATGGAAATATCCCTAGCAACCATGACCACGCCCATAGCAACAGCCAAACGGTCATGTAGTTCACAAAGATAACAGGGATTAATTGTAAATTTGCCCAGCAACAAGACCACGCCCATAGCAACATCCAAATGATCACATATATTGCGAAGATAACAACAGGGATTAATAGACAATTGAATAAATATTCAAAAAATGTATGTAAATTTGCCAAGCAACTAGACCACGCCCATAGCAACAGCCAAATGATCAAGTATATTGCAAAGATAGCAACATGGTTGGATAGGCAACTGGATTCAGCAAATGAACACCTATTTTTAGCATGGACTGGCATATGGATAAACATTTTTAAAACCTGTACAGTTGTGCTACAACGCCATTGACAGTATTTTTTGAATATCAAGATGCTTACTTGATATAATATTATACTTGACCATGCATTACATTCCTGTCATGACGCTTGTTCTATGTTCATCTGAATAGACATTGAGCCATCTCCCATCATGCCTCAACGTAAACGTCGTAGACGTACATCGGGTGAAATCAGCATAGATGGTGGACTAAAAACATCAAGCATAGCAGATTCACATACAATCAGTTATTGTGAGATGAGTGATGCTAACAGTGAATCATCAACAAGTAAAGAATCTAACAAGAAAGCTAAAAGTAGAGGAAGAAAACCAAACAAGATAAAGAAAGGTAACAGTTTGATGTAAAAATGGATTTATGTCATTCATTACTAGAAATATTAGCAGTATAACTGTCTAAAAGTGGAAAGTTTGAAATCATGGGATGAAGTTATTTTAATGAGACTTGAGATTTAGGAACTTATTCTTCTTCTTTTTCAAGCATAGTCACTTGAATTAGTCTACTAGCCAAGTATTTATCACACGTACATGAAAATAGTTGCCTGTGTGAATTGCACCTTTAAATTCTTGTCCTTCACGTACGTCTTACAATTTTACAACTTCAAGATTTTTGGACTGTGATATTTGTTGACATCATATCTGCAGTATGAAGGTCACATTATGGCACCACCTAGAGTTGGTGTACATACAGAACATCCAATGGTCATGCATTATTTCTGGTATGCAATATTAATTGTCATGATGTATGTACAAACTACATGACAACAATTTTTTTTTATAGTCTGTACAGGCCGACCTGTAACCTCACAAATTGACTTACACCCAATTTGAAATTGTTCCCCTGATCATTTGTTCACACAACCTTTTCTTTATAGTCCCCGCCGGACAAAGTCCGGGACGGAGACTTATGGATTGGGTTCCGTTCGTCCGTCCGTCCGTCCGTCCGTCCATCCACAGCCGTTTCTTGGAGATGCCTGGACCAATTTTTTTAGTCCCCGCCAAATTTTCACTGTCTAAAGCCATGACTCAGACATGCTTGAACAGATCTCATTCAAAGTTGGTATTAGGACAGTGTTCTATGACATACATGTGCATATTCATTGTTGTCGTGATACGATCCAATGTGGCCACCTAGCAGCCATTTTGTTTGTGAATTTTCCATGTCCAAAGCCATAACTCAGACATGCTTTAACAGATCTCATTCAAAGATGGTATTAGGACATATATGTGTGCATATCCATTTTCATCGTGATACGATTCAATATGGCTGCCTGGCAGCCATTTTGTTTTTGAATTTTCCATGTCCAAAGCCATAACTCAGACATGTTTGAACAGGTCCTCCCTGTACCCTATCCTTTATTATTGAATGGTTTATTCCATGACATCATCTTGAAGAATAGGCATGTCCCATGTCCAATGAGGAGACACAACATGAGTAGGCATGTTCCATGTCCAACGAGCAGACACAACATATCTAAGTCTGTTTGATTTAGGTTCACAAGTGTTGTTGCGTGATCAGAGTAGTGATATCAAGAAAATGACAACATAAACTGCCAGTCTAAAACCCAATCATAGCGGGGAGTATGTCATTCTCAATGACTTGTTCTTTCTAAATTACAGAGTTGCGTGAAGAATTTGAGTTCACTGAAATGGATCCTATCTCTGAGAATCTAGAAAATGATGTCTTTTATGGAGAAAATGAGTACAAACAGCCAGACCCTGGAAAGAAATCATTGTCTGATTCAGCTTCTGTCAACACTCTTACGTGTGAACAGTCAGTTAAAACTCACAAAACTGAAAATGGCAGCAAAAAGACAGAAAAGAAGAATAAAAATAAAGACCGAGATAAAGATAAAAGCAGAGAGAAGGGAAAGGAAAAGGACAAAGACAAAGAAAAGTCAGAAAAAGAAGCTAAAAAGAAATCCAAACCAGACTCAAAAAAAGACAAAGACAGAGAAAAAGATAAAGATTGTCATAAGGAGAAAGAATCGAAGGGACTGAAAAGACAGAACTGTAAAAGTCCAAGTTGTAGTGAGACAACCCACAGTGATTCAATGGACAGCTCACATACTTCACAAAATTCCAGCAAGAAGAAACTGTCTGCTAAAGGTGACGGACAAGAAAAGAGTGATGGAAAATCCAAAGCAAAAAATCTAGAAAAAAAGTTGAAAAAGTATGAAAAACTGAAGTCTGATTCAGAAGACACTGACTCTGGAAGTGTTAAAAAACATAAAAAAATGAAGTCTGATTCAGAAGACACTGACTCTGGAAATGTTAAAAAACATAAAAAACATAAACATAGTAGGGACAAAGACAGGCGGTCAAAATCAAGCAAAGTGGGGGAGGATGGAGTTTTTAGTCCACCATTGCCATATGAACTACCAAAGAAGAAAACGGAGACCGCTGTGACTGTTAAGCCAAGTGATGACAGTGTGCTTGAGGAAGCTACCAATGTGAAAGCTGAAGACGGTGATTCACAGAGTTGTGCTGAAAGTATGGACAGTTCTCAACTGACTAGTGCCCAGACTTCAGATAATGAGGTAGACTTATCAGATGACGATGATGATACCACGACAACAAGTGACTCCATGTCAGAAATGTCAAGTGAACAATCCTTAGAACTAAAAAAGGTTAGTTGTGATATCAGCTGGGCTTGTATATTCTGGTTGCATGCTATGTTGAGACTGAAAGGTTTGTCATTGTGTTATTACACCAATTTGTAGCTCATGACAGTATTACACCAATTTGTAGCTTATGACAGTATTACACCAATTTGTAGCTTATGACAGTATTACACCAATTTGTAGCTTATGACAGTATTACACCATGTGATAAGTAGTCCGACCAATGGGTAGCAAGAGTTTGGCACACAAGTAAGGACTCTTGGGCTCAGCTTACTGTTTGACAACACTTTCACCATTGATAAAGCTGTCACCAATCATTTTATCAACAGTATTGTGTTCTCTTACATCCTATAAGCTATGCTTATCATTTCGGGGGTTACAAATAAAGGTTAGGTTACATAACACATAGGTTGGGCCCACAGTTTTTTCAGTCTTACCAAGTTTTTCTGCTGAATACACAGTGCAATTTAGCCATGTTGATCTAAAACATTTTAAAGAATTGTCACAAAATAATTCTCATTACCTGGTGTAGGATTTTACCATCCTAGGCAAACCATAAAAATACAATCAATACCTTTCTTGGTTGACACCATATGATGTGTGTGTGTGTGTGTGTGTGTGTGTGTGTTTGTGTGTGTGTGTGTGTGTGTGTGTGTGTGTGTGTGTTTGTGTGTGTGTGTGTGTGTGTGTTTGTGTGTGTGTGTGTGTGTGTGTGTGTGTGTGTGTGTTTGTGTGTGTGTGGGTGTGTGTGTGTGTGTGTGTGTGTGTGGGTGTGGGTGTGTGTGTGTGTGTGTGTGTGTGTGTGTGTGTGTGTGTGTGTGTGTGTGTGTGTGCTCCATGCACGCACATGTAGTAGACATGAGACAAATCAACCTTCGTGTTCTATTTTCACCTTCTGGCATGAGGTAAAATGTTATTATTACAAGAATTGAGAATGGTGAAGCTATAGAAATGAAGACATGGAACAAACCAGTTTGTTCTTCTACCCAATACAAATTAGAAATAACTTGTATACAATTTTAGTACAATCCTCAAACTGGTCTGATATCTGGAGTGCCTATTTTTTCAGTTTTGTATGTTTCTCTAATCCCTCTATATTTATCATCTTGGCAGGGTTCAAGGATGACAACTGGCTCTCGTAAAGCCAGGAAAGCTCGCCTTCCCTCAGCCAGTAAGATTGCTGGTGAGTTGCTTAATGATAGAAGAAATCATAGAGTAATTGAGAATCGGACAGCTCCCCCACAGGATAGATCAAATACTTCGTTGAGTAGGTGCTCATGTTTTTCTACCAAGGTTCAAGTTTTGTTTATTATGGGATTGGGAAGAAGTGTTATTGTTTTTTTGTTCAAAATGGCCACCATTACTTATCGTGGTGACAGTTTTGCATATTTTGGGATTGGGAAGAAGGTGTTGATTTTTTGTTAAAGTTCGAAATGGTCACCAATATTGTCATGGCAACAGTGTGCAGATGGTCAAATGGTGTCAAATTAGCCTTGGAAATGGTATATTTTCAAGACCTTTAAGACTTTAAGAAAAGTTAGGTTATTTTTTACATCATGGTTTATAGAATTATGGATTTTATAAGAATCCATACAAGTAAATGGTGTAATGGTTTTCAAACATTTGTTGGATACTGGGTATAAAAAATACAACAAAGGCACACATTATAGGAATAATATTCACATTCATATAGGAATAATATTCACATTCATATAGGAATAATATTCACATTCATTATAGGAATATGCACATTCATTATAGGAATAATATTCACATTCAGTCTGTTTAATGAATATCTGTTTTGTGAAGCACGTCACTCAGCAATTAAATTAAGATTTATCTTGGTATAAGCTAAGAATTTGGAATGGCCAATTCTGAGAATTCAAAGTATGTTTTTAAAAAACATAATTGGAACTCGTAATAACATAGCTGATTGCTAGGGTTATGATTGTTTAATACCAAATAATAAATGTTTTTAACATGTAACAATATTAATCATCATTTAATTATTAATTGCCATCAGGATTTCATTGCCAGCAGGAGGCTTATGGTAAAGTTTGTGGTGTTGAAAATTAGACAAGTGATAATACTTGTTTATCTAATTTATATTTTGAAACATGTTGAAGCCTGCAAAGTACTCATGCTAAAACTCATTAACAGTTTACAAAGCATGAACTTTGCAAACTGACTACATCAATGTATATAGTACATAGGAAATGTTGTTTTGTTTTTGTTTACGATAAATATTTGTTTATTCTGACAGCTTTCCTCCCAGCTCGTCAGTTATGGAGGTGGTGTGGCAAAGCCACGCAACGTAGAGGCATGAAGGGCAAAGCTAAGAAAGTCTTCTATAAAGCAATTTGCAGAGACAGAGAAGTGATAAGGGTGAGCAGTCATCTGTCTACAGATCTTGCTCCTCACAATCCTCTTTCCTCCCCTTTTTAGCACACCTGAACTTCTCAAGTTCAGTAGTGCTATAGGCATGGCATATGTCTGTGTGGATGTGTATGTGTAAACAGCTTCAAGTCAAAAACTGCTGGACCCATTGCCATGATATTTAGTAGGTGTATTACCTTGGGGGTGTCTAGTTGGGACATTTTTCAAATCAAAATGATCTTGTGTGTCAAAAAATGTGATTTTTGGTCAAAAAACTTAAACTCAAAAACTACGGGGCAGATTGGTGTCAAATTTGATGGGAATGTTCTTAGGGGTGTTTAGATTAAGGATTGTTCATGGCATGATCCTGTCAGTGATATGCAAATTAGGTCTAAAAGTGTCTTTTTGGTAAAAAAAATCAAATAATTCCAAGACTACCAAGCAGATTGGGCTGAAATTTAATGGGGATGCATATGGGCATGTGCAGATGAAGCTGAATTCACAATGTGATGGTACCATCAGCGATATGTAAATTAAGTCTTCAAATCTCAATTTTGGTTAAAAACTTATATCTTGAAACTACATGGTGAATGGGGTTGAAACTTGGTGGGTTTTTTCTGGAGAATGGTATTCTGCAGTTATTGTTGAAAACATGTTGATACAATTGGTCCTAGCAACCATGGCCATGCCCTTAGCAAACAGTGAAATGATGATGCATATTACAAAGATAACAACAGGAATGGGTAAGTAAGTGAATAAATATTCAAAAAGTGTATGAAAATATGCCTAGCAACAAGACCCTGTCCATAGCAATGGCTAAATGATGGTTTATAGTGCAAAGATGAAAATTGGAAAGTGTAGGCAATTAGTAAGATTCCAATGATGTATGCAACTATGCCTAGCACTAGCAACAAGACCATGCCCTTAGCAACAGCCAACTACAATGTGCTACAGCGCCATTGGCGGTATTTTTTGCAAGATGGTATGACCCTAGGTTGAATCAAATTAACTTGATAGAAATGGCAGATAGGATGAAATATTGAGAATCTAAAGATAAAATAATTTTTTGATAAAAATGTACATTATCTTCCACTTTTAACAGGATCACAATATGGCACAACCGTAAAAAAAGTCATTATGTTGCTAACTTCTATAAAATCTGTACAATGGCACAACCATTGGTGATATTTTATGAATTTGTAACTCTTGTTTCAACATTGTATTGTTTTTTGTTAATGTCAGTGACCTGTGTGTCAAGTATCCCTTCCACAGGTACAAACGACTGTTCCCTTCCTTTTCTTATGATTAATTTCACCAAAAAACAGAAATATTGTATGTCATTTTTTCATTGTTAGGTTAATGATTGTGCTGTCTTTTTATCAACTGGTCGGCCACATTTGCCATATGTAGGTCGCATTGAAAGTATGTGGGAGGCATGGGGTGGCAATATGGTAGTCAAGGTGAAGTGGTTTTATCATCCTGAAGAAACTAAAGCTGGAAGACGACCAAACGATGGCAAGGTGGGTTTATGAATTCATGGAATTGTAGCCATACAGGTTTACACAAACAAAAACTGTTGTTTAGTGTGTGGTAGGTAGATTACACAAGTGGGTGATAGTGATACCTCGGTTGTGTTCATGTAATTACCCTGTAATCAAGATAGTATATATTAGAAATGAAGATGAATGTTGTCTCACTTGATTGAAACATGTTATCTGCAACACTGCCCCTACTGTGAGTGTAATCATAGACCCTACACATGGTGTAATTACATCAACATCCTGTGATAGCTTACACCAACGTGTTGCATGTTTATCTTAGTAAGCTGAACACTGGCTTAATAACTGCAGGTGTGTCTTTTGTTTTCAATGCTATGCTTTGTGTAATCACTGCTTGCTAGATAAAACAATGATAGACATTTGATTTGTTGAGTCGTAAGGTATAAATGATATTAACATAGTTATCACAAAAGGTGCAAAACTTGTAGATATACCTTACTGACTCAGGTTAGTGCCCTGGCCAGATTTAATCTGCCCACACCCTCAACTGGTGGATGCGTTTCCTACTTTTGTTGAGGCTAAAAACCATGTCTAATTATTTACTGTAAATTATCCAAATACAAACAAAACAGACTGATAAAAATCTCTGATGATACATAATAGTTCCAGGGAACTAGGAGTGTTGGATGTCTGGAAACAGCATAATAATTAAGAGCACAAAAATGAAACAAATAATATGTTCTGAATGACTTATATGTCACAGTAAAGTAAATAGTAACAATTTCAGAATGTAATGTAATGTAGCCACACATCGAAATTGATAGGATTGGCAACCATTGCGATGTAAAGTCTATTTTATTAGTGTGTCATGGTTCATCATATTAAATGTTATGCGTCTCCAACTGTGAACTCCCTAATATTTACGATAGCATAATTGTTTCACAAAAAAATTCTGAGAATAACAAGAGGACTAAGTGTTGGTAGTTACAGATTGAGAGTGTTGGTAGTTAGAGATTGAGAGTGGTGGTTGTTACAGATTGAGCGTGGTGGTTGTTACAGATTGAGAGTGGTGGTTGTTACAGATTGAGATAGTGATGGTAGTTACAGATTGAGATAGTGATGGTAGTTACAGATTGAGATAGTGATGGTAGTTACAGATTGAGAGTGGTGGTAGTTACAGATTGAGAGTGGTGGTAGTTACAGATTGAGAGTGGTGGTAGTTACAGATTGAGAGTGGTGGTTGTTACAGATTGAGAGTGGTGGTAGTTACAGATTGAGAGTGGTGGTTGTTACAGATTGAGAGTGGTGGTAGTTACAGATTGAGAGTGGTGGTAGTTACAGATTGAGAGTGGTGGTAGTTACAGATTGAGAGTGGTGGTAGTTACAGATTGAGAGTGGTGGTTGTTACAGATTGAGAATGAGAGTGATGGTAGTTACAGATTGAGAGTGGTGGTTGTTACAGATTGAGAGTGGTGGTAGTTACAGATTGAGAGTGGTGGTTGTTACAGATTGAGAATGAGAGTGATGGTAGTTACAGATTGAGAGTGTTGGTTGTTACAGATTGAGAGTGGTGGTAGTTACAGATTGAGAGTGGTGGTAGTTACAGATTGAGAGTGGTGGTAGTTACAGATTGAGAGTGGTGGTAGTTACAGATTGAGAGTGATGGTAGTTACAGATTGAGAGTGGTGGTAGTTACAGATTGAGAGTGGTGGTAGTTACAGATTGAGAGTGTTGGTAGTTACAGATTGAGAGTGATGGTAGTTACAGATTGAGAGTGATGGTAGTTACAGATTGAGAGTGGTGGTTGTTACAGATTGAGAGTGTTGGTAGTTACAGATTGAGAGTGGTGGTTGTTACAGATTGAGAATGAGAGTGATGGTAGTTACAGATTGAGAGTGGTGGTTGTTACAGATTGAGAATGAGAGTGATGGTAGTTACAGATTGAGAGTGGTGGTAGTTACAGATTGAGAGTGGTGGTTGTTACAGATTGAGAGTGGTGGTAGTTACAGATTGAGAGTGGTGGTTGTTACAGATTGAGAATGAGAGTGATGGTAGTTACAGATTGAGAGTGGTGGTTGTTACAGATTGAGAGTGGTGGTAGTTACAGATTGAGAGTGGTGGTTGTTACAGATTGAGAATGAGAGTGATGGTAGTTACAGATTGAGAGTGGTGGTTGTTACAGATTGAGAGTGGTGGTAGTTACAGATTGAGAGAGTGGTGGTAGTTACAGATTGAGAGTGGTGGTTGTTACAGATTGAGAGTGTTGGTAGTTACAGATTGAGAGTGGTGGTAGTTACAGATTGAGAGTGGTGGTAGTTACAGATTGAGAGTGGTGGTAGTTACAGATTGAGAGTGGTGGTTGTTACAGATTGAGAATGAGAGTGATGGTAGTTACAGATTGAGAGTGTTGGTAGTTACAGATTGAGAGTGGTGGTTGTTACAGATTGAGAGTGGTGGTTGTTACAGATTGAGAGTGGTGGTAGTTACAGATTGAGAGTGGTGGTAGTTACAGATTGAGAGTGGTGGTAGTTACAGATTGAGAATGAGAGTGATGGTAGTTACAGATTGAGAGTGGTGGTAGTTACAGATTGAGAGTGGTGGTTGTTACAGATTGAGAGTGGTGGTAGTTACAGATTGAGAGTGGTGGTAGTTACAGATTGAGAGTGGTGGTTGTTACAGATTGAGAATGAGAGTGATGGTAGTTACAGATTGAGAGTGTTGGTAGTTACAGATTGAGAGTGGTGGTTGTTACAGATTGAGAGTGGTGGTTGTTACAGATTGAGAGTGGTGGTAGTTACAGATTGAGAGTGGTGGTTGTTACAGATTGAGAGTGGTGGTAGTTACAGATTGAGAGTGGTGGTTGTTACAGATTGAGAATGAGAGTGATGGTAGTTACAGATTGAGAGTGTTGGTAGTTACAGATTGAGAGTGGTGGTTGTTACAGATTGAGAGTGGTGGTTGTTACAGATTGAGAGTGGTGGTAGTTACAGATTGAGAGTGGTGGTAGTTACAGATTGAGAGTGGTGGTAGTTACAGATTGAGAATGAGAGTGATGGTAGTTACAGATTGAGAGTGGTGGTAGTTACAGATTGAGAGTGGTGGTTGTTACAGATTGAGAGTGGTGGTAGTTACAGATTGAGAGTGGTGGTAGTTACAGATTATGAGAGTGGTGGTAGTTACAGATTAAGAGAGTGGTGGTAGTTACAGATTGAGAGAGTGGTGGTAGTTACAGATTGAGAGAGTGGTGGTAGTTACAGATTGAGAGAGTGGTGGTAGTTACAGATTGAGAGAGAGTGGTGGTAGCTGGTAAAACTTGTATAGTTTTCAATACCTTGTATGATACAACTTTGCTGTGGATCCCAGGTAATCGAGGGAGGTGGAGGGGAGTCTGGTAAAACTTGTATAGTTTTCAATACCCTGTATGATACAACTTTACTGTGGATCCCACGTAATAGAGGGAGGTGGAGGGGAGTCTGGTAAAACTTGTATAGTTTTCAATACCCTGTATGATACAACTTTGCTGTTGATCCCAGGTAATAGAGGGAGGTGGAGGGGAGTCTGGTAAAACTTGTATAGTTTTCAATACCCTGTATGATACAACTTTGCTGTGGATCCCAGGTAATAGAGGGAGGTGGAGGGGAGTCTGGTAAAACTTGTATAGTTTTCAATACCCTGTATGATACAACTTTGCTGTTGATCCCAGGTAATAGAGGGAGGTGGAGGGGAGTCTGGTAAAACTTGTATAGTTTTCAATACCCTGTATGATACAACTCTTCTAGAGACCACTAGTAAATTAACTGAAGAGATTTAACAAGATTTTTACTATATACTTCATAAACATTAAATAAAATACAGAGACAGTTAAGTTTAGCAGTATATCTTTTTCTGAAATATTCATATCTTAGTCTGAATATTCATATTATGGTGATCTTAAAATGTTCATTTCCCTAATACACCTGTAGATGGCGCTTTACCAGTCCCCACATGTTGATGAAAACGATGTCCAGACAATATCTCATAAATGTGAAGTTTTGTCCATAGAAGAATATGACAGCAGACTGGCTACACCAAGTCCTAAAGAAAAGTCCAAACATGGAATTGATAGCGATGATGTGTACTATCTAGCTGGGACCTATGACCCTGCCACTGGCATGCAAACAGAGGAAATGTAATGTGAATTTACAGTGTGATGCTGTCATGCAGAAAATATAGTGTAATGCAGAAGAAATAATGTGAAACTGAAATATACATTGTGACCCTGAAAATAGTGTAATGCAGAGAATTACAGTGTGACTCAGAAAATACAGTGTCATGCTGCAAATAGTGACATGCAGAAAGACATGATGTGATGCTTTAAAAACAGTGTGATTCACCCAGTGATTGATACCTGCCAACTTGAAATTGACAGTTGTGTAGCTTTATGCTGGCATTGATCTCAATTAAGTGACATAACTACAGAGTACATAGCAACAATCTAGTAAGTAGAATGTTCAAACAGAAGTTTAATGACTTCCATGAACACTGGTTCCATGACAATTGAAGGACCACAAAAATGACCACATTACTACTATTTTGAAAACCAGAGTACAAGAATTGCGCTGAGGGAGTATACAGTGTGTTTTCAGCCTTGTTCCTTTATCATGGATGAAACCCTGTTTTCAGCCTTGTTCCTTTATCATGGATGAAACCCTGTTTTCAGCCTTGTTCCTTTATCATGGATGAAACCCTGTTTTCAGCCTTGTTCCTTTATCATGGATGAAACCCTGTTTTCAGCCTTGTTCCTTTATCATGGATGAAACCCTGTTTTCAGCCTTGTTCCTTTATCATGGATGAAACCCTGTTTTCAGCCTTGTTCCTTTATCATGGATGAAACCCTGTTTTCAGCCTTGTTCCTTTATCATGGATGAAACCCTGTTTTCAGCCTTGTTCCTTTATCATGGATGAAACCCTGTTTTCAGCCTTGTTCCTTTATCATGGATGAAACCCTGTTTTCAGCCTTGTTCCTTTATCATGGATGAAACCCTGTTTTCAGCCTTGTTCCTGTGTCATGGATGAAACCCTGTTTTCAGCCTTGTTCCTGTGTCATGGATGAAACCCTGGTTTTGTTGGAACTTCTGCTTGACTATACTATGACTATACTTACATCGTATTGCTAAAGTGTTGCTAACACTGTCATTTTTACAGTGAACCACAAGAAATTAGAAATTTGGAAAGTTTGTAAAATTACAAATGATGCTATATAAAGAATGTTTGACCGTCCTGAAATAACAAAGAGCTAATTGTATGCCTGAACTTATTCTGATGGGAAGCCTTTATGTAAAGAAGGGGTGGGGTGGGAAGGGGTGGGGTGGGAAGGGGTTCTTTTACTGGCTATGTTATGGTGTATATAGTTTTTACCATATCTGATATATGTAAAAAGAAACCGAGGATTATCTGATATATGATGACAAACTTAATGAAGCCATGACAACAGTGATTTAAGTGAAAAAAAAAATATTTGTGTTTAGGTTGCAAGTATGGACATCAGTATCCAATAATTACATCATGATAATGATGAAGATGATGATGATGATGATGATGATGATGATGATGATGATGATGATGATGATGATGATGATGATGATGATGATGATGATGATGATGATGATGATGATATTGACAATGTCAAAGACATTTATGAAGCTCATCATCTGTTACAATAATTACAGTGGTGAAATTGTGTACATTCTTTTAGACAAGTTTTGTAAAGTCTTTGAGAAAGAACAAAAATTAGTTTGGAACCTTTGATCACTGCCATACATGTATATCGTTTAATGATTGGTGCTGTATTTCTATCATTACTCATTTTTCCAGTCTTAGCTTTCTTATAGATTTTTTAAAGGAGTTAATTGTAGGACAGAACAGAACGGGTTAAGGAAACCCATTACTATAAGTAATTTCACAATGACAGCAATTTCTAAATTTTCTTATGTGTCTAGCATTCAAAACGTGCAATTTATACCAACTGACACTGGGGTCAAAAGTCAGAGATCAGGTAAAGCACACATTGATAATTTACAAAACATTACTAGATATATCCTCAACAATTTACTCTTGATGGTTTCCATGGAGACAGAAGACTCGTTTTTCTTACCATGGAGACCCTGTTTTTTGTTGACATGGATACTGTTTATTCTAATATTTTTAATCACATACACAGATTAGTTAACATTTGTTACTGTGGATACTGATAGGTCAACAATTTTTGTTATGATTAATAGAGATAGTCAGCTGATTTGTTACCATGGCTACAGATTAGTCATCTATTTATGTGGTGCTTCTTTAGATGGTGATTTATTTATATTCTATTCAAAGTTTGTCTTACTTGTTAAACAACTCTAACAATGTTTCTAATCTTTTATAAGATGAAGCTTTTTGTTACTCTCGCACAACAAAGTTGCAAAAAAATTATATAATTCAAGGAAAAAAAATAGCTGCCAGTGTTATTTTTTGATAATCACACTAAATGTGTGATTGAAAATGAGGATGTAATGTTAGTTTGTATGGTTGATTGTTCATTTGTTTGTTTGTTTGTTTGTTTGTTTGTTTGTTTATGAATGGATGGAGCTGATTTAGAGGAATATCTGTTTGATTTTGTGTAAAATATTGGATTCCAATTCTCCTTTCCTTTATACAATTTACTTCACAAACTTACACAATGTGACAATGCAAAAGTTTAAAAAAAAAAGGGAGCTTAGGCCAAAGGCTATAATGGAGAATTGCTTTAGAGTTTAAATGTGAAATAAAAAAAAAAAGAAGCAAATAAAAAAAAGGAAATATTACAACCAAGAAATGAGAATGTAGAATTCTTTTCTAGATGTGTATTGTATTGTACAAAAAAAAACAAGTGTAGTTTTATTCAGATTGCTTGTAAAGTGTTCTATGACTCCTATTAAACAATTAAAGAATTTTGAGCAATATTGTGTCTTGATTGTTTTGATTTGAAAAGAGATATATGTGACACTACTTCTTTCTCATGACCTGACTCGCCCTGTATATCTTACAATCTAGTCATAATCCCATTAGCAATATGCAAATTAGGTCTAAAAATGTCAATTTTGGTCAAAAACATGCATCTTGAAACTGCATGGTGAATGGGTTGAAACTTGGTGGGGATGTTTCTGGAGGTGTTATTCTGCAGTTATTGTTGATTTTTTTTGACAATTTGCCCTAGCAATCATGAGCATGCCCATGGCAACAGTGAAATGATGCATATTGCAAAGGTAGCAACAGGGATGGGTAGGTAAGTAAATACAGATTTAAAAAATGTATGCAAATATGCCTAGCAACAAGATCATGCCCATAGCAACAGCCAAATACAGTTGTACTACAATGCTGTTAGCACAACTGAACTTTTTAGGTTAAGTAGTGTTCTAGGCATGGCAAAGTGTTTGTCGCGTGTGGGTAAATAACTTAAAGTAAAAAACCATGGACCGATTACCATGATATTCGGTGGGTATATTACCTTGAGTGTCTAGTTTGGAATTGTTCAATTGAAAATGATCTTACCACTGGTCTGTGATTTGGACCAAAAAAAAAGTGGTTTTTGGTCTAAAAACTTTAACTCAAAAACTATTGGGCAAATTAGTCTGAAATTTGGTGGGAACATTCTTAGGGGGGTTTATATTTAGAATTGTTCGTGATATGGTGATCCGATCTGTGATATGCAAATTAGGTCTAAAAATGTTCCTTTTTGCTCAAAAATGTATAATTTCAAAACTACTGAGCAGATTGGCTGAAATTTGGTGGGAAAAGGATCTTAGGCATGTTTATTAGTCATGACATGATCCCATCCATTAGTGATATGTAAATTAGGTCTCAAAATGTGACTGGTCAAAATCTTTAATTCCAAATTACTGAACAGCTTGAGCTGAAATTTAATGGGGATGTGTAGATGAAGGTGAATTCACAACATGATGATTTCCATTGCCAATATGCAAATTAGGTCTCAAAATCTCAATTTTGGTCAAAAACTTATATCTCGAAAACTACATGGGGAATGGGGCTGAATCTTGGTGGGGATGTTTCTGGAGGTGTTGTTCAAAAACTAGTAACCATGACCGCACCCTTTGCAATCGTGAAATGATGCATATTACAAAGATTACAACATGGATGGGAATAGTAAGTGAATAAAGATTCCAGAAGTGTATGCAAATTTCCCTAGCACCAAGACCACACCCATAGCAACATCCAAATAATTGTAATGAGTATAAAAGAGAGCAAGCTCCAGTTTCTGAAAATTATATATTCTTTATTAGGGGAGACCCATTTGATTTCTGGGGGGGGGAGGAGGATTTTGAGAAAAAAAAGTGTCGGCAGGTGAAGGAGGAAAACAAATAATTTGATCCCATAATAGCTTGAGAAAAAAAAAATGGTTCAAAAAGACAAAAAGTAACAAAAAAAATTTTGTTGTGATGTGCTGAAATCAGCTAAATTTGGGCAGTAATAAAGGGAAGGGGACTCCGAACACCATCAATATTAAATAAGTGTATGACATGGCGTTTACCATATAACCACAGGGTTGTTAATTCAAGTTTGTTAATAGGTGGAAGCATTTTCCAAAGCTGGTTCAAACTTGATTATTTTGTTAAATTGGTATAATAAATTCGTTTAAAGGTCAGTTAACCAAGTGACCGATGACCGGTATGTCAAGGTTATTGACCCTGGTATTACTATTAGGGTAGGTTAGCAGGGAAGACATTGGCGATACGTCCCCTGGTCGATACCTAGTTGACCCTTCTTTTAAGACGTTTCGGACAGGCTGTTGGGGTCCTTCATCAGTCGCAGTTATGTCTAACAAACAAGACAGCGTTCTCATTGTTTAATTTAATATTGTTCATCAAGCAGAGATGCTAGTATTTCAATCACATTATGATCAGCAAGGCTATTTTCAGCCTTGCTTTTAGAGGCAGAGGACTTCAGTTTAGTTGTGACAAGTATGTCTTTAAGATTTTTGTTTCGTTCTTTTCTGTGCTATGATTGGTTTGGTCGGGTAGAGTTGGTTCAAGGTTACATTATTTTCTGGCAGTTCCCAATGTTTTATTAATGCGTCTTTTAGGTTAGGCACTTTGATGTTGGGGACTATATCATGTTGTTTTGAATACTAGAGGAATCTTGAGTTGGTGTCCGATTTGGAGATAAGTCTCCCTATTCTCATAACGGACCTAACGAGCGAATCACTTCTGATTTGGTGTATCCTCTTTGTGTCAATTTGTTTAATATGAAGAATTTCAATTTGTTTTGGAAATCTTCTTTGTTACTGCACGTTCATACCTCACTGTTTCGCCTTTAATAAAAACCATTTAAAGACCGAATTTGGGTGTCATGGTTGTCTGTGGAGGTACTGAAAAGTGTCAGTTGGTTTGGTGTAGTCTGGATGATCAGAATGTGGTTTCTACAACCACACATTGTATAAATCGTAACGATCGATACTGTATAGGAACTAGGACTAGTTTGGTACCGTGAGTCTTGATATCCAACCTTTTTGTTTGTTTGAACCTATGACCTTTGTAAATCACCAAATCAAGGCATACCACTTCCGTTTCTGAGCTGACCAACGAACATTTTAATGTTGGGTGCATTTCATTTATCTTTTCACTCAGAATATTGAGTTCAGTTTGTGTGCCACGGAATAGCATGAAATATGACATCTCTGAAACATGTCCAAAGTGATATTTTATCCATGTATGTTTCAATAATGCGACGCTCAAGTTTGTAGAATGCGATGTCAGCTATCTCTGGAGAAGCTGGTGAGCCCATACTACAACCACATGTTTGTTTGTAGACATCTACAAACAGAGGCTACTAGAGGAATGTATTTTCTCTTGGATTTATTTATAATTTACCAAGGTGTTTAAGGTGTGTTTCGTGTTTCTGTCTTTTCTTCTATCCATATCGGGAGATTCTTCTCGAGACTTTATTTGTTGAAACTATAGTTTAGTGGTTTGGTAGTTCTCTTTTTGGAGGAAGTGGTGGCCCTGAAATGGGTCGTTAGTAATAAAGGGAAGGGGATTCCTAACACTATCAATATTAAATAAGTGTATGACATAGCGTTCACCATATAACCAACTGTGGGTTGATAGATCAAGTTTGTTAATAAGTGGAAGCATTTTTCCAAGGTTGGTTCAAACTTGATTATTTTGTTTGGTAATAATAAATTGGTTTAAAGGTCAGTTAGCCAAGTGATCAGTCAACTCCTCATGGATTTTTTTTACCAGCTATCTATCTTAAATAGAAGCATGGATTGTTAACTGCTACTTATTGTTACTTACACAGAACAAATTAGTTGTAAATCAGTGACATGTAGGTATAGTAATGAACCACATGTTACAAAATTGGTAACCGAGAAAAACAAATTTGCATTGCTTCTGCATATGGAAAAAATAATTTGATGCAGGACTGACAATAGAAAAAAAAATTACTGTAACAGTGATGGACAAAAAATTGCTGCCATATCTATTTCCTCCTGCCCCCCCCCCCGAAATCAAATGGTTCTCCCCTTAGAAATTACACCGACGTTTCAATCGCACACGAGAACTTCTCCAGGGGTCTACAATTGAAAAAATACAATTGAACAATGACAAAAATTATAAAACTGCAACTAAAATGTAAAAAGCACAAATAAAAATGGAAGTAGAAACTGAAAAACTACCTGGTGGAAGCACAAAATAAAAAGGGTGTAAAATGATTTAAAATTGCACCTAGTACATACATGAACGAGTATGAAATCTAGGCATGAAAAATGTAGAACAGAAGACATTAATTGCATGGCGATTTTGAAAACAAAGATAAGTGATGACAAATTGCTGAGAAATGACCTGACAACTAATAAAAAGTCTACACCAAATATAATGACGGATTCACATCGTTGGATCTGAATGTGAATATATAAAAAATATCCAGTCGATACCTGACCTGGCCTGTACCTGCGTTTTGTGCGAGCCGTTTCAAGACAGATGGTATTTATTTTATAGAAGTTTTCAACAGAACATGAACATATTCTAGAACTAACATTGTTGAATGAGCATTGAAAAGGAAGATAAAATTTGCCATGGATCAGAATGTGAATGTGAATGTGAATGTGAATCCCCCAACAATTGTCAGTCGATACCTGGCCTGTACCTGGCCTGTACTGTGTTTTGTACCGACTCTCTTCCAATGCAGACACCAGTGAAGGTATTTTCTGAATATTCGTAAATACCTAAATAACGTCATTATTTTGTATTATGGCCATCCTTGAATAGAATAATGGCTCCTTGAATAGAGTACTAGCTCAGAAGTGACTGTGCTTCAAGCTTACTCAAGCCAAGTCACAGTCTTCAATCTTAATCTTTTATTTCATATAAAGTGCATTACTAAAATTATACTAGGGCCATCCATCATTGAGTGACTGTATGCCAAATTTTGTCAGCAGATCATCATGTCATCCGTGAATTAGTACTAAAGTGTATTTATTTTCAAGGCTGCCGTGTTGTCAACAATATCTTACTGAAGACAAACATAGCCAGTAGTGAACTGAATCAGTAATCTAGTTATGAAATAAACTTGCAGTACAGTAAATGTAGTGACATTTTTTTAATTTCTTTTTTTAAATCAATGACATTTATAACATTTCTCATTACTCAAAGTATCTATAAACCTGTTCAAAAACTTTTTTTTTTTAAAAACTGAACAATTATGAACAGGATCATTTTCTAAGTTTTTGGATTTCTCTGGAGATTTGAGTTTATAATTCAGTAAATGTGTATTTCACCTTCTGTTTCTTTAATGTTGCACACATGACATTTTCTAGAGACAGCTGTTTTATTGCACTCCCTCTTTCTATGTGTAGCATATGGGCACGTAGTCTATCTGCTAGACCTCGGATGTTCTTCCTATACAATTTATGACACACGACCGAACATCACTATCGAGGATGGAACGGCAAGCCCTCACTGCGAACTTCGTTCGCTAGAAAGCTCGAACGTCTAGCAGCAAGACTAATGGGCACGTACTATGACCATTACGTATCATGAGATCAACACCGTGACCGTATTTTGCGTGTACCACAGAAACGAAAGGTGTTTATAATATCCGTGTAGGAGGGCGTTATACAGGAAGCGGAAGGGCAGAATGAAGGGTAGATTCCTAACTGCAAAATGTCGTCCAACATATTTCCTATTTGTAGTTGAAATTACAGTAATACTTCGCTGACCATACAGCAGAAACAGGATTACCGTGGTCAGAAAAAGAAACAGGAGAGGGGGAGATATTGCTATGGAGACTAAAAAAAGTCGAAAGAGAGCTCGTCGTGAGATAATTTGTGATAGTTCGTCGTCGAGTGATGAGGAGACAGATCCGAGCCCAAGTCAGATGAGACGTACTTATGGTCTCCGACGAACTTCTACCAGTTTACCAGACACTCACTGCCAAGGTTCTGGAAATGGCGATGATAACAATTGTACAGTATGTGCGACAGAGGAATCAGGTAAATTGTATTTACAACGTTATCCACACTATGGCTGTATTAATAGTACATCGATGTCCACACCAACTCAATATGTATTTGAGCCAGGTAATGGTAAGGCAGAGTCGAGTGACTGAGTGTTATTTGTTGGTTTTGTGGGCAGTGTGCCAAAACATTTATCAACTCTAGTGAATACATAACTTTTGCTGATGATGATCCCCCAAAGTAAGCTTTATAGTCTATATAAACAATGCAAGTAGGGGGATTTTTCCCACTGTGTTGATGTTCCTTGCCCTGATGAGTATGCACAGATAGACTTCAAACATGGGACAGTCACATTAGTTTACATCCTAGCGTCACAGGCACTTGAATCAATCTGTATGTAAAGACTTTTAAAAAGATTGTAGTATACAAATTAGATTCAAATGCCTAGGCCAAAGCACAGGGCACTCAGGCTTAGTTATGTTTATGAAAACAAACAAAATAAACAAATAAACAATCAAATCAACAGTAAATAAATAAATAAATAAATAAATAAATAAATAAATACTGACAAGCATCAAGAAGAGAGTAATTACAAATCATTATCACCAACAAGAATTACGATATCTTTTCCTATATGCAAAATAGCCACAATTGTACAATACGGGATGTGACTGATCCTTACCAAATGCGGGTAGTATTATTTTCAAGTCGTGAAATTATTGCCAATTTGACTTCTGATCAGTTAAAATCCATCTTTCTAGAACAAACATGCTTAGAATTCACATATTTGCCAGGTGCACTTGACATCATAGTCAACAGTGTAATGTTCAAACTTGGTTTACAACTGTCAATCATAAGCTCCGCCCCACTGTGACATCACTCATACGTTGCTATAGTGATTATGTAATATTATAGGTTGTTCCCGCTCATAAAAAGTTCCGTCTACACATCAATAAAGTATAAGTGACTATCAGTACACCCAGTCGGTTCCAGTGTATTTATTTCACTCCTCGACGTTACAAATGGCGACGAGGATGGGATGGAAGGAAATATGAACACTTCAAGTAACTACCAGTAAATTGAGTGAGTACCGGAATCACAATTTACAATGCTGAGACGAGTTAAATGCTGTTTACCTGCCCTCTCCGATACCGTAACTGAAATTTGAACAATACCGTTCTGATTTACCGTTACCGACAACATCGTCTCTGATCAATATGGCTCTAAGTGTTCCCAGAATTTGATCTCCGACCACGAGATAAATATGCCAAACAACTAAGTAATTTATTTGCTGCCATGAACGTCACCGAAACCGGATGAAAGAAAGCTATGTTACTGCACTACGTTGCGAAGAAACCTGCAATGTATTCGACACGCTAACCCTACCACAACCTACCGAAGGCACAGATGTTTACAAAATCGCAATAAAGGCATTTTCTAATCACCTCGAACCACAGAAATGTATTGACCACCATGTTTATATGTTCAGAAGAGAACTTCAGAAACCGGAAGAAAACGTCTCCAAATTTTACACACGTCTGCAGTTGATGGCGCGCAAATGTGAGTTTGATGACGTCAACATCGAGATCAAACGACAGATTATTCAAGGCACTACATCAGTACGTCTCCGATGGAAAGCTATCGAACAAAGTCTTGACTTAAAGGTGATTCAAAATGCTCAGATTCACTATCGCTAATTTGCTAGACGACATGTTTGTGAAATGCATTCTGGTTTTAAAACTTTTCAAAAGCGTCTGCAAACACCTTAAAATGACCTTTTTTCAGTCACTTCCCTTCGGATTTACTTCGAGAGTTTTCGGGTATTTCCGGTCCCACCTAGACCACAGGATTTTATGACGTCATAAGGAGAAATGGATAGCACGTAGCCTATGACGAGCGTAGTCAACAGGTGAATAAAACTCAACAGCCTTGTGAAAAAATACATTGCTGGTGGTTGTAATAGACATCAGTAAACAAAAACTACACTCTACATGTCTTATTAACCGTGCTAAACCGTGCACTGAAAAGAGAGAAAGTGGTCGTTTGAAAAACATGATTCACAATTATCCCATCTGTTTTGTGTAGTGTTGTGATTTTCTTTGCCCAATTATCACTCCACAGGGCATTTGCGAGTTCAATTTTTCAATAATACAGGAATTGATATATTCAAGAAGTCTGCGATTTATTCACGAAACATTGCGATCTTCCTTGTAACGTTCGCCGACTGATTTTCGTCCCTTATTCTCAAATTTACGAACAATACAAAAGGAAGAAAGGAAAAAACCAAGCTAGATTTATTAGATTATCTGTTGAGTGTTTGTACATCAAATTAAATACACCGACGTACACGTGGGTACAGCCGCCGTGCTTCGGCCGTGGCTTAGATTTCGTGTATTCCTTGTCGCCCACTGGGGTGAACGGCAGCATGTTGAATGGAGTTATGTCGAAACTAAGATCAGGGCCCTAAAAAGGGCTGACAGGGAAAATATTCCCTGTACCTTCTAATCTTCGTTGAGAACTAGACAAGAAACGTAGGTAAGACATGTTGTTTGATCCGAAGCTATCGAAATACAAATGGGTCACTCTTTGGAGACACATACTAATGTTTATATGTATTGTTTAACCCGTAGAAGAACGTAAAGCCGCGTCTTTCAGATTAGTGATCGACAGACAATAGATGTTTATGTACAAACTTTGGCTCATGAATATGCGTGAAACCTTTATGAATATTCATCGTCCTTTATCGTCTTCACTCGTCTTTACCCGGCGTAACGCGTCCTAACGCGTAATTACGACACACTTGATATATCTGCCTTCCCTTACATGTGAAACATTAGTATCTTGTGATTTCACTCCCAATTTCAAGTATGAAAAGAATGAAGGACAGAAAAAACAACTTCTGAAAGATCAAATCAACTTTTACAAACTCATTATCCAAGTGAAAGGTGCACCGAAAGAATTGATGTTCTTTTCCAGGAAGGGAGTAATCCACTCCTCACAAGTTTGACAACATTTATTACAAATTATACAGAAGGATGCTAATGATGACACAACTCAAAGTACTTGCGCAGAGAACAATGAACAAATAGACACATATCTGACAATAGAGCAACGGAAACAGAAAAAATGCTAGACCTGAAAAACAAGTTACAACAGAAAGCTTTGGAGCAGAGACTAAAGAACTCACAAACATCTAAAAAATGAACGCAATAATCCAGTATGTGTCATGACTTTTAAATGTAAATTTGCAGTTGCCTTTATGTGTAAAGTTGACACTGAATGTGTCTTGATCCTAGCTTCAGGCCTGTCAAGCTATATAGTATATATAGATAAATTTATATTCCCAGAAAGTCAGGTGAAATATTTAACATTGCATGAAGGTTTATCTCTGTGATAAGATTATTTTTCGTACTGAATACTGCATGACAGGTTGAGACACAGACAGGGACAGGCAGACCAACAGACACAAAAATAGGGTCTGTCTGTGTCTGTGTCTGTGTGTCACTGTCAGTTCTGTTTGTATGACCATGGCTGAAATTTAAGAGCTCTGCAAACCTCTGGCATTGTCTTGGTATCCTGGCTTGGTCAGCTCTGCCTGTGACAGACATGTAAGTTAATTGCAGAATTTCAGCCAGGGTCACACAAAAAGAATAGACGGAGACAAACAGGGGCAGAAAGCCAGACAGAAACAGACACAGAAAGACCACACTTTTGTTTCTGTTGGTCTGCCTGTCCCTATGTGTCTGTGTTTCAACCCATCACACAGCATTCAAAATAAAGATAGAATGACATGGGGATAAACCTTCATATAATTTTATACCTTTTGCCTAACTTTCTTGGAGCATAGCTAAATTGTATTTATCTAAACAGACTTTGGTTCAATAAAGTCAGGCCTGAAAGGGTTAAATTTCAATGATTTGGTTGATATCAACATTACATAATTGTTATTTTAGTACAACCAAGGTTTGCGGATAAAATGCTGACTCAGCATATTTTCAGCCAAGGCCATAAAAGTGAAAATGATATTTTGACAAAAAAGTAAATGAAACTTTTTATTATTTAACAGTCAATTATACTGAGTTTGAAAGAAATTCTGTTTTCAAACTTTTATTACATATTGTATATTCATGTCAGAGACTCGACAGTTGGTAGTGCCTATGAACACTTTAATGATAATTGATTTTCCAGTGATTTAGAAACAACACAAAGAAACTATAAAAACAATTAAAATTAATTTTCTGCATTTCTAGACTACAATTACAACTTACATAATAAGTACAGAAAATTTCATAGGGTTGTAGTGTGTAGTTCAAAAGATATGGTCTGCCAAATTTGACAAAAACTCGTCAAAAACGACTTTCATTTTTTCTGTTTTTTGTGGAAAATACAGCCCACATAGACATGATAAACACCAAGATTTACACATCACTTTTTATCTACAGGTAGATGAAGTACTGATGTGTAACTGGAACCAATTTTATTTCATTTTGTGCTATTAAACCAGAGTTACACTTGTTTAAAAACTTGAAAAACTCCATTATGTCATGTGTATGTGTACAGTGCATGCCGCGGCCGGCCACGCTGGTGGCCATTTTGAATATATAATTAGCAAAATCTAGCAATTGTACCTCAAAAAATTTCCAGGAAATTTTGAGGAACCATTATTCAAATTCTCCTGTCACAGAAACTTGTTCCTATTGTGTTGAAATATCTAGGTTTCAGTTATTTAAGTTAATTTGTTTTCCTAATAAATGGATTTAAAAATCATGAAAACTACAATTTTTACATCAATATTTATATTTCAGGTACTAAGCAATTGTCACGAAAAATAGCCATATTTTCGACACAAAAAATACTGTAACTTTTGAAATAATTAACCTATTTTGTTGATGTTTGTTTTATTTTGATCCTCTAAGTGTTCTCTTTCCAAATCAGTTATAATATTGTCCATAAATACAACTTTAAAAAATGCATTGGCCACCCTAGCTTAAGAAGTGCATCAAAGCATCCAAAGCGGAAGGAAAGAATTGGAGGAAAGAGTTGCAGATCTTCCTGCACAACTACCGCACAATGCCTCATACGACAACTGGCGTACCTCCCGCTACACTGTTCCTAAAACGCATCATATGCAACAAGCTTCCGCAAGTAAACAACATCGACCCAGTATCTGAAATCGTACGCAAATATGACTCGCTGCAGAAACAGAAAATTAAGGTCCGGGCCGACGACAAGTCTACCGTAAAACCAACTGACATCGGACCAGGCGACAAAGTACTCGTGAAACGACCATTTAACAAAGCGAAAGGCTCCACCGCGTATGAACCTATCCCGATGACTGTTACATTTGTTTTAATATTCATTTGTTACAAGTAAGAAAGGCACTATGATCACAGCCGAGAATGACGAGCATGCAGTCACGCGAAATTCATCGTTCTACAAAAAGCTAGATAAGTCAACACTTAGAAATTACCCTAGCAATGACGCTTATGACAACCTGTATGAGTACGAACCAAACATGACATCTACACCACCGTCTCCGATAGATATCCCTAAACCGGACAGTATTAATGATAACAACAAAGAGACTGTTATAAATCCAGAGTCCCAAAGCAAACCAGCCGATGATGACTCTACGAAATCCGTTCCTATCTTGCGTAGATCATCCAGGAAACGAATACCGCGCAAAATCTTCGATTTGTAAATGAAAGTTATTGTTACTGCAGTATTTGGTAATTTGTTGTATTAATAACGTTGAACACCGTGAACTTTCGTGAACTCTACTTAGAACTTTCATGAACTCTTATCAATAGACTGTTAGAACTTTCATGAACTCCTATCAGTGAAATGTTGCAGACTTATTTATCCTAACTTGCGTTTTCTGAAGTTATAGTTCAAAAATTGTTTGTTATCCATTATTGTTTGTTGATTACCGAACGATAGTCCCTATATGAGATCAGTTTCATACAATTAACTCAGTATCTACAAGGAAGGGGATGTAATGTTCAAACTAGGTTTACAACTGTCAATCATAAGCTCCGCCCCACTGTGACATCACTCATACGTTGCTATAGTGATTATGTAATATTATGGGTTGTTCCCACTCATAAAAAGTTCCGTCTACACATCAATAAAGTATAAGTGACTATCAGTACACCCAGTCGGTTCCAGTGTATTTATTTCACTCCCCGACGTTACAAACAGGAAGGCAGCAATTCTGACGTTTTAAAGCCTTCACCATCTTGGATTGAAAAATCTCATTAGATGTTCAAAACTACCGGGCACTCAATTTGAATGGCTATCCCGTACGGGGTATGTACAATTGTGGCCATTTCCTATATTCTTGTTGTTGATAATGATTTGTAATTAATAAACATTCAAAATATGTATGTAAATTCGCCTAGCAACAAGACCACACCCATAGCAACAGCCAAATAATCACGTATATTGCAAAGATAACAGGAATAGACAGACAAATGAATAAACATTTTAAAATGTATGCAAATGTGCCTAGCAACAAGACCACGCCAATAGCAACAGCCAAATGATCATGTACATGTATATTGCAAAGATAATATCAGGAATTCATACACAAGTGAACAAAAACATTCAAAAATGTATGCAAATATATTTAACAATATGACCATGCCTATAGCAACAGCCAAATGATTGCGTATATCGCAAAGATAACAACATGGTTGGCTAGGCAACTGGATAGTCATTCAGTAAATGAAAACTTATTGTTAGCATGGACTAGCAAATGCATAAACATTTTTAAAAACTGTACAGTTGTGCTACAACACCATTGGTACTATTTTTTTAGCACAACTGAACTGAAGGTTCAGTAGTGCTATAGGCATTGAGCGGTGTCTGTACATCTGTGAACCGATTGCCATGATATTTGGTGGGTGTATTACCTTGGATGTCTAGTTGGGAAATTGGTCAAATCAAAATCTTGCCACCGGTGTATTTGAGTAAAAAAATCTTGCCACCGGTGTATTTGAATAAAAAAAATGTAAACTCAAAAACTACTGAGCAGATCAATGTGAAATTTGATGGGAATGCTCTTAGTACTGTTAAGATTAAGAAATGTTCATAACATGATGATCTCGAGATGTCAGTGATGTGTAAATTAGGTATACAATTAACAAATGTGTAATTTTGGTCAAAAACCTTAATTCCAAAACTACTGAGCAGATTGGGCTGAAATTTGGTTGGATCATTCTTCAGGGTGTTTATATTAAGAATTGTTCATAGCATGATGATCCCATCAGTGATATGTAAATTAGGTATAAAATGTGTGAAAAATCTATAATTCCAAAACCAGACAGCAGATTGGACTGAAATTTAAAGGGGAGGCATCTGGGCACATGTAGATGAAGCAGTATTCACAACATGATGATACCCTTAGTGATATGCAAATTGGGTTTAAAAATGTCAGATTTTGGTCAAAAAATTTTGAAACTGTATGGTGAATGGGTTGAAACTTGGTGGGGATGTTTCTGGACGTGTAATTCTGCAATTATTGTTGAAAACATTATGATGCAATTAGCCCTAGCAACCATGACCATGCCCTTAGCGACAACGAAATGATGGTTTATATTGCAAAGATGAAAAGTGGCAAGGGCAGACAAGTTACTAAAAATTTCAAAATTGTATGCAAATATGCCTAGCAACAAGACCTTGGCGCTATTTTAGTAATTAGGCTATATCTTATTCTTAAGAATGCAAACTTCAAATTCAATATAATTTGGTATATACATTAAACATAACATATTGCATATCTGTAGTAAAGCTTGTTGATGTACATTGTAGTTTATAGTTTTAATGAATAATTTGCATAATTAATGAACTTTGGTAATTAGACTATATCTTATGAATGTAAATTCATATTCCACATACTGTGGCACATACAGCAACCATAACAAAGCACACACATCCTTAAATCATATCATTACATTGTTTTTAGTTTTAATGATTAATTTGCATAATTAATTTTTTTTCCGGTAATTTCGCTATATCTTAAGAATGCATACAAACATAACAAAGTGCATATGTTTTATAATGCTTGATGATGTAGCTTATAGTGTTAATGAGAAATTTGCATAATTAATGATTTTCAGTAATTAAGTCTTGTCTAAAGGTCGCATACTTCAAATTCTACAAAATTTGGTAACATACATCAACAAAAGTAAGCATGAATGTCCTGAAATTCTGTTTAGTTTTTATGAGTAATTTGCATAATTAATAGATTTTGGTAATTAGGCTATATAAGAATGCAAGCTTCAAATTCAATATAATTTGGCACAGACATTAACCATAACAAAGCACACATATCCTATACTGAAGCCTGTTGGCATAGTTTTTATTTTTAATGATTAATGTGCATAATTAATAACTTTTGATAATTAGGCTATAGCTTAATGAGAATGCATTCCAACAATGTGTGTACGTGTAGGAGCGAAAAACTATTGTTTACCCTTATGAGTGGCACTCAGTTTAAATCTGGTTGAATATTTGTAAATACAGAATAGCACATTTGACATGTTATGTATTAGGACCATCCTTGAATAGAATATTAGCCCACAAGTGATGTGACAACTATAGATCTTTCAATGTCTTTGTTCATAATGTTGTTGTATTTGTTGTATTTTATTTATTAACGTGTCCTATGTGGACTTAAAGTATACATTTGTTTATATGATCTGGTACAATTGTTATTAAAACTTGCCACATCCAGCCCCTTGGGCTTATAAGACACAAATCCAATTTGTTGCAAAATAAATAATTGTCGAGTAACAGGAACACTTGATGACAACATGTTGGTTGGTTGTGTTTTTGTTTGGGAGCAGATATTGAATGGAATTGGGAATCAAGCATGGTTGATAATTCTAGACTAGCTGGGCCATCCAACATCAAATGTGACGATAGGGAGGTGTGGTTTCACAGAGATTATAGCTGTGGTACTGCAGCTGCAAGGGGAAGTGTAGCCTTGAATGATGGACAACATTACTGGGAGATTAAAATGATATCTCCAGTCTATGGAACAGATATGGTGAGTGCTATTTGTTATACCTCAGTAGAATAGTAGATTGTCATCTACCACCAAGTGGCTACATTTGGTTTAATACCTTAAGTTTATATCCTTCATATTTTGTTGTTTGTTAGCACAACTTTAACCTTTAACATGGTTAATGGTGAGTAAAAAACCAATTGCCTTCATATTACTGTAGATGGAAAGTTGTTCAAATGAAAATTATCACTTCAGAGATGTGTGTTTTGGATCAAAAAATGTTATTTTTGGTAAAAAGAATTTAAACTCCAAAACTGCTGGGCAGATAGGGAAGCGTAGATAAAGAATTGTCCATGACATGATGATCCCATCAGTGATATGCAAATTGGGTCTAAAAATGTGTCTTTTTGGTCTAAAATTTTTAATTACAAAACTACTGAGCAAATTTCACTTAATTTTAATAGGGTGCATCTGGGGATGTGAAGATTAAGGTGTATTGATGGCATGATGAAATTAGGTCGAAAAATCTCAATTTTGGTCAATAAATTAAGAAATTGTGATCGATCTCAACCAGTATGGTGGGACACAGACTGTAGAGTCAAGAATGAAAAATATAGACTTCTTAATAAATTTAGACTGTCGAATAATGGAAATGATTTGTTCTTATATAGAGCCACAAGCTATGGCAGGGTGGCTTTCATTGTGGTTACAGTACTGTGGACAATATTTTTACACTCCAAGCTATGGCAGGGTGGCTTTCATTGTGGTTACAGTACTGTGGACAATATTTTTACACTCCAAGCTATGGCAGGGTGGCTTTCATTGTGGTTACAGTACTGTGGACAATATTTTTACACTCCAAGCTATGGGAGGGTGGCTTTCATTGCGGTTACAGTACTGTGGACAATATTTTTACACTCCAAGCTATGGCAGGGTGGCTTTCATCGCGGTTACAGTACTGTGGACAATATTTTTACACTCCAAGCTATGGGAGGGTGGCTTTCATTGCGGTTACAGTACTGTGGACAATATTTTTACACTCCAAGCTATGGGAGGGTGGCTTTCATCGCGGTTACAGTACTGTGGACAATATTTTTACACTCCAAGCTATGGGAGGGTGGCTTTCATCGCGGTTACAGTACTGTGGACAATATTTTTACACTCCAAGCTATGGCAGGGTGGCTTTCATTGTGGTTACAGTACTGTGGACAATATTTTTACACTCCAAGCTATGGCAGGGTGGCTTTCATTGTGGTTACAGTACTGTGGACAATATTTTTACACTCCAAGCTATGGCAGGGTGGCTTTCATTGTGGTTACAGTACTGTGGACAATATTTTTACACTCCAAGCTATGGCAGGGTGGCTTTCATTGTGGTTACAGTACTGTGGACAATATTTTTACACTCCAAGCTATGGCAGGGTGGCTTTCATTGTGGTTACAGTACTGTGGACAATATTTTTACACTCCAAGCTATGGGAGGGTGGCTTTCATTGCGGTTACAGTACTGTGGACAATATTTTTACACTCCAAGCTATGTCAGGGTGGATTTCATTGTGGTTACAGTACTGTGGACAATATTTTTACACTCCAAGCTATGGCAGGGTGGCTTTCATTGTGGTTACAGTACTGTGGACAATATTTTTACACTCCAAGCTATGGGAGGGTGGCTTTCATTGTGGTTACAGTACTGTGGACAATATTTTTACACTCCAAGCTATGGGAGGGTGGCTTTCATCGCGGTTACAGTACTGTGGACAATATTTTTACACTCCAAGCTATGGCAGGGTGGCTTTCATCGCGGTTACAGTACTGTGGACAATATTTTTACACTCCAAGCTATGGGAGGGTGGCTTTCATTGCGGTTACAGTACTGTGGACAATATTTTTACACTCCAAGCTATGGGAGGGTGGCTTTCATCGCGGTTACAGTACTGTGGACAATATTTTTACACTCCAAGCTATGGGAGGGTGGCTTTCATCGCGGTTACAGTACTGTGGACAATATTTTTACACTCCAAGCTATGGCAGGGTGGCTTTCATTGTGGTTACAGTACTGTGGACAATATTTTTACACTCCAAGCTATGGCAGGGTGGCTTTCATTGTGGTTACAGTACTGTGGACAATATTTTTACACTCCAAGCTATGGCAGGGTGGCTTTCATTGTGGTTACAGTACTGTGGACAATATTTTTACACTCCAAGCTATGGGAGGGTGGCTTTCATTGCGGTTACAGTACTGTGGACAATATTTTTACACTCCAAGCTATGTCAGGGTGGCTTTCATTGTGGTTACAGTACTGTGGACAATATTTTTACACTCCAAGCTATGGGAGGATGGCTTTCATTGTGGTTACAGTACTGTGGACAATATTTTTACACTCCAAGCTATGGGAGGGTGGCTTTCATTGTGGTTACAGTACTGTGGACAATATTTTTACACTCCAAGCTATGGCAGGGTGGCTTTCATTGTGGTTACAGTACTGTGGACAATATTTTTAGACTCCAAGCTATGGCAGGGTGGCTTTCATTGTGGTTACAGTACTGTGGACAATATTTTTACACTCCAAGCTATGGCAGGGTGGCTTTCATTGTGGTTACAGTACTGTGGACAATATTTTTACACTCCAAGCTATGGGAGGGTGGCTTTCATTGTGGTTACAGTACTGTGGACAATATTTTTACACTCCAAGCTATGGCAGGGTGGCTTTCATTGTGGTTACAGTACTGTGGACAATATTTTTACACTCCAAGCTATGGGAGGGTGGCTTTCATTGCGGTTACAGTACTGTGGACAATATTTTTACACTCCAAGCTATGGCAGGGTGGCTTTCATTGTGGTTACAGTACTGTGGACAATATTTTTACACTCCAAGGAGGTATGTAATTCGCCCAAAACTGACCAAGTACGGGCAGAGTTACGAGCTCGTAAGTCTCAAGTACGAGTGACGTCATACTCTTGTAGTTGGCCTAATTTTCGATGAGTACGCAGAGGACTCATGCTTGTCGTATTCCGCGAGTACGTGGCGAATATCATAATTGATCGGTCATCCGAATTGACTACGTGTCCCCCGAAAAAATATATTGTTCTGATATCAAAGTAATGTTTCGGTAAAAATTTTAAGTTTGATGAATGACGATCGACTTGTGAATGAGCGCGGTTTGTCTTGGAGCTACAGTGTGTATTGTTTTGTAAACAATCACTGTCCACCTCTGGTCCACCACTTGACTGACGTGATGTTAATGACGTACGGTAAAACAAAAGACGACTACATCGAGTGCATTGGAACGATCACACCTTCAATAACATCTCAATAAAGTTGTTCTCCTATTGACCGCCCCGTTGTCTTTTGTATGATTCATAAAAGATTTGAAATGATTGTGAAATGGTGAGAACGGCATGTCACACTCTGACTATAGTGGCGAATTTCAAACAACTTGTCGGCATGAGATGTAACGCAATCATTGATGATTGACAGTGTGATACCGAAAAGATGATTGTCGGTCAGAAGTGAAAGGAGTTTCGTTTCTTTTTCCAATAAAGATTTTCAAAGGTGTAAAACTTTTTCAGCTTCGGCCTACCTATAAATCTGCGATGTCTAGGAAGGAATCCTCACTCGATCGTGAAACTTAAGATAAAGTCAAAAACGATGTCCCGTGTGAACCAGTACCATTGCACGGCGAAGCGGCAGCTATGCTTTCTCCGTGTTTGTTATGACTAGAGTCGCAGCCTGATTGTGAACCTACCCAGTTGTTATTGCTCCGTAGTTTACACAGAAAAGCAGCAGACAGCCGTGCAATGAAACAGAAACCCCTGACTTCGTTTTTCTGAACTTTATTTTTTTTTCTCATTGAGTGGCTAAATTGCGGACACATCGTTTTATACACGGAACACGTCAAACAAATTTCGTTTGAATTGATCCAGCCATTTTTAGCTCCGCTGTAAGCGTAGCTTTAGGTATAGGTGGGTATAGAGTATAGAGGTATAGGTAAATCATAGGTGTCTTAACTTTTTTAGCTCCGCTGTAAGCGAAAGCTGAAAGCGTAGCTTTAGGTATAGGTGGGTATTGAGGTATAGTATAGGTGAATCATTGGTGTCCGTCAACTTTTTATATTTTCATCATCTTCTCCGAAAATGACAGTCAGAATTCTTCGATATTTGGTGTGCATGTTCCCTGGGGGGAGGCTATTCAGATTTGTTCATGCCAAGTTGTGCCATTTTCAATTTTTTATGATTTTTTTTCAAAAAATGATATTTTCATCATCTCCTCAAATACTACTTGTCAGATTGCTTTGATATCTGGTGTGTTGATACACAGGGGGCAGCTTACTCAGATTTGTTAATTTCAAGTCAGCACATATTCTTTTCTATTTTTTATGATTTTTTTTTGTAATTTAACAAAAAAATTAATATGTTAATGAGCATTGTGACCGACGCCATATTGGAAATCAGTCCACGAGACTTTAAGTAAACTGCCATTTTTCAAAAGACACTATTGACGTCAAACAAGCAATGTAACATGTGCTATAGTCATAATTCTAAGCATTGTGCGCTCAAATGACAAGTGTTTGTTCGAAACAGGGTTGTAATCTTCAAATCCAAATTTTGCACCCCGTCTACATAATCAGCCAGTCCGCAATACCCTCATTTGCATACAATCTATCTCAGATCTCAGAGAGCGACACTTTGAATGGCTGCTCACAGGCCTTATTTTTCGGTATTTTCAACTCGCTGTAACTTTCACTAGAGTCCCCCATTTTAGATACTGAAAACGCCTAAACCTCAACTGACATCTCCTCTTTCGTGCCATAATAAATTTTGGCATTACATTTAGGAATACCGATTTTCTGACGAATTCGGGATGCATACTTGAGGCCTTGAAATTTCGACCCGGTTTTTCGCTCATAGTTTCCTCAATACGGACCGGAAAGTTTACAAATTTCACAAAAAGGTGGATTTTTATGTGTTTTAAATAACCATGGCAAGTAAATTTAGTAGGATCATTGTGTAACGGTCCGGACCGTTCAAGAATTTTCGGTAGAAAATGACTGATTTGACCCGGAAGTTGAAGCTGGCCTTGTTCGACCAGGCGATTTTCCACAGCCAGTGAACACGGGAGTTCTTGATACTCACTAAAATCACACTTCAGACCCACTATAAAAGTTTGATGTTTTCAGATAACATGTAACTTGTGATTAATTCTATATTGTCGTGTAATTTGGAGTAACAGTGAACTAGAATGAAGACAACTAGTGTAAGCAAGGCAAGGCATGCATAGGTCATAAAGGCGTGCGGGTGAAGTTAAGAGCAGTACGTACAGTGGATCGACCAAACTGTGTTTATTGGCCGACAGTTTACATGTAAACACAGATAACTAGTGTTAGTTATCTGTGATGTATCGACATGAACATGTCTTGCCATTTCCAAAATGCAAATATTTGGCCAGCAAAAATAATTAAAATAATTACAACTTTAATTTGGCTTCAGACTTTGCATCATGTTTTGCGTATCTTTCCCCATTTTACATGTAAATCAGAAAAGGTTCTCTCTAGTCGTGTCAGTGATCATACCGGGGCTGCTTTGAGTATGAGCGAGGTGAAGCATGTTGAACTTGATGTATTTTGTTGAGAATTATAAATATTGCAAAATGTCAAGTACAAGGTTTAAATACAATGGAATGATGAAAAGAAATTGGCCAAGTCTGCTGACAGGCGCCGGTCACAAGACATTTCGTAAATTTAAATATTAGACGATGTTATGTCTACTACAAGTTGAATGTTGTTGACAATTAAGCTTATGGACAGTGTTTTTGATAAATTTGTTAGAAAACTGAAATTCGAATTGCCTCAAAATTACTTTAGATCCCTAGTTTATTTCATTCATTATTAAAATTTTCCAGGGTTAAAGCTGTAAGACACTGGAATTATATATAGCCAACTTCATAAACCCTTTGTGTGTGAGTGTGTGTGTGTGTGTGTGTGTGTACGCGCATTTCCCAGTCATTATTTTTCTGAGGTTTTGTGTAATTTTCATAACAGTAATTTTTTTATATAAAATGGTGACTATGGTATAAAAGTACAATATTTTACCAACTTTCTGTGTAAAATGTGTTTTATAGTGAGACATCATATGAAACCACTAACCACTTTATTACATCACTACCAAAATAAAAACTAAAAAGAACAGCGGAGCTATTCTGATCGATAGGTCACTTGTTTATTTTCATCACCTTCGAAAGTAACAGCCAGAATACTTTAAATTGATATTTGGTGTGCATGTTCCCTGGGGAGAGGCTATTCAGATTTGTTCATGCCAAGTTGATCTGTGCCATTTTCAATTTTTTATGATTTTTTTTTCAAAAATGATATTTTCATCATCTCCTCAAATACTACTTGTCAGAGTGCTTTGATATCTGGTGTGTTGATGCACAGAGGGTAGCTTACTCAGATTTGTTAATTTCAAGTCAGCATGTCTTCTTTTCTATTTTTGATGAATTTTTTTTTGTAACTTGAGTACTATAAAAGTTTTATGTTTTCAGATAACATGTAACTTGTGATTAATGCTATATTGTCAATGACATGCAATTTGGAATGACAGTGAACCAGAATGAAGACAACGTAAGGAAGGCATGCTAGGCATGCGGTCGAAGTTATGCAAGAGCAGTCTCACTGCCGACTGTGAATCGACCAACTTTGTTTATTAGCCGACAGTTTACATGTAAAGTTAAAGGACATGAACGTGTCTAGCCATTTCCAAAATGCAAATATTTGGCAAGTAAAAATAATTGAAATAATTACAACTTTAATTTGGCTTCAGACTTTGCATTATGTTTTTCGTATCTTTCCCCGTTTTACATGTAAATCCGAAAAGGTTCTCTCTGGTCATGTCAGTGGTTAGCCCTGCTTACATACGACAGGCAGTGCACGAGTCTATATTACTGACTTGACACTAAACAAATAGTAGGAACAATTGTCAGAATCAAGTCCCTGATTACACTAACTAATTACATCGCTAAAACAAAACTGCATAGTGAAGAGCTGAAGAACTAAACCACTTCTACATGTTACCAAAATAAAAAATAAAATTAAAAAAAAACAGCGGAGCTATTCTGACCGATAGGTCGCTTGTTTTGAAAATGGTGACACACACACACACACACACACACACACACACACATTTCTAATATAAAACCTTTCTTACGGAAGGTAAAAATGTGTCTTTTGGTCAAAAACCTATAATTCAACTTGGCCCAACCATGTTTTTAATTTATATCAATGACCTTCCAAATGCCTCTAACTTCTTTGATTTTTGTCTCTTTCCGGATGATTCTAATTTATTTCACGCATTTTCAGACAAAACAAATACTGTAAACCTGGATCAGGTCAGTTATCATTTCTAAAATATTACAGACTGGTGTGATGTAAATAAACTGACAATCAAATAATGCAAAGACAAATTATATAGTTTTCCATGGCAAGCGTCAGAACATATACCAGCATGGATCTCTTTGTTTCAAAGATTGTGTTATAAATGAGGTAGACAAAGTTTGTTTTGGTGGAGTTACCATTGATAAACACCTGACTTGGAAATACCATATTGAGGAGGTGACAAAAAATATTCAGAGAAAAAGTCTGGTATTCTATTTTGATTGCGACACTTTGTACCTAGACACATTTTACTCATACTATACAAAGCATTTATTCAGCCCAACATCACCTATGGTTTGGAAGTCTGGTGGAGTACATTCCCATCATATTTACTTTCTATTTTGAAAATACAGAAAATGTGTGTATGCTGTATTACATTCTCCAACTTCAGGCAGCCATCTTCTCCCCTGTTTAGGAATTTAGGTCTCCTCGATATTTATAAACTTTATCAACTAAGTCTTGGAAATTTTATTTTTGAATTATGTAATGGATATCGCCCTCATCATTTGAATGATTTCTTCAAAAGTGTAGACCATAGTTATGAAACTAGGCTGAGGTGTTATCAAAATCTATCTATTCCTATCACAATTTTCAATCTCATATGCAGGTGCTAAACTCTGGAATAGTCTTCCAATACATATGAAAAATCTGACATCAAAATATGAATTTAGGAAAGCATTTAAAGAATATATCATTTCTGATGTGTAAATTTTCCATTATGGTTCTTTGTCTTGTCATAATTAGTTCTGTGTCTGTGTTATGTTTATAATCTATATGTTCGTTTAAATAAGCCCGTAATATTAACTTATTATTTCCATTAGCGATGGAGCCAAACTAGATTAGCAGAAAGCTATTTTTTTGACTCCTTTTATCACATAAATACGTGCATATCTTCTACTGTGTGACGTCAAACAGGTTGTGATTTCAGAGCATATCAGTGTTCTACTGAACTGTTTTTTCTCTGTACTGTTCGAGTGTTCCTGCCAATCCTACACTACGATCAAGTTTATCGTAATAATTATGTGTTTCAAAACGTAAATGCACACACGTTACATATATCCTTGGATGGCATGAGTTTGATATGCAGAGGTACTTTTATTTTTATTTGATAAATTTTATTCTATCTAAAATCACGTAGATTATCAATGTAGAAGCAAGCTTACTTCCAATTTTCCGTCAAGCTCAGATCTCCGAACTTACACAGCCTGAGCAAATATGATTAAAATGACGGAACAAAGGTCGTATTAGGATAAATTCTAATTACGTTTAAACTAAATTTGATATTACACGCACATCGCAAGGTTATAACCGATAAACTTTGGTTGAGAAACCATAGAACAGTATGACCGATACCGTGTATATGGTAAGCTTGACCTCGCGATCACATGATTATGTAATTTGCATAGCTGTCGGACGCCATTTTTTTATACGTGATGAAGAATATAGTGCAATAAAATGATGCAGTATTCGTAAAATACGATTTAAAATTTTAGAGAAATCGGGGGAATACTTAGTTATGTGATAAAAATATATTACATGAAATCAATGTTAGTTTTACGTCATAATGTTCCTCGTATGATTCCGCAGACTACAAATTCTCACCTATCAGCTCGAATTTATATTAGTCCGCGGAATCATACTTGGAGCATTATGACGTAAAACTAACATTGATTTCATGGGATTATATATAATTGTCTTATGTGGTCATCATTGACATGTACATATTGACTTTCAAATTGGCAATAAAGAATAAATAGAATTCCAAAACTACTCAGCAGATTGGGCTGAAATTTAATAGGGATGCATCTGTGGGTGTGTAGATGAAGAAATATTAAGCAAAGAATGATCTCATCAGTAATATGCAAATTAGGTGTAAAAATGTGAATTTTGGTCAAAAATTTATATCTCAAAAATTGCTTGGTCAGTGAGACTGAAACTTGGTGAGATGTTTCTAGAAGTGTTATTCTGCAGATTTTCTTCAAAATAGTTTGACACAACTGGCCCTAGCAACCATGACCACGCCCTTAGCAACAACCAAATGGCAGTATAGTTTGGTCAAATATCAACATCATCTGGTAGGCAAGTGAGTAAACATTCAAAAAATGTGTACAAATATCCCTAGCAACCATGACCACGCCCATAGCAACAGCCAAATGGTCGTGTATTTCACAAAGGTAACAAGAGGGATTAATGGACAATTGAATAAACATTCAAAAAATGTATGTGAATTTGCCTAGCAACAATACCACGCCCATAGCAACAGTCAAATGATCACATTTGTTGCAAAGAGAATATCAGGAATTCATACACAAGTGAACAAAAACATTAAAAAATGTATGCAAATATATCAAGCAACATGACCATGCCTATAGCAACAGCCAAATGATTGCGTATATCGCAAAGATAGCAACATGGTTGGATAGGCAACTGGATAGTCATTCATCAAATGAACACCTATTGTTAGCATGGACTAGCATATGGATAAACATTTTTAAAAACTGTACAGTTGTGCGACAAAGCCATTGGCGGTATTTTTTGTTGAGTATTTGAATAAATTTATCAATCTTTGAATCTTGAATATTAAAATCTTTGGCAATGTGTTTCTGTATTCTTCGTTCACTGTGTTCCATTTTTAGGTTGATTCTCTATCGTCCATCTGTCAAAACTGCATGGTCAATTTGACCTGAAATTTGGTGTGTAGGTGTCATTTGATGAGCAGATATAAGTTTGTTCAAGACAAATTGATTGGTAATTGTTATGCAAATTATGTGTAAAAATAGAATTTTTTGTAAAACTGCTTCAAAAATCTTCTACAAAACCACTTGGTCAATGAGCCAAAATTTCTTGTGTAGGTGTCTTGGGATGAGCAGATAACGTTTGTTCAGGACAAGTTGAATGGGTTATTAATATGCAAATCAGGGGTAAAAATTGAACTTTTTAAAATGGTGACTATAATATTAAAGTACAATATTTTACCAACTTTCTGTGTGAAATGTGTTCTATAGTATGTGTGAGTCATCATATGAAACCACTAACCACTTTATTACTTTGCTATATAAACAAAACTGCATAGTGGAAGAGCTGAACAGCAGTACCACTTCTACATGTTACAAAAAAAAGCAGCGGAGCTATTCTGACCGATAGGTTGAATTGAATTGAATTGAATTTATTTGGTAATAAAATATAGTAAAAACATACATATAAAAGTACTGCCGAGGATAACACAACAAGCAATTAATACTTATTTCCATTGTGGTCCATATAAAGTACTGCAAAGGATAACACAACAAAGCAATTAATACTTATTTCCATTGTGGTCCATATAAAGTACTGCCAAGGATAACACAACAAAGCAATTAATACTTATTTCCATTGTGGTCCATATAAAGTACTGCAAAGGATAACACAACAAAGCAATTAATACTTATTTCCATTGTGGTCCATATAAAGTACTGCCAAGGATAACACAACAAAGCAATTAATACTTATTTCCATTGTGGTCCATATAAAGTACTGCCAAGGATAACACAACAAAGCAATTAATACTTATTTCCATTGTGGTCCATATAAAGTACTGCCAAGGATAACACAACAAAGCAATTAATACTTATTTCCATTGTGGTCCATATAAAGTACTGCCAAGGATAACACAACAAAGCAATTAATACTTATTTCCATTGTGGTCCATATAAAGTACTGCCAAGGATAACACAACAAAACAATTAATACTTATTTCCATTGTGGTCCATATAAAGTACTGCCAAGGATAACACAACAAAGCAATTAATACTTATTTCCATTGTGGTCCATATAAAGTACTGCCAAGGATAACACAACAAAGCAATTGATACTTATTTCCATTGTGGTCCATATAAAGTACTGCCAAGGATAACACAACAAAGCAATTAATACTTATTTCCATTGTGGTCCATATAAAGTACTGCCAAGGATAACACAACAAAGCAATTAATACTTATTTCCATTGTGGTCCATATAAAGTACTGCCAAGGATAACACAACAAAGCAGTTAATATTTATTTCCATTGTGGTCCATATAAAGTACTGCCAAGGATAACACAACAAAACAATTAATACTTATTTCCATTGTGGTCCATATAAAATACTGCCAAGGATAACACAACAAAGCAATTAATACTTATTTCCATTGTGGTCCATATAAAGTACTGCCAAGGATAACACAACAAAGCAATTAATACTTATTTCCATTGTGGTCCATATAAAGTACTGCCAAGGATAACACAACAAAACAATTAATACTTATTTCTATTGTGGTCCATATAAAATACTGCCAAGGATAACACAACAAAGCAATTAATACTTATTTCCATTGTGGTCCATATAAAGTACTGCCAAGGATAACACAACAAAACAATTAATACTTATTTCCATTGTGGTCCATATAAAGTACTGCCAAGGATAACACAACAAAACAATTAATAATTATTTCCATTGTGGTCCGTATAAAGTACTGCCAAGGATAACACAACAAAGCAATTAATATTTATTTCCATTGTGGTCCATATAAAGTACTGCCAAGGATAACACAACAAAACAATTAATAATTATTTCCATTGTGGTCCATATAAAGTACTGCCAAGGATAACACAACAAAACAATTAATAGTTATTTCCATTGTGGTCCATATAAAGTACTGCCAAGGATAACACAACAAAGCAGTTAATATTTATTTCCATTGTGGTCCATATAAAGTACTGCCAAGGATAACACAACAAAGCAATTAATACTTATTTCCATTGTGGTCCATATAAAGTACTGCCAAGGATAACACAACAAAACAATTAATAGTTATTTCCATTGTGGTCCATATAAAGTACTGCCAAGGATAACACAACAAAGCAATTAATACTTATTTCCATTGTGGTCCATATAAAGTACTGCCAAGGATAACACAACAAAGCAATTAATACTTATTTCCATTGTGGTCCATATAAAGTACTGCCAAGGATAACACAACAAAACAATTAATAATTATTTCCATTGTGGTCCATATAAAGTACTGCCAAGGATAACACAACAAAGCAATTAATATTTATTTCCATTGTGGTCCATATAAAGTACTGCCAAGGATAACACAACAAAGCAATTAATACTTATTTCCATTGTGGTCCATATAAAGTACTGCCAAGGATAACACAACAAAACAATTAATAATTATTTCCATTGTGGTCCATATAAAGTACTGCCAAGGATAACACAACAAAGCAATTAATATTTATTTCCATTGTGGTCCATTTAAAGTACTGCCAAGGATAACACAACAAAGCAATTAATATTTATTTCCATTGTGGTCCATATAAAGTACTGCCAAGGATAACACAACAAAGCATTTAATAGTTATTTCCATTGTGGTCCATATAAAGTAATGCCAAGGATAACACAACAAAGCAATTAATAGTTATTTCCATTGTGGTCCATATAAAGTACTGCCAAGGATAACACAACAAAACAATTAATAGTTATTTCCATTGTGGTCCATATAAAGTACTGCCAAGGATAACACAACAAAGCAATTAATAGTTATTTCCATTGTGGTCCATATAAAGTACTGCCAAGGATAACACAACAAAGCAATTAATACTTATTTCCATTGTGGTCCATATAAAGTACTGCCAAGGATAACACAACAAAACAATTAATAGTTATTTCCATTGTGGTCCATATAAAGTACTGCCAAGGATAACACAACAAAACAATTAATAGTTATTTCCATTGTGGTCCATATAAAGTACTGCCAAGGATAACACAACAAAACAATTAATACTTATTTCTATTGTGGTCCATATAAAATACTGCCAAGGATAACACAACAAAACAATTAATACTTATTTCCATTGTGGTCCATATAAAGTACTGCCAAGGATAACACAACAAAACAATTAATACTTATTTCCATTGTGGTCCATATAAAGTACTGCCAAGGATAACACAACAAAACAATTAATACTTATTTCCATTGTGGTCCATATAAAGTACTGCCGAGGATAACACAACAAGCAATTAATACTTATTTCCATTGTGGTCCATATAAAGTACTGCCAAGGATAACACAACAAAACAATTAATAGTTATTTCCATTGTGGTCCATATAAAGTACTGCCAAGGATAACACAACAAAGCAGTTAATATTTATTTCCATTCTGGTCCATATAAAGTACTGTCGAGGATAACACAACAAAACAATTAATAATTATTTCCATTGTGGTCCATATAAAGTACTGCCAAGGATAACACAACAAAACAATTAATAGTTATTTCCATTGTGGTCCATATAAAGTACTGCCAAGGATAACACAACAAAGCAGTTAATATTTATTTCCATTCTGGTCCATATAAAGTACTGCCAAGGATAACACAACAAAACAATTAATAATTATTTCCATTGTGGTCCATATAAAGTACTGCCAAGGATAACACAACAAAACAATTAATAGTTATTTCCATTGTGGTCCATATAAAGTACTGCCAAG
The DNA here is from genome assembly GCF_964340395.1 of Glandiceps talaboti. Taxonomy (NCBI): domain Eukaryota; kingdom Metazoa; phylum Hemichordata; class Enteropneusta; family Spengelidae; genus Glandiceps; species Glandiceps talaboti. The sequence continues at coordinate 27,811,997 of NC_135553.1, forward strand.
GATAACACAACAAAACAATTAATATTTATTTCCATTGTGGTCCATATAAAGTACTGCCAAGGATAACACAACAAAGCAGTTAATATTTATTTCCATTGTGGTCCATATAAAGTACTGCCAAGGATAACACAACAAAACAATTAATAGTTATTTCCATTGTGGTCCATATAAAGTACTGCCAAGGATAACACAACAAAGCAATTAATACTTATTTCCATTGTGGTCCATATAAAGTACTGCCAAGGATAACACAACAAAACAATTAATAGTTATTTCCATTGTGGTCCATATAAAGTACTGCCAAGGATAACACAACAAAGCAATTAATAGTTATTTCCATTGTGGTCCATATAAAGTACTGCCAAGGATAACACAACAAAACAATTAATAGTTATTTCCATTGTGGTCCATATAAAGTACTGCCAAGGATAACACAACAAAGCAATTAATACTTATTTCCATTGTGGTCCATATAAAGTACTGCCAAGGATAACACAACAAAGCAATTAATACTTATTTCCATTGTGGTCCATATAAAGTACTGCCAAGGATAACACAACAAAGCAGTTAATATTTATTTCCATTGTGGTCCATATAAAGTACTGCCAAGGATAACACAACAAAGCAATTAAAAGTTATTTCCATTGTGGTCCATATAAAGTACTGCCAAGGATAACACAACAAAGCAATTAATACTTATTTCCATTGTGGTCCATATAAAGTACTGCCAAGGATAACACAACAAAGCAATTAATACTTATTTCCATTGTGGTCCTAGATAGTTTGTTAAATTTAGAACAGCACTATTAAGATTTTGCTCCTCTTCGCATCCATTGCAAATTGAGAGGGGATGACACGAAAAGGTTTTTGTAAATACTGTATCACACATGATTTGTACTGTATTAAGGACGAGTATCATTTCTTAGCAATTTGTCCACATTATAACGACCTTCGAAATGAATTGTTACCAAGGTGGTTTTATTTGAACCTTTCCTTTGATAAGTTCATTTCACTTTTGAATTCTGATAATGTAACCTATTTCAAATTAGCTTCATTTATTTATTTTGCAATGAAAAATAGAGAGGAATCTCCCTCTATGAACTGAAATGTTTGTAACATTGTTTGCTCTGTGGTTTGCATTACATTAAATTACTGTTCTGAAATTATTGTCCTGAAATAAACTGATTGATTGTGATTGACATGTAAGCTAAAACTTATCAAAACAACAACTTACAAAATCTGTACATTAATGTACTAAATGAAGATTTAAATATCTGGTTTAGATGATTGGTGTTGGTACTGAAGACGTTGACCTGAACAGATGTCGTCATAAATTCTGCAGTCTGCTGGGACAAGATGCTAACAGTTGGGGGCTTTCATATACTGGAGGTATACAACACAAAGGTGTGACTAATGTTTACTGCTCCAAGTTTGGTCAGAATGCTGTTATAGGTGTACATCTAGACTTGTGGTCTGGTACACTGTCATTCTACAAAGACAGACGCCCTTTAGGTAAGAATATCTGTGATTGCCAGTATTAAACACTATTGATGTCATGCACCAGTAGTTCCATCTCAAAGCATTGTTTCGTATTTCTAATAAGGGACGTACCCATGACAAATGAGTGATGTAGAATTATTCAGGTGTTTGCATTACATTAAATCATTTTCACCAGCAATATATCATCCCTGTATTGTTATTAGTCCCCGCCGGACGAAGTCAGGGACGGGAACTTATGGATTGGGGTCCGTGCGTCCATCTGTTCGTTCGTCCGTCTGTCTGTCCAGAGCCGTTCCTTAGAGATGCCTGGACCGATTTTTTTCAAACTTAGTACAGGGGTAACATACAATGGCAAACATATGCACGTCAATTTGTTTCCTGATACAATCCAATATGGCCACCTAGCAGCCATTTTGTTTGCGAATTTTCCTTGTCCAAAGCCATAACTCAGACATGCTTGAGCAGATCTCATTCAAAGTTGGTATTAGGACAGTGTTCTATGACATACATGTGCATATTCATTGTTGTCGTGATACGATCCAATATGGCTGCCTGGCAGCCATTTTGTTTGCGAATTTTCCATGTCCAAAGCCATAACTCAGACATGCTTGAACAGATCTCATTCAAAGTTGGTATTAGGACAGTGTTCTATGACATACATGTGCATATCCATTTTCATCGTGATATGATCCAATATGCCTGCCTGGCAGCCATTTTGTTTGTGAATTTTCCATGTCCAAAGCCATTATAAACTCAGACATGCTTGAACAGATCTCATTCAAAGTTGGTATTAGGACAGTGTTCTATGACATACATGTGCATATCCATTTTCGTCGTGATACAATCCGATATGGCTGCCTGGCAGTGATTTTGTTGGTGCAGTTTTCATGTCCAAAGCCATAACTCAGACATGCTTGAACAGGTCCCCCCCCCCATACCCGACCCATCCTTTATTGTTGAATGGTTTATTCCATCACGTCATCTTGAAGAGTAGGCATGTCCCATGTCCAACGAGGAGACACAAGATGAGTAGGCATGTTCCATGTCCAATGAGCAGACACAACATATCTAAGTCTGTTTGATTTAGGTTCATAAGTATTGTTGCATGATCAGAGTAGTGATATCAAGAAAATGACAACATAAACTGCCAGTTCCTTAAAACCCAATCATAGCGGGGACTATGTCATTCTCAATGACTTGTGTTATACTTGTCTTGATTAAGTACACTTCCAACATAGGATGGCTGGATCATTATGATGGAAATTAGGTATGAAAATTTTGTTTTGGTTACAACTTTAAATCTTCAAAAAATTATATATCTATCATTGCCCCAAACATGAAGTTGTACGACAACGCAATATTTGCTCTATTTTTTCCATATGGTTTCTGTGTTATAGGTTTCTTCTCATCAGATGTACAACCATTACTGATTGGAAAAACAGTTTTATGTTGTCGTTTTAAGTTGATGTCAGTTTCCACAGCTACTATTTATTGCGAGACTTCGCAATTTTTGTGATTTTATTTTTTATCTTGAATTCATTAAAAAAAGTTTAGGGTCAACAGTGAAAAACTATCAGGTAACTGGACCCATTGCATTGACATTCAATAGTTAGGTCATGTGTTGACATTCAATAGTTATGTCATGTGTTGACATTCAATAGTTAGGTCATGCATTGACATTCAATAGCTAGGTCATGCATTGACATTCAATAGCTAGGTCATGCATTGACATTCAATAGCTAGGTCATGCATTGACATTCAATAGCTAGGTCATGTGTTGACATTCAATAGCTAGGTCATGTATTGACATTCAATAGTTAGGTCATGTGTTGACATTCAATAGTTAAGTCATGCGTTGACATTCAATAGCTAGGTCATGTGTTGACATTCAATAGCTAGGTCATGCATTGACATTGAATAGCTAGGTCGTGTGTTGACATTCAATAGCTAGGTCATGCATAGACATTGAATAGTTAGGTCATGTGTTGACATTCAATAGTTAGGTCATGTGTTGACATTCAATAGTTAGGTCATGTGTTGACATTCAATAGCTAGGTCATGCATTGACATTGAATAGCTAGGTCGTGCATTGACATTGAATAGCTAGGTCGTGTGTTGACATTCAATAGCTAGGTCATGCATTGACATTGAATAGTTAGGTCATGTGTTGACATTCAATAGTTAGGTCATGCATTGACATTCAATAGCTAGGTCGTGTGTTGACATTCAATAGCTAGGTCATGTGTTGACATTCAATAGCTAGGTCATGCATTGATATTCAATAGCTAGGTCGTGTGTTGACATTCAATAGCTAGATCATGTGTTGACATTCAATAGCTAGGTCATGGGTTGACATTCAATAGCTATGTCATGTGTTGACATTCAATAGCTAGATCATGTGTTGACATTCAATAGCTAGGTCATGGGTTGACATTCAATAGCTAGGTCATGTGTTGACATTCAATAGCTAGGTCATGTGTTGACATTCAATAGCTAGGTCATGGGTTGACATTCAATAGCTATGTCATGTGTTGACATTCAATAGCTAGGTCATGTGTTGACATTCAATAGCTAGGTCATGCATTGACATTCAATAGCTAGGTCGTGCATTGACATTCAATAGCTAGGTCATGCACTGACATTGAATAGCTATGTCATGTGTTGACATTCAATAGCTAGGTCATGTGTTGACATTCAATAGTTAGGTCATGTGTTGACATTCAATAGTTAGGTCATGTGTTGACATTCAATAGCTAGGTCGTGTGTTGACATTCAATAGTTAGGTCATGTGTTGACATTCAATAGCTAGGTCATGCATTGACATTGAATAGCTAGGTCATGTGTTGACATTCAATAGTTAGGTCATGCGTTGACATTCAATAGTTAGGTCATGCGTTGACATTCAATAGTTAGGTCATGTGTTGACATTCAATAGCTAGGTCATGCATTGACATTCAATAGTTAGGTCATGCATTGACATTCAATAGCTAGGTCATGCATTGACATTCAATAGCTAGGTCATGTATTGACATTCAATAGTTAGGTCATGTGTTGACATTCAATAGTTAGGTCATGCGTTGACATTCAATAGCTAGGTCATGTGTTGACATTCAATAGCTAGGTCATGCATTGACATTGAATAGCTAGGTCGTGTGTTGACATTCAATAGCTAGGTCATGCATTGACATTGAATAGTTAGGTCATGTGTTGACATTCAATAGTTAGGTCATGTGTTGACATTCAATAGTTAGGTCATGTGTTGACATTCAATAGCTAGGTCATGCATTGACATTGAATAGCTAGGTCGTGCATTGACATTGAATAGCTAGGTCGTGTGTTGACATTCAATAGTTAGGTCATGTGTTGACATTCAATAGGTAGGTCATGTGTTGACATTCAATAGCTAGGTCATGCATTGACATTCAATAGTTAGGTCATGCATTGACATTCAATAGCTAGGTCGTGTGTTGACATTCAATAGCTAGGTCATGTGTTGACATTCAATAGCTAGGTCATGTGTTGACATTCAATAGCTAGGTCATGCATTGACATTCAATAGCTAGGTCGTGTGTTGACATTCAATAGCTAGGTCATGGGTTGACATTCAATAGCTAGGTCATGGGTTGACATTCAATAGCTATGTCATGTGTTGACATTCAATAGCTAGGTCATGTGTTGACATTCAATAGCTAGGTCATGGGTTGACATTCAATAGCTATGTCATGTGTTGACATTCAATAGCTAGGTCATGTGTTGACATTCAATAGCTAGGTCATGCAATGACATTCAATAGCTAGGTCGTGCATTGACATTGAATAGCTAGGTCATGCATTGACATTGAATAGCTATGTCATGTGTTGACATTCAATAGCTAGGTCATGTGTTGACATTCAATAGTTAGGTCATGTGTTGACATTCAATAGCTAGGTCATGCATTGACATTCAATAGCTAGGTCGTGCATTGACATTCAATAGCTAGGTCGTGCATTGACATTCAATAGCTAGGTCATGCATTGACATTCAATAGTTAGGTCATGCATTGACATTCAATAGTTAGGTCATGCATTGACATTCAATAGCTAGGTCATGTGTTGACATTCAATAGTTAGGTCATGCATTGACAATCAATAGCTAGGTCATGTGTTGACATTCAATGTTGGGTCATGTGTTGACATTCAATAGCTAGGTCATGTGTTGACTTTCTCAAACGAGATAAAGTATTTCTAAAATTAGATGACATGCATTCTAAGAATTTTTCTGTACAGACAAATACCAACATTTTGCTTACGTTTGGGTTACCCTCCGCTTCCCCTTGATATTTCCAAGTTTTTTGATAAATTTGTGCTCTCTGCACCCTGTGGTCCACCTCTCAGTGGTTACATGCCCCTGACTAGCCAATACCCAGTACACCTTGGCATAGTGTCGAATTTTCGTACAAAGCCAGGACTCTGCGAGTTTTTATCCTCTTGTGCCTAGTTTATACGAGTTATCCCCTATTGAGTGGTGAACACTTCGCTGAGCATCTCAGGATCCAAACTAAGTTGTTCCTTTTTATTCTCGTGTGCTGTGTCTTTTACTTTTGACACTTTTGTTTTTTGTGTGTAGTTGGCGCCTCGTTTTATCAGACCTCCATCTTGCCTTTATCATTTTTTCAGTTTAGGTTTTCCTTCACGATGTCATGTCAAATCAACCTCTCTCAGGTACATATGGACATCCCATCTTAGTTGGGGATGACCATGATCTTTGTGCAGACTCCAGATCATGTCAGCCCAACCAGACATGCAATTTCTGCAGTAATTGGACCGATCATAAGTGGAATATGTTTTTAGTGTGTGGCCAGGTCGATGACATCACCCTTCAACACACATCTGCTATACTGAAGCAACTCCGTCTACATTAAGTACTCGCCATGAAGGTAAGTCCGCTTCTCCCTCTCAGGAAAACTGCCCTTTTCAAGATGATAATGGTACCTCTCCTAGGGATCCTGGAGTGCCTGTGGTTGTTGCCGCACTGCACTGGTCGATGATGGACAGGTTTGCCCGATCAATACAATCATTCAGGGAGGAGCAGGACTTATCCCCACTACAGAGGTCAGGGATGTGTCCTTGGTCAAGGTCTTACCACTGCAGTGGTACTTACATGTAATACTTTACTGCCGGTGGCAAATATGATGGGCCAGTCCAGATACCGGACACCCATTGATTCTACGACCGACCAAACTAGAGTGCAACCCAGAGTTTAGTTCTCCCCCTGGGGACACTCCTACATTCCTTATAGCCAGTTTCTAGTGACTAACCCTCAATATTTCAACCAATATACAGGGGTTCATGCACAGATGACAGGGAACGCTGGGTGTTTACCACATGGAGCAGTACCCTTTTTACCACAGGGAACAGCACCCTCCATGGTACCCAGTGCTCACAATGCCTGGCAGCACACCAGTCAAAGTGGTCTTCAAAGGTTGACTCCACCTGTTACTAATCCCACAACTGGTCCAGTGACAATGAGTCCCCACCCCCAGGGGAATCAGGGGGCTGCAGCAGGAGTTCTACCTACGTCCTCTCGGCCATCCCGTTCCCGTAGTAGGACTACTGCTCAGAGTAGAGCGCCCTCACCCAATCCATCTGTCTCAGGGTCGAGATACAGTGATCGGTCGTGCTCCCCACATAATGACCATCCCGATCATTTTGATTGCTTAGCTCGGGAAGGACGCACATCTCCACAGGCATCAGAGGATTTTTTTGAGATTCATGCCTCTGATAATGCTTTCAGCAATGTCAAATCCCATTCTGAAATTTCAGTCAGGGCGACCTGCCAGTTCGTTCTCGATTTGTACTTGTTGAGATGAGGCTGAATTAGCCCAAGGAAGAGACGTGGCTGAGTAAGCGGAAACTCACAGCTCTTCAAGTGACTGAAACATACGATGGATGACGGACCAAATCCAAGTCGAAGTCTTACCATGTTCACACGCCTGAACCATGGCTAGGGTATCTCACTTTGGAGGGGGCAAGGTTAGTCAATGATGACTACACCACTAATCGTATGTGGTTTCTCGCTCCTTCGTGAGGTCCTTGGGTGAATCGTTGTCTAAGAGCATATTCATTCTATCCCATCTGGACTGGAAAATTCACGACGGAAATTGAGTTAACCAAGAGGGGTCCTGTTTTGGACACTCAGGATAAACTCCTCCAGCTTTTTCGCTCCGTAGCGACGAGCATGACTGATCTCACGGACTCGTCTTTACGTCAGCGGTCAACACTCATTTTGTCGGAACGTGATGCCTTCCTTGAGCGACTGCCACCAAAATACACCCCCGAACTAAAACTAAAAGCTAGATCTAGTAAGTCGAGTAGCTCTAGATTTTTGTTTGGGGGCTCGTTGAGCGAGGTGGCCTGGCAAGTACTGGCTATGGTTGAGAGGGGACCCAAGTATACAAAACCCCTCAGTTCCAGGCCACTACTATGCCTCAAGCGTTGAAAGTGCCTACTCTGACCCCAAGACAGCAACCACAAAATAGTGGAAATAAGCATCAGGGTCAGAATAGAAAACGCAACAGTAAACCCAGACAAGATCGGGGTCAGGCTGCGAGCACTAGGCGCAATAGCCAGCCGAGTGAGCTGCTTGCTTCCTTGACCACTTCACAAGGGTCAGGAAGTTGTCAGCAGTTAGCCTGACTGCCTTCTTGACATGACCGTGAACCCCACGGACACAACAGTCCAATGGGGGAACGTCTAAAGTTATTCGCAACACAATGGGAACACATTACCAGTGATTGGGAAGTCTCAAAACACCAATGTGACAATGGCCCCATTCCAGCATAAATGAATGGGCCATTTTCAATTTCAATGGGCCAGAAATTCTAATGGGCCCAAGTTAGCATTCATGATCCAACAATAAAACGAAATAGTTAAAATGAAGTAACCGTCAATTCTACATTTTTATTTCTAAATTATGTATACGAGTAGTACTTAAAATTAAAAAAAAAATGAGACTTTATAGTATAGTAACGAGTTACTACGGAATGAATGGTGAGGTAGAATTGGCAACATTCGTTACTTCTGATAGGGCCTATAGGGGTACGAAAGTAAAAGTGTTCTTATGTAGTCACATGAAAATTAAATACATAAATAAGTAAAGTAATATTTCTGCTTGTTATTGTTTGTACAGTAGGGAAGCATGTTTAAGTCGCGAACCGTAAGTCCGTACTGTATGAAGCCATGCAACCGTTGTAAGCCTGACACGGAAAAGTGGACATCGCGACGGTAGTTTTCTGTGGTAGCGATTTGAGTTGTTACCTACAAGATTAGTAATTGTGTTGATAAATTTATGCTTCAAGTATTTATTCTAAAACATCGGTGATCATAATCACTGATCGTAACATTCATTCAAGGAGTTGACGTCTTTTCTCATGCATGATGAACGCAGTGACGGTCAGGCAAGGTCATCAAAGGGCATACTAATTTGAATATCTTGAATCGTATTGGTTTGATCTGTTTCACTATACCCGGGGAATGGTCACGCGTGTATCGTGTATTCAAATAGTCAAACATGGATAGAGGGACATGAAACAGTATAAGTATTCAGATTTGCTTTGCAAAAGACGACGTGTGGGGGCATCATTTCAAACAGCTGACGTGAGTACTTCGAGCTGTACTTCGCCTCTACCGAATCGGCACTCCAGCACTGAAGTGTCTAAATTTCACTGTTAGCCACAATGTGCCTTTGTGGGCGCCAAGAAGTCGATTTTAATGTGCCAATTTTCAATTAAATGCGACTATGGTGCGGGGCGCGCTGACTTCCCAATCACTGCATTACTTCAGATGAAGGGATTTTGTCTACCGTAAGAGAGGGTTACCCCTATCTTTCATCCACGATCCACCTCTTTCGGCCGTACCGTTTTTACCCTGTTCCAAGACCAGCCGGTCAATGGACTGCTTTTCTGGAAGCTATTGACTCTCTATTTGGCAAGAACACAATACGGGAAATTGATGCCCAGTCATCGGGACCTGGCTTTTCCAGCCATTTTTTCCTGGTTCCGAAATAGTCGGGAGGATGGCGTCCCATACTGAATCTGTCCACTCTCACTGAAGTATCTGTGAGTGCCCTGATTCAAGATGGAAACAGGCCGATCTGTTCTCGCCTCTATCAGCCAGGCAAATGAATAGTTTCGATACACACTCTCGCGCTGCATCCAAGTTCGCCCCACAGAGTGGGAGATTCCACAAGATGTAGCCAGTCAAATCTTCATCAAGTGGAACAAGGCGGTAGTCGACCTGTTCTCAACATTTCTCAATCACAAACTGCCTCTCTTTGTATCTCCAGTACCAGATCTCAGAGCAATGACAGTGGATGCCCTGTCGTTCAGCTGGGAGGGGTTGGAGGCCTATGCCTTTCCACCTCTACTCCTTTTACCACTAGTCCTCAGAAAATCCAAGAGGAAAAGTGTATTATCTCTCGTCACTTCAGTGTGGCCAACCGTTCGTTGTTCCCAGTGTTGCTGTCTCTCCTAATAGATCACTTGTATGAGCTGCCGCTGAGGGAGGATCTGTTGTCGCAGGGATGGAATATCTTTCACTCGCACCCGGAGACGTTCCATCTACATGCATTCAGAATGTTGAACGATCTCTCATTGCAAAGGGCTTTTCTCGTAAGATTGCCACAGTCAATGCAAGATCCCAGCAAGTGAGTACCCTTGCCACTTATGGGGAAAAGTTGAACAGATTCTCTAGTTGGTGTAATCAACAATCGATTGATCCACTCAGAGTCTCTGCACAACAATTAACTACCTGGTACTATAATCGCACCAAAGACATTAGGGGCAATCATACCTGTCTGTTCATCCCTTGGAAATCGGACAAGTTAGATTGTACTCCTGCCAATATTTCTAAGCGAATAGTTAATACCATTAAAGTAGCATACAGTTCTTCCACAGCTGCAACACAGGTACTTTCTAAAGTCACTGCTCACGAAGTACGACCAGTGACTACTTCATGGGCACTCTAGTCTGGCGTACCCATTAAGTCACTCATTGAGGCAGGAACCTGGCACTGGAAGAACTCATTCATCAGCTTTTACCTGTGGGACATGGCCCAAGAGGCAGCCAGGATGTCTACCCTGGGTCCTGTCAGTTCTGCTCAGAATATTGCTACACCTTTCTCTGTGGAGACTCCCTCCACCAAGTAGGTGTCATATTCTAGACTTACCCAAAAGTAAGCCAAAAGGTGGGTATTTGTCTGTACAGAATTGTAATTTCTACCGAAATGAATTTCTGTATAAGACTAATACCCACCTTTTTGTGCTCTCACCCTCCTTCCCACAGTCTCCAGTTCTTTTACTTTCGGTTGCTTTTAGGAATAAGGAGTACTGGGTATTGGCTAGTCAGGGGCATGTGACCACTGAGAGGTGGACCACAGTGTGCAGAGAGCACAAATTTATCAAACTTGGCAATATCAAAGGGAAGCAGAGGGTAACCCAAAAGTAAGCAAAAAGGTGGGCATTAGTCTTATACAGAAATTCATTTCGGTAGAAATTACAATTCACTATTTAAATTTGTTTGAAATTTACAATATATATGTAATTTAGGTGAAATGTTTACATTAAAAGGCCAATTCTGCATATGAATATCATAACATCTTTGTTTAAATATTTGTAGAAAGTACTCATCATTTTTAGTCCCCGCCGGACGAAGTCTGCGACGGGGACTTATGGATTGGGTATAGTCTGTCCATGCATCCGTGTGTCCGTCCGTCCGTCCGTCCACAGCCGTTTCTTGGAGATGCCTTGACCGATTTTTTTTCAAACTTGGTACAGGGGCAACATACAATGGCATACATATGCACGTCAATTTGTTTCATGATACGATCCGATATGGCAGCCTGGCAGCCATTTTGTTTGCAAATTTTCCCTGTTTAAAGCCATAATAATGCTTGAACAGATCTCATTCAAAGTTGGTATTAGGACAGTGTTCTATGACATACATGTGTATATCCATTGTTGTCATGATACAATCCAATATGGCCACCTGGCAGCCATTTTGTTTGCGATTTTTCTATGTCCAAAGCCATAACTCAGACATGCTTGAACAGATCTCATTCAAAGTTGGTATTAGGACAGTGTTCTATGACATACATGTGCATATCCATTTGCTGTCATGATACGATCCAATATGGCCGCCTAGCAGCCATTTTGTTTGCGAATTTTCCATGTCAAAAGCCATAACTCAGACATGCTTGAACAGATCTCATTCAAAGTTGGTATTAGGACAGTGTTCTATGACATACATGTGCATATCCATTTTCATCGTGATATGATCCAATATGCCTGCCTGGCAGCCATTTTGTTTGTGAATTTTCCATGTCCAAAGCCATTATAAACTCAGACATGCTTGAACAGATCTCATTCAAAGTTGGTATTAGGACAGTGTTCTATGACATACATGTGCATATCCATTTTCTTCGTGATACGATCCCCCATACCCGACCCATCCTTTATTGTTGTAGGCATGTTCCATGTCCAACAAGCAGACACAGCATATCTAAGTCTATTTGATTTAGGTTCACAAGTGTTGTTGCGTGATCAGAGTAGTGATAATTCCTTAAAACCCAATCATAGCGGGGAGTATGTCATTCTCAATGACTTGTCTGTATGTTGGTTTTGCCAAATCTCTGCAAATTTGTACTGGCAAAGTAGAGTTTTAACATATAAAGCCCAACATGGGAATCCCTTTTCAGCTGCATCTTATTAGTAACTATTGCAATCACTTACAATTGTAGGGATATCACTGTGGATACACTTGAACCAATAATGAATTATGTGAATAATCAGTTTTAGCACAACTGAACTGAAGTTCAGTGTGCTATAGGAATGGTAAAATGTGTGTGCGTGTGTGTGTGTGTGTGTGTGTGTGTGTGTGTGTGAACGACTTAAAGTCAAAAACCGCCAGACTGATTGCCTTGGTATTTGATTGAGACATTATCTTTGGTGTGTAGATTGATGTTGTTCAAATGAAAATGATTGCGTCAGAGATTTGCATTTTGGTTTTAGAAAATGTGAATTTTGGTCAAAAAACTTCAACTCCAAAACTACTGGGCAGATTGGCCTGAAATTTGGTGGGAACGTTGGGGGGGTGGGGGGGGGGGGTAGATTCTGATTGTTCATGATGTGGTTATTCCATCAGTGATGTGCAAATTAGGTATAAAAATCTTTTTGGTCAAAACTCTATAATTCCAAAATTACCCAGCAGGTGGGGTCTTAGATTTGGTGGAAACATTCTTAGGGGCAGTTAGATTAAGAATTGTTCATGACATGGTAATCCCATCAGTGATATGCAAATTAGGGCTAAAAATGTGTCTTTTCGGTCAAAAATCAATAATTCCAAAAGCTATTGACAGATTGGACTGAAATTTAAAGGCCTGCCTCTCCTATTTAAATGGCGAAGGCCCTGTGTGGTCATCTTGCTAAACATTAGGGAAGGGGTAACAAACTAGCGATGGCTCCTGCTAAATTGCAGTTTTGCATGTGTTCCGATCATTGACATCTACCGTACTGTGACCAAGTCATTATGAATATATGACGTATGTAATTACTGCATTCGTTTTCAATAAGAATGGAAATCTGAGGTTCATTTCTCGACATTACTTTCGGTCAGACGTCAGAAAATCTACGCCAACCTTGCCATTGATAACGCTACGTAGCTGTCAATCAACATGTAGTGCACACAAACGAAATAATCCTAATGATGCTTACATTATCTCCAAAATAAACATGATAGCTAAAAATCACAAAGGTGTGCCATATATAAAGTATATTTGTCATTGACATCAACTCTAGCTGTCTTCTTTGCTTGAAACCAAGTTATGAGCACATCAACTACAGATGTTCTCTGTGTCTTGCACAACAACCAATCCCAATCAGAATGGGCAAAAACGCCTTGAGCGCCTCTCTCAGATCTTCGGTCATGATAATTGATATCTTGCTCATCCTAACTGCAAGTTCAGGCTGACTGCTCTAAACTTTGACTGCACAGTTTATAACATGTTACAACATTGTAGCATCATCTCACACCTTTTTCTATACACAACCACCCTTTATGTGATCCATTGCTATGAAGTGATGATAGATGGAACTTCTGTCAGTGTTATGTCTTCAGTCTTTGTGGCGTCGACTATCAAAAAATGTCGATGTTTTCCAAGGCCAATAAAGTAGGACGTGTGCCATATGTCGAAAGAAGAACAGTTGCCCTGCGATTATCCATTTATGAACATTGCTGTAATTTACAACACAGTATCATCTGTGCAATACAAACTACCTCAAAGTATAGACTTGTAGTTTATCCACAAGTTTATATTGTCTCAATTTTGTATCATAATTGTTAGTATTGCATTTCTTTTGAAAATGGTTTCAATTTTGAATGCAACGAGATTTGCATTGTTTGAATTCCACCAGTCATATGTAACAATAAAGTGTTCACAGTATAGCAAAAACTTCAACTAAATAAAGGAGGTTCAGTATTGGGCATTTGTTACTCGTGATCGCCTGTATTGATCTTTCTTCGACTGTAAAATTGTTGTCTGACATACTTCGATTTATTAGGGTTGCCCTCTTCTTTTTTCTGTTTCTCATTACCCGGCCGACCCAAAGTTTCAACCCCTGACATCAACTAAAAAAATCACATAAAAAGAAAACATCAAGGAGGAAAAGAAGGAGAGTAGCAATAACATGAAATATTAACCACCACTCCTACCTTCACACTGAATCCCCTCACCCCCTTTGATTTACTGTCACTTTTTGGAAGTTTTATAATAACTCTGACTTTTCATTCCCTCTTGATAACAGGAATTGCTGTAAGAGGTTTACAAGGCAAGGAACTTTATCCCATGGTTTGTTCCACTGCTGCCAGGACTGGAATGAAAATAATCAAAACACAAAGCTTTCCTTCATCATTACAGTTTCTTTGTTGTCAGTCTTTGAGGAAGTATATACCACAAGACATGAAGGTTTTATCTGTGCTAGATCTACCTCCAGGTTTACAGAACTTCTTACAGGACAACCTAAGCTGGTTGTTAGAGACCCATATTGATGGCAACAATCAGAAAGAAATGATTGGAACATGTACAACAGGCACTCAGACGAACCTTACTTTCAAAGACATTAGACATGTCAGGGATCCTTCAAGCTGAGTTAAATGTGGAAATGTAGCAGATTATGACAAGACATACAACAGTTGGAGAATCAACTGAGAAGAAGTATCACTTTGTTTACAACCTGGTTGCAATACAGTGTATGATTTGTATCCACAAACTTTAGTTCCTAATTGTGTGATTTCACTTAATAAACTATTGAACATATTTTACATTATCTTCTATGGACCAATTATATTCATTCAATCATTTCCTAATTTTGGGTACCACCTCTTTCAACATATAATGTTGGAATCATTACAGTGATGACATAAAGTTCTTATGATCTAAAGGCCAGCATCAGACTGTAGTTACAGACAATCACATGATATCACACAAGCTTAATATTAAAAGAACGTCGTTCATTTAGGGGGGCAGGGGGTCTGGCATCAAGGCGATTGCTGAACTTTCGACCAAATTTCGAAAACATCTATGCCTTCAAGGCTTCAGTTATAACAGGTTCTGAATTTACTACTGAGATGTTGATAAGTTGATAAAATTTAATTCTAATATAATGCACTGATTGCCTTCCATTTAGTATTTTAATGTGTTGATGTGACCGCTACAACTTTCACCATGGTTTACATCATAAATAAAAATGTATTGATGTCACACTTTTGAATGTTGTATTGTTTGTTTGTTTGTTTGTTGGGGGGGGGGGGGTTGGCCTAAACAAAGGAAGTTTGATTATTGACATTGTGTGATCATCCCATATATAATTATACATATGTAAGTGCTAATTTGTAGTTGTGAGTGATTTCATTTTCCTTCATTTTTGAAATGTTTCAAGATATATGGCTAGAATAACTGTTAATAACATAATCCTCAGCCAACCAGTGTTAACCATACCACACAGCATATCACTGTTGACACTAGTATGTTTCAATCAAGTGCTTGCTGATAGATTGATGGACATGCCAAGTAATTGTGTTATGTAATGAAACCATCACAAGGCTGATGAACACATGGGCATTGTATGTTGTGTACCCCATTGTCGCAAACCATGGCCTCTTTTATGGCTCCATCCAAAACGTGCTGTCAACAGGCTGTGGCAGCATTCATATACAATCTAGGTATTTATCTCTGTGGCTTTGTACATAAACACTACAACCAATCAGATTGCCTCATGCATACAACGTGATACTAGTATACAATGCCTTGGCAAGATACTAGTAAGTACATTGAAAACTGAAATTTTATTTTTGTCATCCTAACGGACAAGATTGAAAAGATACATGTATGAACAGAAAATAACGACCTATAATTTATAAATCTTGCCTCAAAGTGTCAAATAAGGTTTGTTAGAGCATAGATTTGCTGTACTGGCATCCGATACAATCGTAAATTTGTATCAAGTTAGTACTAGTAGGTTACCACAAGCCGAGATTTGCTGACTCATGTGAGATAAACATAATTCCATTCACAACCTGTAGTTATTGAAGTGTTGTTTACCATACTCTTGATTTTACAGGGAATTGAACATGGGCTGAACACTATATAAGTACGACCTTTTAGCACAGTGCTCTTCGACAGGCGCATGGCTTTTAGCACTGTGCCCTTCGACAGGTGCATGACTTTTAGCACAGTTCTGTCAACAGGCTGTGGCAGCATTCATATACAATCTAGGTATTTATCTCTGTGGCTTTGTACATAACATAGACTTTTAGTCCCAAGTCTAGCTAAAGTCTTAAGAGAGAGTCAGAGTAAAAATACCCACCAATGAAACTAGCAAGTTGATGATCTGTTCAAACATACAAGCTACTGAATATTCTACCTCCAGGAGGAGTCTGTTATAAATAGTGACTAATCATGTGTTAAGGATTTTTTTACTTCAATGAATGACAATGTCACTCATTGTTCATTGTTATGCCAAGAGGGAGAAAGCAAGCTGCTGCATTTGTGTTATACACAGAATTAGAAAAGGGAAGCAATACAACACATGACCAGATGTAAACTGATATTAATATTGGTGGCAAAATTGCCACGTCCACATTATCTGTAATGTGGTGGCAGCCATGTTCTCACTTCAGTAAACTTGTAGACAACTAGTCGAGGTCAAAGTTCTTTTGCTAATGAGCCTTCCCATATATGTAGAAAAGTAGTCATGAGATTGTAGTCCAGACTTTTGTTTTAATTTTTGGTTAAAAATTCATGATATGAGGTCATTTTGCTGTTTTAATAATCATTTTAACGGTGAAACATTGTGAATTTTGACAAACGAATGATAAAAAACAGTATTTTGTGATGTCTTCTACCTAAAAATGGTTTATTTTAGTCTATGAATGTAGCAGTTCAAAAGTGAGGGATAGTTATTCAGGAGATGGATAGATGGTTTAGCTTGACGTACCATTGGAAGACACTAGAGCTCTGTATCTCTGTCAATGCAATCAAACATTTTTCACACAAGACCTTTCAGTTATGATTAGCGAAATATTTATTTTTGCCAAGATTAGTAAGTCTACAATTCCGTGGTGTATTTTGCCATGTCACATCGAGTTATGAGTAGAACACGCGACTAAATTTAGTCCTGCTTGCATACGAAATGAGTGCACCATCTGCAAGCAGGACTAGACTAAATTAAAATATCAGACGATGTTATGTCTACTACAAGTTGAGTGTTGTTGACAATTATGGACAGTGTTTTTGGTTAAATTTCTTAGGAAATTGAAATTCGAATTGCCTCAAAATTATTTTAGATCCCTAGTTCAATTCATAAAGCTGTAAGACACTGGAATTATTTATAGCCAACCTCAAAAGTCATTTTTAGCACAATTGAACTAATAAGGTTCAGTAGTGTATGGCAAAGTGTCTGTCTGTCTGTCTGTCTGTCTGTCTGTCTGTCTGTGTGAATGTGTGTGTGGGTGTGTGTGTGTGTGTGTGGTGTATTTCACTAAGATAACAACAGGGTTTCGTATACAATTGAACCAACATTCAATCAGATTTAAACTCAATGCCTTCCGTAAGGAATTTCATGATTAATGCAAGAAATTTAGCTCTATATCTGTGATTCGTCAAGTCCCAATGAAAGTTAGTCAAAAACTTTGAAATGCCCGCCACGCCTCCTATTCTCAGCACAGGAAAGCTTGCCATCCTCGACTTCACTCGGCTTTCGTGATCCCCTACATACCCGGGATATGGCATGTGCATGTTGAACTTCCTTCTGTCCCACCACGAGTTTACACATTCCTTTAATCACTACTCAAGATTTTGTTGAGTGCTAGTGGCGTGCCCTCACTGTACACTAATTATATAGAGGTCAATGTATATGGTGACGGATCAACTCGTCCCAATTTCAACTCGTCCCACTCAACTCGTCCAATTTTCAACTCGCCCCAATTTCAACTCGCCCCATTTTCAACTCGCCCCAACTCTTTGCAATATAATTTACCTGTGCATATATGAAATCGAAGCTAGTAGTACTCAGTTTGGAGGGTCTGTGGTATCTCGTATTCCACTAATGAAGTACCACTTGCGCTGTAAACACATACTACAATACTTAGTTGCGTTAACTAGGGAGAGGAGACACGTCTCCAAAACCCGTACGCGCGGAAGTCGTAAGCGTGTCAGTCACTAATATTCTCCCTGGTTATTATCATTATTATTTCTTATTTGGGTTGTAAACATTAAGTCCTAATGTGAAAAGTGATATTCCATGACTGAGGAAATTTAAAGTTGTTGTGCTAGTATAAGTTCTTTATCTACCAAACACTTAGCCAAAACCCACACTACTTTCTGCTACATTTGCTACGCTTCGACTGGCTACGTAGGTCAAATCATGTAAATGTTTCGGTCTCCGTACTTCGAGTCCATGTATCGTTTAGATTTATAAACTTTTCCTAGTCTTGTTGGGGCGAGTTGTAAATGGGACGAGTTAAAAATGGGGCGAGTTGAAAATGGGGCGAGTTGAAATTGGACGAGTTGAAAATGGGACGAAGTAAATCGCAATCAGTGTATATAGGTCACCATTATTGATACATTGTCGCGAAATTTTCTTCGTAGGCTAGGCGAGGCTTGGTCTATTTTCCATATTTTGACCACACACATTTGGGTATAAATTATAGATTATTACACTTGATAAATATGTGAGAGTGTATTTATATCCTGAGATACAGAACTAGATAAATGATTATGTACAAGTCTTGCAACAAACAGCAGTAGTTTGTTATCGAGAGAAATCAGAAAAGAACACGATAAAAAGGAGACGGTTCGAGATCAATATAATACTTCCTAAACTTCTAATCGAAAATCTAAAAAGACACGATTTCTCTTTATTCATCTGTACATTAGTGTGTGAAATTTGAAAACGATAAGTCCATATTTGACGAAATTGAAACGATGATAAATATTTCACCTGTTTGTGAACTCCGCGCTCATTGTAAACCTATTTTAAGGCCAAGAAAAAAAATTGTTTTCTGGTGAGTTTGAATCAAGTTAAATACCCTGCCTTGGTCTTCTTTTTTCTCATGTTTGTCCAGCCAATGCAGAGTACAGATCCAAGGGAAACACAAAATAAGGTTGGCACGTACGAAATCCAAGAAAACAGAGTCTTTCTCAGTGTAGAGCACGAGTATAAAGTTGGCGTCAGATTCAGATTCAGGTAGCGTCATATTGAGCATCAGATAGTCTCACATCCGAATACACTCGACGGCAGTGAAGCAGAATCCTTCCCTGTAGTCTCAACGGTATTATTTTAGGTTTGAGTCCGTCGGGTGTCTTCGGATCTGAGGCCACATGACGCTCAATATAACGTTCATAAGATAACGCTATCTGAATCTGAATCTGACGCCAACTTTATACTCGTTCGATCGATTAATTACTCAAATTGGTCATTGATATTCAGCGGATTATTATCAAAACCTAAACAGTTCTGGCCATTACCCTACGGAACATGTCTGTGAAATTTCATTTGAATTGATGCAGCCGTTTTTTTCGGAAGTGGTGACACACACACACGCACACGCACACACACACACACACACACACACACACACACACATGCACAGACACACAGACTTCATTGCTATATTAAGACCTTCCGTACAGAAGGTAAAAAGTGTATGCAAATATACCTAGCAACAAGACCATGCCCATGGCTACAGCCAAATGATCACAGATATTGCAAAGATACCAGGGACTAATAGACAATAAAGTATTCCCCGTCTCGCGGCAGATCTCGTGAGATATGCAAATAACTTAGCAACGGTTGCTACGAGGGTCAAGCTTTGCGGATTGGTCATGTTGTTTATATGAAAGTCAACGCATTAGTCTGAAAAAAATACTACCGTTTTTAACCATCTACAATCGTAAGTCGTCATGGAAGACATTGAAAAATTGAAAGTACACGAACTAAAGAACATGTTACGAAAATATGGCGTGTCAACAACAAGTTAAAAGAAAGATACGTCACAGTGTCACACCGTCGACGCGTCATTATATTTCCGAACTGGCTGTCATTTCTGGAAATAAGTTGTCAGTGCCAAACTTATGCAGCATACTAGATGGCTATAATATTTCAATCTTGAGAAATGGTAATTAATGACAAGCAAAATCGAGTAGTTTTGATTATTAGTACACATATACATGGTGGAAACATTTCCCGTCACCAATTTTCAATATAAGTATATTAGCATGCAATGCACATGAAGTATGGCGTAGTACTACACATCCACAGGCCGTAAGCCCTTGTGAACCGTTGACATTTACACTGTTGACAAATACGGACGAAAGCTAAAAGTCTTACACATTTTTAGAGTGCAAATGTCCCGTTTTGGTCCTAGAGTTCAGAATTGAAAAGTTCTAAATTATCGTCACAGGTCGGGAAATCATAGTCAGTTCCTGACAATCGTATTCCGATTTTACCATTATGTTATCTTCCACAGGTACTCGAATCAATGTGTATGATTTAAAAAAAAAATATGTAAGTCTTATTTATATACAATACATTTTTTTTCTACACATTGATTCGAGTAGTCCTACTTACATGACGGTGCACGGGTCTGTACGTATTACTGACTTGATTCTAAGGGACAATTGTCAGAATCGAGTCCCGAATTCCTCCGTATGCAAGCAGGACATGATTCGAGTACCTGTGTTATCTTCATACAATACATACCAGTCTAGTTCCCGACGACCGTATTCCGATTTTACCCTACCTTAATAACGTAGAATAAAATCGGAATACGGTCCTCAGGAACTACACTAGTACTGTATGAAGATAACTTAGAGTAAAATCGGAATACGGTCGTCAGGAACTAAAATAGGGAATCACTGGCGATGCGTGAAACACGTGTATGTGTCAGCCATGTTTATACTTCAGTTCGATCATGGAAGTATAACGTGGGTTATACTTCCATGGTTCGATGAACATGCTGTAGAACTCATAGTCCAAATTCGTAAAATAAAACGACATAGTATCTCTGAATTTTAATTTTAAATACATATATATAGCTCATTTATAAATTTATATGATAAAATCAAAGACAGTGAAAAAAAAAATCTCAACCGCTTTCAAAGTTTTTAGCGAACCCGGACGAATTTAGGACTAAGAATTACATCATTGCCAACTATTAACAGCACGTTATACAGTAAAAGTGATCCCGTACACTTTGTTGTGTTGGTTTTTAGACGATGCTACGCGACGTATAAAAAGTCTATGGAAAAGTTATGACATTGTATCAAATTTTAGACGTTGTTTAAAAATAGGAATACAATATTCGCGACCTGACATGCAAGTTTTCAACCATAGGGCCTGCGATCCTCGAGTGGATATTATAATATAATATCTAATATTTTCAAGTTCATGTTGAAACTGATTTCAAAGGTAACACTGTCAATCAAACGCTCTTCATCTGCGCCCAGACAGCCAACAATCACCGTGCACCGTCACGTCTAGTTATGATACCCCTGCCGGCGAATTGTACATACGCACATCGTTTTTACAACTATACTTTAAAAGTTTGCTTCCCTTGATCTATCATATCATGGAAGTATACATGTACTTCCATGATCATACATACTGCACTGTACGTACGATGACGTCGAGAACAATGATGTTGCTAAGCGGTTGACACTTCAGCTTGACCACCCGAACTTGGTTGCTATGCACTCAATGGCGTCTCCCGCGAGACGGATAATGGTCTATTGAATAAACATTCAAGAAATGTATGTAAATGTGCCTAGCAACAAGACCACGCCCATAGCAACAACAAAATGATCATGTACATTGCAAAGATTAGAGATTAATAGACAAATGAATAAACATTCAAAAGATGTATGCAAATGTGCCTAGCAACAAGACCATGCCCATAGTAACAGCCATATGATCCCGTATATTGCAAAGATAACATCAGGGATTCATAGATAAGTGAACAGACATTCAAAACATGTATGCAAATATGTCTAGCAACATGACCATGCTATTAGCAACAGCCAAATAATCACGTATATAGCGAAAATAAGAGGATTACTTGACAAATGAATAAACATTGAAAAAATGTATGCAAATGTGCCTAGAAACAAGACCACGCCCATAGCAACAGCCAAATAATCACATATGTTGCGAAGATAAGAGGATTAATAGACAAATGAATAAGCATTTAAAAATGTATGCAAGCGTGCCTAGCAACATGATCACGCCCATAGCAAAAGCCAAATGATCACGTTTGTTGCAAAGATGATATCAGGAATTCATACACAAGTGAACAAAAACATTAAAAAATGTATGCAAATATATCTGACAACATGACTACGCCCATAGCAACAGCCAAATGATCGCGTACATCGCAAAGATAGCAAACATGGTTGGATAGGCAACTGGATAGTCATTCAGCAAATGAACACCTATTGTTAGCATTGACTAGCATATGGATAAACATTTTTAGCACAACTTAGGTTCAGTAGTGCTATAGGGATCGCCCGGCATCTGTCTGTCTGTGTGTGTGTGTGTGTGTGTGTGTGTGTGTGTGTGTGTGTGTGAGTGCGAGCGTGCGTGCGTGCGTGCGTGCGTGCGTGCGTGTGTGTGTGTGTGTGTGCGTGTGTAAACAACTTAAAGTCAAAAAACGCTGAACCGATTGCCATGATATTTGGTGGGTCCATTACCTTGGGTGTCTCGTTGGGAAATTGTTCAAATCAAAACGATCTTTCCACAGGTTTGTGATTGTTGGTCAAAAAACTTAAACTCAAAAACTGATTGGGCTGAAATTTGGGTGAAACATTCTTCAGGGTGTTTTTACTAAGAATTGTTCATGATATGATGGTCCCATTAGTGATATGCAAATTAGGGCTAAAAATGTGTCTTTTTGGTCAAAAATCTATAATTTCAAAACCACTGAGCAGATTGGGCTGAAATTTGATGGGAATGCATCAAGGGATGGATGGAGGAATATTAAGCATACAATGATTCCATGAGTGATATGCAAATTAGGTG
The DNA here is from genome assembly GCF_964340395.1 of Glandiceps talaboti. Classification (NCBI taxonomy): domain Eukaryota; kingdom Metazoa; phylum Hemichordata; class Enteropneusta; family Spengelidae; genus Glandiceps; species Glandiceps talaboti. The sequence goes on from NC_135553.1 coordinate 27,835,100, forward strand.
TAAACATCTTCATTTTTGGTCAAAAACTTATATCTCAAAAAGTATTTGGTCAGTGAGTCTGAAACTTGGTGAGATGTTTCTGAAAGTGTTATTCTGCAGATTTTCTTCAAAACATTTTGACAAAATTGGCCCTACCAACCATGACCACACCCTTAGCAACAACCAAATGGCAGTATATTTTGGTCAAATAACAACATCATCTGGTAGGCAAGTTAGTAAACATTCAAAAAATGTATGCAAATACCCTAGCAACCATGACCACGCCCATAGCAACAGCCAATTGAATTGAATTGAAATTTATTCCACCAGAAAATGAAAACAAAATATACATTCTTTGAAAGTAATACAAAACAGAATTCTGATGAGGGCCATGGAAATAGTTCCTGAGGAACTAATCAAAGTCCATGGATCAAACGGTCATGAAAATTTAGGCTTATTTTGGGTACGAGATATAACAACAAATATACATCTCATGTGAATAGTGATAGAGATTATGTCGATGGAAAATTTAATAAATATACTCTCTCGGTATAGCAAATGAAATGAATAGAAATAAATAAATAAATAAATAAATAAATAAAAAGCATACATACAGAAATGAAATGATAGAGGAAGTGTTGAAAGATTTTAAAGGCATTGGTTATTTCCCTCTACTACCGCCATGCGGATGTGTGTAAGGCACTGCATTAATAAATACCTGTGTTTGGATGTAATTGGCTGAGCTCCCAACAACTAGATTGGCGCTCCTCCGACATTGTTGGAACCGAGGTTATAAACTCCACAACATTATCCATAATACTGAAGGCTACCTAACCTAGTTAGGTTTTAATGCTAATCTTCCACAGGGCCCTCTAAAAGACACGACGTAACATAACATAACAAAGACTTAGATAAAAATACAATTACAGAATATAGAAAAATGATGAAACTGATAGAAACACAAAACCACTGCGATTCGAAATATACTTTCCCTGGGTGAATATCAGGAAAGGGGAATTCCCCGTCAGTATAGCTTTTTGGATTAAGTTAGTTAGTATATGAAGTAGATATTTTTTTTAGGGCACAGATGGATTCTTAGCATTTTAAGCGTAATTCTGGAAATATATACCGGTGTTATAAATGATGTCATTCAAACTAATGGTAAGTAGACTAGCCTAATTGCAAAAGAGTTCAGTTAATACACACCTAGTTAAATTTAATTAGACGACCCTATCTTGAAATCTACCCCACCTACCCCTCCAAAATTCCTTGATAATGTATCATGTAAGTGTGGAAAGAATGTACGATAATTAATATGCACAATACAATACAAACGTTAACTTGACAAAAGTAATAAAATATGACCACCGATGATCGAATTATTATAGTTTTCATGACCAATACTAAATTGTTATATATAGTTACATATAATTCTTCTCTCTGAATAGAACGTAAAATTTAAAGCAAGAACTTCTTCCAAAAAATGTCCTGAGTTTCAAAAAAAAGTTGGAAATAGCTGAAGTTTCGGGATTAACCCAAAATGACCACGCGTCGTTATTAGATCTTTTCCGCGAAGCAACACAAGTTAGAGTCACGTGAGAATAATTCGTGACGTCACAAATTATTTTTCGAAAAAGAACACCAATCCCACGTTCTACTTCACACTGACAGACACTGTAAACTATGACTTTGGACGGTATAGAGTCCGAACGATAGATGTTAATCATCATGAATGTCACGACTGCTTTGATGATTTCTTTTGCCCTTATTGGTCCAGGTAAGTACAATGAAATGTTTTCAAACGCTCGAAGTCTACAATCAACTACAGTGTTGTATCCAAGACATATCATTATCATCTATAAATTTACCGCTTGTAAGTAACTTTAGACATCAGTACGGTCTAATTTTAAGCCTTTAAAACAAACAAAACCATGCAACTTTATATTCACAACCGGTCCTGTACAATATGGCTGAAATAAAAAGACGCAATATAATATTGTCAATGATTCAATATTCGTTAGAAAAAATAGCTTAGACAGGAATGTTAAAACTTACAGTTATTGTTATAGTATAAAAACGAAAAGGTTACGATCTCTCTCTCTCTCTCTCTCTCTCTCTCTCTCTCTCTCTCTCTCTCTCTCTCTCTCTCTCTCTCTCTCTCTCTCTCTCTCTTATTTTCTCTCGCTTTCTCTCTCGCTACCCCCTTCCTCCCTCAGCTTCATTCGAAGGCGGAGACGTAATAGATGGTAGCTCTATAACTGATAACGCTGTGGACAATTAGTAAGTTGCAAACCAAAGAATTTTAACTTCGATGACGTATCAACAAAAATCATACATTACTTCCCTAGTTGTATTCATAATTTTGTGAGGTGTTTACATTGGTATAAGTTGTATTGACCACTCTTATTTACCTAAAAAAAGTTGTAACATCGGAAAGGCTTAAATTTGTTGTATTTACAACGTGATGTATGGTTCCGTCTCCTATTGGACAAATTCCATATCATTCTCATCTTTCAAAAACCAATTCCAAATCATATTCACATTCTACCAACCAGACTTAAATGTTTAGTCTTTAATTCTCAGCTAGATATGTGTTACATTTATTTTAACTTCAACATGGCTCATATAAGGGGCTAGATCAACAGTTCAATGTAAGCTACAAATCCAAATTCTTTTAGTTAGGCCTCAGACCCCACCCCACCCCACTTATAACTAAATTGGCTAAAATTGTCAATTGTTACTGAGACAACACAACCAATTTTAAATCAGTATGTAGTAGTAAGTAGTGCTGTGAATACAAAGCCAGAGCTATATGATGTGAGGAAACACTAGTTCTTTATCGACACTTTATTGTATTTTAGTGCCACATATAGCGAATGTTGTATTTCTCAATTTGATGACATTATGTTAGAAATGTTTGTATTTAGGGGTACAAAATAGATCCCTTCAAATTATTTGTAGGATGAGATCTAAAATGGCTCAACCCCCACCCCAAGTCAAAGAATTTAGTTGCTTTTATCCTACATTGACCTATTGGTCTTTCCCTAAAACATTACAGTTCGGTCAACTTGGGAATCAGCACTACCGACGCTCCAAGCAAGAGAAGAAGGAAAGGTCCTATCCGGCGTTTCTTTCGTCGGATAGGAAAATGTCTGCGGAGAGTGTTCGGAAGAAAAAACAAGCACAAGAAGAGATCTAGAGAAGATGAAGTTGATGATCCAAATAAAGATGTAAGTCTATAATTTATGAAACTAAAATATGTGTATGATTTCTGTTCCTAGTTAGATATGTTGTTCTCGTGATACACGTAGTTTGCTTCTCAGAAAGAGAAAGTTGGCACAAATCAGTACAACACAAAAGGTAACCAAAAAATAAAGCAAAACAATATCAACAAACCAAAAGAAGAAGAAAACGGACGAGACGACAAAAAAAACTGTTTTGTAAAAATAATCTTACACACATAATGTAAAGAAAGTAAATTGAGTTTATTATGAAAACGATCATGTCTAAAGACTGGTGTCAGTTTTACACCACTGTGCCCTTACTTTACTTGTGTTATGTCTAAAGACTGGTATCAGTTTTACACCACTGTGCCCTTACTTTACTTGTGCTATGTCTAAAGACTGGTGTCAGTTTTACACCACTGTGCCCTTACTTTACTTGTGCTATGTCTAAAGACTGGTGTCAGTTTTACACCACTGTGCCCTTACTTTACTTGTGTTATGTCTAAAGACTGGTGTCAGTTTTACGCCACTGTGCCCTTACTTTACTTGTGCTATGTCTAAAGACTGGTATCAGTTTTACGCCACTGTGCCCTTACTTTACTTGTGCTATGTCTAAAGACTGGTGTCAGTTTTACACCACTGTGCCCTTACTTTACTTGTGTTATGTCTAAAGACTGGTGTCAGTTTTACACCACTGTGCCCTTACTTTACTTGTGTTATGTCTAAAGACTGGTGTCAGTTTTACACCACTGTGCCCTTACTTTACTTGTGTTATGTCTAAAGACTGGTGTCAGTTTTACACCACTGTGCCCTTACTTTACTTGTGTTATGTCTAAAGACTAGTGTCAGTTTTACACCACTGTGCCCTTACTTTACTTGTGCTATGTCTAAAGACTGGTATCAGTCTTACACCACTGTGCCCTTACTTTACTTGTGCTATGTCTAAAGACTGGTATCAGTTTTACACCACTGTGCCCTTACTTTAGTTGTTGTATGTTGTTGTATTTTATTTATTAACGTGTCCTATGTGGACTTAAAGTATACATTTGTTTATATGATCTGGTAAAATTGTTATTAAAACTTGCCACATCCAGCCCCTTGGGCTTATAAGACACAAATCCAATTTGTTGCAAAATAAATAAATAAATACATAAAGAAAGAAACATTTTTTTTCCAAGTGTGAGGAGTATATCTTACAAATTATACATTTTCTCCTTTCTCTTATTATAAGCATCAAAGATAAAGTTTGCCAACAGGTCAGGTGTTTTGATCATCAGTAGTTCAATCTTATCGATAATTTGAAAAGCACTGAACTCTGGGTATAAAGCACACACTCTACTAAATAAAGTATCTCTTAAAGAATTATACAGACAGCAATCAAAAAGAAAGTGTTTCTCATCTTCACTTTCTGATCCTAAACAAAAATTACAGGTTCTATCCTCCACTGGTAGTTGTTGAAATCTACCTGTTTCTATTTTTAAAGGTAAAATGCCAGTTCTAAACTGAGCGAGAATAGAGCGTTTCGGTCTTGACAATGGTTGCAGTAAATAATTTTCTGTTTCATATTTTTTCTTAAAAGAAACATAAGTTCTTAACTTGGGTTTTCTACACACATCAGTAAACCACTTCCTTTCAAAAGTCTCTTTTAACTTACAAGAGGCATCATCCAAATTTAAAGCTTCAAGATTGAAAAACTTATTTTGTAAATTAATATTTCTGAATACATTAGCTATGTCATAAGACCAATTCTTGTATCTATCTCTTAAATTGTAATCCCACAAAAAGACAGCTTTAGTGATTCTATCATTTGGCATCTTAACCACTCTATTCCAAAATCTGAAAATATTCAGTTTATGTCTCACATTAGATGAAGTCCAACCCATGTCACCATTTATGGCAAGTTTTGGTGCAAATTTATGCACCCCAAGAAAATATCTTATTGCTCTATTTTGTAAAGATTCACATTTCATATTATCAACATAACCCCATATCCCAGAGCAATAATCTGCAATTGGTATAACACAAGAGTCGAATAAAGTGGTAAAAGTGTGAAATCTAAAATCCCTGTATTTGTGTATTTTTGAGATTACAGCTCCTAACGCCCTGCCCGCTGCATCACATAGTGTACCTGCTGTTACCTCAAAATTTAAAAATTCGTCCAGTACAACCCCAAGATATTTGTAACTAGGAACCATAACTAATGCTTTACCGTTGTATTGAAAAACAAAATTTGTTCTCTCAATATTTGGACCCCTAAAATGTACAATTTGTGTTTTGGCCTCATTAACGACCATACGCCACTTTTGACACCAGTGGGCGAGTACTGTGATTGCTCCTTGAAGTTTATCTTCGGAATCTGATACAATCACTATATCATCAGCATAAAGTAGAACACTAATCATCCGATCACCCACTGGAATGCCAATGTGAAGGTCATTAATTTCGACTGTTAAATCATTTAAGTATACCGAAAATAAAGTGGGAGAAAGAACATCCCCCTGTCTAACCCCAGAGCTTGTACTGAACCATGGAGACAAAAGACCATTGACATTGATACAAGAAAATGGGTTGTGATACATATTCTTAATAGCATTGTAAAAGTTACCTTTAATGCCATAGTGAAGTAACTTATAAAATAGCATATCTCTGTTAACCCAATCAAAGGCTTTTTTCATGTCTACAAATGCAGCAAAAGTTGATAAACCTTGAGCTTTTCTATTTCTAATTATAGATGTTAGAACAAATATGTGATCAACACAAGCCCTTGATTTCCTAAAGCCATTTTGTTCATCAACTATTAGATTTTCTGAATCGAGAAATGTCACCAATCTATTATTTAGAATACCTGAGAAAAGTTTACTTACAGTGGAGAGAAGACTGACGCCCCTGTAATTTAAAGGGATACGTGGGTCATTATGCAAATTCTTTGGAATAGGTTTGATAATAGCTTTCCCCCATATGCTTGGCATAATACCCAAACAAAATATATATTGGAATAACCTATGAAGCAATGCTATAGATAAATCATTTTTGAACACTTCATTAGGGAGGTTATCTAAACCCACTGCTTTCTTACTCTTTGCATTGTTAACTACTTGATAAACCTCTTCAATTGAAATATCACGATTCAGAAAAACATTGTAACTTTGAGAATCAGTACAATCCCTTTCTAGATGAATCTTACTACTCACAGCATGTTGGAAAAAAGCACTGTCAAATGACTGAGCCCCTTCCGGTATACTAGTATTGTAAAGGCCTTCAAAATCAACTTTCCACCTATCTAGAACTGCATCAGTATCATAAACTATAGAACCATCATTATCGTAAACTTCCATGGGGACATCTTTATTTCTTTTAGGACCCAATTTATTCACATGGTTCCAAAACTCATTTGGGTTATCTGTATTCAAAGTCTCAATGTCATCCATAAGTTTCCTATAATGAGACCTTTTCAGCTGTCTATATCGCTGATCAAATACATGCCTGGAATTAATAAAAGACAGTCTAGCTTTTAATCTTTGTGACTTTGAGCCTTTACAATGTAGGAAGGATTTTTCTTTCGACCTCATGCTTTTCCACAATGTTGTGAGTTCAGAGTTCCAGAAGGGTTTATAACTTTTAGAATACCTATATATATATAAGTGGTCTATTTATTCCGTATTCAGAGGCCATCGGCCCAAAGATACAATATACCAATATTACAGTAAAGCAGTATTGAAAAGGCAATGAAACTGTTACATAACACTGTTAACTTCTTTATGTAGTTTCATGGCATGAAATAAGAATACTGCGAGACGTTGTAGTGTATCTACATTGTTAGAAGAAAGTAAATCGACAAAGTTCTGTACAGACGGAGGATCAAAGTAAAATCTAGAAATATATTTTTCCCTATAATGATTGAAAAATGAACATACTAATAAAAAATGATATTCGTCTTCGACTTCATTTGAATCGCACAATAAACATATTCTCTGGTTTCTTTCAATGCCGTGTTTTCTGTCTGTCTCTATGCGCAGGAAATGTGACGAACAGCGAAACCTAGCAAGCATTTGCCTATGACTAGAAATGTTGATTGACCGTAAGTATCTTTCCGGCTCCAAAGAAAATTTGTACTCACGATACAAAGACAACTTATCAAGGGAACACACTTCACTGTACCATTGGGAAAACAAAACCTTTCTGAATTTCTCGACAAATATAAACAAAAACTTATCAACATTTCTCACTGTTTGAGATTCCCAAAACTCATGTAGATTACAAGTAAATAAAAGGTTCTTTATGTCATTTACCCAAGTTTTCCTGGCTCTTTCCCCGGATTCTTCAATAATGTATAACATATTGTAACATTTCTTCGGATATCTATATGATGGCATGTTCAAAATTTTAGCCCAATATTTCATACAACGCTTGGCAGTATACAAGAAAACTGGGTAACGACCGCATTCGCCTAATACTGTTACATTTGGTGCATTAGTGGAAACTCCTAGAAATGTACGACAGGCTAGGTATTGAATTCTCTCAATGCATTCATGCCTCTGAAATCCCCATACCTCTGACCCATATGTCAGTATCGGTAAAATCTTAGTATCAAAAATTTTAAAAAAGACTGCAAAAGGTAACATTCCTGTCTTTCTTGCAGCCCTAGCTACAGAAAAGAAAGCTTTCCTTGCTTGTTGGGCCAAAGTTTTTGTTGCAGTTGACCAACATAAACGACATGAAAAAACAATCCCCAAATACTTGTAATATGAAACTACTTCAACATGTTTTCCTTCGAAAAACCATTTCTCTGTTGATAGTCTACCACCCGCTTTGAATACAACCACTTTCGTTTTTGTTAAATTTACAGAAAGTTTCCACAACTTACAATGTGAACTCAAGTTATCAAACAAACATTGCAAACCAATAACTGAGTCGGAAATAAGTGCAATATCATCTGCAAATAATAAACAGAAAATTTCCACCAAATCCGGGAAGAGTTGTATACCACGTCTGCCACAAGTATGAAGTTTGGTCGATAATTCATTAATGAAAAAAGAAAACAGAAACGGACTTAGCATGCATCCTTGTCGAACCCCTATTGGGCAATCAAAGTAATCAGTTAGTTTGTCCTTGGTACGCACACATGATTTGACATCCTTGTAAATAGCATGGAGTATATTAAACATTTTACCCCGTACACCACCCTTTAGAATGACATACCACAATCGTTTACGTTCAACAGTGTCGAAAGCCTTGGAAAAGTCGACGAAAGCACAGTAGAACTTGCCTCGCTTTCTGGAGAGGTATTTCTGTATGACTGATTGTAAAATAAATATGTTATCAACTGTTGAATATCCTCGTCTAAAACCTGCTTGTCCCTCATCTATCTTTCCAAATGCTTCCGACCAGAACATGAGACGATTATTCAGAATTGACGTGAAAAGCTTGCTAAAAATACTAAGCAAAGCTATACCACGAAAGTTGTCTGGAGAATCAGTTGGACCCTTTTTATGAAGAGGGACAATAATTGCTTTAGACCAGTTCTTTGGGATGGTTCCTGTATCGAATAATTTATTGAAGAGGGCATTTAAGTAGGGAACAAAAAAATATTGAGTAGATTTTAAAAATTCACCTAGAATGCCATCAGGTTCAGCTGATTTCCCTGGTTTCAACTTGCGTATAGCTTCAAAAATTTCTTCGTTAGTAATAGGACTGTTTAATATGTTCCAATCAATATCTAGGTTAACTGAATAATTATCTGAAGAATCTAACATCTCGCTCAATTCGTCAGACATAGCAAAATCATCCTGACTTGAAAGATCATGGGAAAATAATTTACTAAAATATGCAAACCATTCTTCAGAACTAATTGTATAATTTGATATTGGATTTACAGAAATCAATCGTTTCAAAGTCCACCAAAAGGATTTGGAATCGGGAAGGCTTGTTTCTAGTGATGATTTAACCGAATCAAAATAACTACGCTTTTTATCACGGAAAATGTTTTTGAAATGCCGTTTCGCTTCTTTGTATTCATGAAGTAACGTGGTATCATTTTGGCGTCGAAAACGTTTCAATATATCATACTTATGTTCTTTCAATCTTTGACATTCGTTGTCGTACCAAGGAGGTTGTTTATGTCGACGAGTGTTCGTACATATACGTTTGATCATACCACAATGCGCAGCAGATGACATAAACGTGTCTCTTAACTCATCACAGAAACTACTGGGATCTGCACCTGGATCTTCAATAATACTATTTAAATTAGTCGTACGAACTTGGTACTTAAAGTGTTCTGAAAAAGAGAGCGACTTCTTACTGGACCAAACACATTTGACAACGTTACAACTGCCTTTCTTTGCCCTTTGACTTGCTAGACAGTTTGATCCGATACTGAAAGACATTGGAAAATGGTCTGATTCTGTTCTTAACACGATAGAAAAAGAATTTATTTTAGCAAAAAGTGGAGACGAGACAATAGTGTAATCAACTACACTGGTTCCTGCATTTGCGGTGCAAGTGAATTCACCTTGATTTGCATCCTCACCTGTTCTACCATTTAGAATATGTAAATTAAAACTATAACACAAAGACAAAAGCGAACGACCAAAACTATTTAACTCTTTGTCCTTTGACACCCTTGGTAAATTAAAATGGTCTTTAGCGTACACGACAGTATCATCTATAACATGCGTAGTTTCATCATCGATAATAAAGTCACGTTCTACACCTGTACGTGCATTCAGATCCCCCGTGATAACCACGTACACGTCGGGTATTTTTACTAATATGTTTAACAACTCATTTTCAAGTAATTCAATACCATTTCTGGTTGACAAGGAGTCATAAATAGTTGAGTATTAAGGAGATATGTATGTAGTACATAAGAGTAAATCTTTCTCTAGACCAAATACTACACCTTCAATTAAAAGAAATATACAATCGTGCAAATCACAATTGATACGACGGACCTTATCCACTAAATTGTTACGAACAATCGTGTATACTCCACCAGGATATCTACCTCGATTTGATCTCCTCTGTCGCACTGAACTAAAAGATTTAAATCCAGGAAAATATTCATCAAAAAGTTTTTCTCCACCCGCCCATGTCTCGACGAAAGAAATAATATCGAATTCCAAAATAAAGTTAGCAAAGTCGAATGACAAGAACTTATTCTTTAAACCTTGGATATTCCAAGTTAAGAATGAAATTGGGCCGCGGCCGATGTCCTATTCAGAAGTTAACGAGTCTTGCAAGTTGATACGGCTCTGGAGTCTAGTTCTTGGTTTCTGTTTCGTGCGCGTTTGTTGCTCGATTTGTTGCTGGTTTTTGGTGACATCTGTCTCAGTTCCTACTAGCTGTGTGCTTGAGGTGGCTCTTCCTTCTGTTACGACCAATTTTCCATTTTTATAGTACGCCGTTTTGCCATCACGTTTGTGCATGGCGAGAGTTTTTCGTTGGCGTTTAGTTAGGTCATTGCCTATACCAATGTGCACCTTCCTCAGCTCTTCCCGTGCCCCTAGTGCTAATAACTTGTCATCCCAATGATGGAATTTTGCTATCATGGGACGCGGCTTTCCAGACCAATGTGCTGCAATACGATGGGCACGCACAATATCTCTACTTTGCCATTGCTTATTTCGTACATTTTGATTCAAAATCTTTATGACTTTGTCTTTACAAGCCTCAAAGGACTCGCTCTGATTCTCGTCAATTCCATAAAATATTATATTGTCCCTTCTTGAAAAAGCTTCTAACTTGTCGGTGTCGTCCTCTAGTTGTTCTAGGCGGTCGATAACTTCGTCAAGTTTGTCATTTACGGCGCAAGTGTCTAATTCGGCGATGTGCTGAGATTCTTTCAGCTCATTTACTTCGTCATTTAACTTGTTCACAGAGTCCTTGATTGACACAAGATCCTGACTCAACTTTGCATAGTTCTCTGACAGTTGTTTTTGTGTGGTTTTCAGTTCTAGAAGTTCTTCTCTAATTTGGGTACTTGACTTTTTGATTTCACCTGTAAGATCAGCCTTTAATGACTCCAAGGCTTTGATGATATCCTTCTCTGGGCCAGGATTTAGCTCTATATCTCCACATAGTTGTAGTAATCGATAAACAAAGTGATACCTTGAACATACCTTGAACAAGTCGTGGGGTCTGAATAGTCTAGCAAAGAATCCATTTCTGTAAAAAAAGCACTTACAAAATTTGTCATAGATATCATCCACATCCCTTTGAGTATTTTTATTACTTTCAAGCAAATCAATTATTTCCAGAGTAGCACGTCTACTTATCTCTGAATCTAAAAAAGTTGTGGGAATATTTGAAACATTGTATCTCCCTTTCTTGTCAGGAGTGGGCTGTGTACTATGACTTTTGTCTTTGCTTTCAGAATGTACATCATAAACTGTAAAAGTGGCAGACAATACAGAATGATCTGGTAAAGCACATTCACCAATGTAACCGTGTAGGTTATACATATCAATCAAGGAAGAAATAGGTTGTACATTAAAATCCTGACAAAAGTCTATACGCTCATGAGGGAAGATAACATAGTCAACAACGGCTTTTCCTCTATGAGAGACTGGAGTAAAATTGTCATTAAGAGGACAGATTCTACCATTTAAAACAGCCATCTTAGAATCTTTTAAGAATTCAATCAGGGTCTCCCCATGTTTGTTTACAAATGTGTCTATATGTACTCTTTTTGGAATGTGATCAATCTCCCCGATAAAGTCATTTGCTGTTCCAATACGTGCATTAAAATCGCCACAAATAATGATATTATCACTTTGATTATTAACATACATTTGGCAGATTAAATGACTCTAAAAAGAAATAGCATCTTTGCCCCATGTAGAGTTTTCTGGAGAGAGATAACATGTAAATACAATGAACTCATAATGTGTAACCATTTAGTTGTGTTATGTCTAAAGACTGGTGTCAGTTTTACACCAATGTGCCCTTACTTTACTTGTGCTATGTCTAAAGACTGGTATCAGTTTTACACCACTGTGCCCTTACTTTACTTGTGTTATGTCTAAAGACTGGTGTCAGTTTTACACCACTGTGCCCTTACTTTACTTGTGTTATGTCTAAAGACTGGTGTCAGTTTTACACCACTGTGCCCTTACTTTACTTGTGTTATGTCTAAAGACTGGTATCAGTTTTACACCACTGTGCCCTTACTTTACTTGTGTTATGTCTAAAGACTGGTATCAGTTTTACACCACTGTGCCCTTACTTTACTTGTGCTATGTCTAAAGACCGGTGTCAGTTTTACACCACTGTGCCCTTACTTTACTTGTGCTATGTCTAAAGACTGGTGTCAGTTTTACACCACTGTGCCCTTACTTTACTTGTGTTATGTCTAAAGACTAGTGTCAGTTTTACACCACTGTGCCCTTACTTTACTTGTGTTATGTCTAAAGACTGGTATCAGTTTTACACCACTGTGCCCTTACTTTACTTGTGTTATGTCTAAAGACTGGTATCAGTTTTACACCACTGTGCCCTTACTTTACTTGTGCTATGTCTAAAGACCGGTGTCAGTTTTACACCACTGTGCCCTTACTTTACTTGTGCTATGTCTAAAGACTGGTGTCAGTTTTACACCACTGTGCCCTTACTTTACTTGTGTTATGTCTAAAGACTAGTGTCAGTTTTACACCACTGTGCCCTTACTTTACTTGTGTTATGTCTAAAGACTGGTGTCAGTTTTACACCACTGTGCCCTTACTTTACTTGTGTTATGTCTAAAGACTGGTGTCAGTTTTACACCACTGTGCCCTTACTTTACTTGTGTTATGTCTAAAGACTGGTGTCAGTTTTACACCACTGTGCCCTTACTTTACTTGTGTTATGTCTAAAGACTGGTATCAGTTTTACACCACTGTGCCCTTACTTTACTTGTGTTATGTCTAAAGACTGGTATCAGTTTTACACCACTGTGCCCTTACTTTACTTGTGCTATGTCTAAAGACTGGTGTCAGTTTTACACCACTGTGCCCTTACTTTACTTGTGTTATGTCTAAAGACTGGTATCAGTTTTACACCACTGTGCCCTTACTTTACTTGTGTTATGTCTAAAGACTGGTATCAGTTTTACACCACTGTGCCCTTACTTTACTTGTGTTATGTCTAAAGACTGGTATCAGTTTTACACCACTGTGCCCTTACTTTAGCTGTGTGAGCAAGCGCTGATGATACCACAGGGAGCAGCGAATGTGTAATTGATTGATAGATCGATCGATCTATTGAATGAATGAATGAATGAATGAATGAATGAATGAATGAATGAATGAATGAATGAACGAACAATTACATTTCTGTGGTGAAATAAAACTTATTTTTGTGTGATACTGATCAACTGACTGATTGAATTTTGTGGTGATATAAAACCTTTTTTTTTCTTTCCCTGGCAAGTCTCTATCGGCTATCTCTTTATTGACTAAATAAACACATCTTGTCCTTTCTTCTCCTCTTATCTAAATCTCGTTAGTGGTCTGAGTCTAATTTAAAACAACCCTAATCACACAATTACCGAGGAGATCGGTTACCGTGACAATTTGCTTTATCTCTTATCTTGTTGGAGATTATCACACCGGGTAATACCCAGCCATGCATAAACAAAGAGTACTAACTTGCACATAGAAGAGTGTTTGTTTGGTGTGATAACCTCCAAGTAGTTTTGACCACAAACTGACCCTTTATTCTACATGTATCTTGTAGGATTTGAACCATACTCATAATGTTCCCACCAATGTTGTCAACCCTGATAATCTGACGTTAACAGATCACCGTACTGGTGAAAATACTGAAGTGGAACCAGGAACCTCTTCGGCTGATTGTGCTAATGTGATTATACCAGATGGCAACAATAAAGAAACTGAAACGAAACTTGACGGCTCTTCAGCTTACTCGTGTGACTGTGTTGGTGTGATCATACCAGATGAGAATAAACCTGGTGACGAAAATAAATCGAAACCAGACTGTTCTTCAACAAATCGTATCAATATCAATACAGACCATAATACATGTAGTTGGAAAAATGTCATTGATTCTGATCTCGACAGTGGTGGCGATACAAAGGTCGTTGACCCGATATCAGGTAATGCGAATTTGACGTGAGTATATTTTAAAATGCTAATTAATGCGAGGTCAACGTTATCATACTTTTCCACTGTATTCAAATATACATTAGCTCATTAGCTACTCTTTCATATACAGGGAGGGAGCTAACTTTTCTCTTTAAATTTCTGTCACAGATCTTAACGAATGCGACTTGGAATTTTATCTTCACGATAAGCTTGGCAGGGGTAGTTTTGCCAATGTGTACAGAGGTTACTTAAAAGGAATGGAAACACCGGTTGCTATCAAATCTTTCAACGCAGAAGACACGGATAATTTGCCCAATGATGCTTACATCAACGTCATCAAAAACGAAATCATTATTACAAAGTGAGTATTGTTTTTTGAAATGTTTCTGAGACATGTTTGTTTGATAGTTTGTCAGTGACAAAGATATTCATTGCGTACTATTGGGATCAAAATCATCCGCATGTCGGGTTGTTTTTTTTCAGAAATTTACAGCTAAATTCGAAACTTGAAAACCTCTTCGCTGGCATGTATACTGTGGAGGAGTGGGTGGGGAGTTGCTCAAGATGTATCACCGAATTTTACGTGTGACTGAGTTATGTTGTTTTAATAGTATAGCGTTCGACCGTGTAACCCACAGGTACATGTGGCACAGATTAATATCTTATATATAACTTGCATGGAAACATTTTGAAAGTTCTTAGATCTATGTACGACAATATTGAATCTTGTGTTCTTTGTAATTGTGGATTAACAGATTATTTTAATTGTAAGGTTGGCACCAGGCAAGGGTGTATGTTGAGCCCTCTTCTTTTCAGTTTATTTATAAATGAGCTTACTGCTTATAATTATATGAACAAGAGTAACAGTGGAGGAATTTTTGTAAATAATGATTTCAATAATCTAGGCATCATTATGTATGCTGATGACGTTGCTGATGTTGCAGACTTGCCTATACATTTACAAAGGAAATTGAATCAACTTGAATTGTTCTGTGATCATTGGGGTATGTCAGTAAATTTAGACAAGTCTAAAATTATGGTTTTTAGGAATGGGGGTATTCTTAAAAAGTATGAGAAATGGTTTTATAGGGGATCGCCGGTAAATGTTGTCAAACACTATAATTATCTTGGAATACTCTTTTCTTCAAGGCTTTCTTGGTCACCTGCCAAGGAGAACCTGTCTTTTAAAGGAAATAAGGCTATTTATCAAATTCAAGTTGTTATCAAAAAGCTAGGCGGTCTTCCCCTAATCCAGGCGTTTAAGCTTTTTGACACGTGTGTTGTACCAGTGATCTGCTATGGCGCTGAAATTTGGGGATATGAATATACCCCGATCATTGAACGTGTGCAATTCAAATTTTGTAGATTTCTTATGGGTGTGAACTCATCTGTAAACTCAGAAGTACTTCTGGGTGAGTGTGGTAGATTTCCACTTTCTTGTGTGTATATGAAGCGATGTATCTCCTACTGGCTGAAACTTGTACAAATGAACAATACTCGTTACCCTAGAGTGTGTTACGAAATGTTAAAACATATAGACTCTGCTGCTAGGACCACATGGGCAACAAAGATAAGAGAATTATTATTCAGATACGGTTTCGGGGTTGTTTGGTTTGAACATCAGATGGGGGTTTGGTTTGTGGTTATCACAATGATATGTAACTTTTTCATGTAAATTCTTAATAGTATTAAATGACAGACAAATATGACAGACAACATTTTACATTTGCAACTCTTGGAAGTTAAAAAAAAAGAGTTGGAAAAGGTTCATCTCAGCCTGCCATCAAAATGTAAAAGATGCACCTGCACTAAAACATACTTGACAAGTATCAAAAACTTCTGTGCAAGGTATTTTTTCATCCTATAGATATGACTATAATTTTCAACACAAACTTTTAATAACACATTCTAAATATTTCCTAAAATTAGCATATTGGCAACGTCTGCTACATGTGAAACTTTGACACTATATGGATGTATTCTCAACACCATTAACAAGAGATGATGGTAGTGAAAGACCACCAGATGACTTCCAACCCCGTGCACAACTAAAACACCTGTATAGTAAAGGGTTAGTGTCAAGTAAAAATGTTGAGAAACTTTATGAATTGAGCAAGAAACTGTGTGTCAAGAAAGAGATATTAAAGGGAGCAATCCTTCATTTAGAACAACAGAGAACACTTGCCTCTATGAGGGAAAGAAAAAGAATGAAAGAAAGGGAGGAACGTGCTGAAAAAAATTTGATGAATATGACTGGGATGCGCTTGTCAGAAACAGTGACATTTCCAAATTGAAAGTGAAAGAACTTGATAAGTACCTTTCTTTCCAACTATGAAATTCCAGCTGTGGCAGGAATGCACAAAATAGACAAAGTTGAGGCTGTAAGATGCCACTATTATCAATCTAAAGAAAGTGAGAGTGATTTGTCATCTGATGACAGTGACAGTGAGAATGATGATACAGCTAGTTCCAACTCTGATGAAGTTGAAGGAGAAATTGGGTCTGATGATGATGATGATGATGATGATGATGATGATGATGATGATGATGATGATGGTGATGATGATGATGATGACAATGCCATGTTTATATACACAAGATCTGGAAGGAGAGCTACCACTTGGAAATCAAAAATTTAAATAAACACATTCTGAGACTTTGTTTAAAATCCTGCATTCACCTTTGTAATCTAACGTCAAAACCAGTCCAATAATCAGGCTCTTACAAGGTAAATGTATTACCAGGTTTATTAAGATATACAATTACTATGATAATAGGGCCATCTTAATTATCATTACCACTAATATATATCACTTGATTCCTTTTCTGTTAGATGAAATGTGGCTGGCATTTTTGAGTCATACATTTATTTTCTTTTGACATTATATTGAACTAATTTACATCAAACAAGAACGGGATACATGGCAATGCATTTTATTAAGAGTTTTTTAGTGTTATTTAGACCAATTTGATTTCTTTTAGCACACATTTAGGAAACTGAACTGGAACAATACAGTATAAAACTCTCTTTAGATAACATGTGCATCACAATATTTGCAAATACAACTAAAATGACATTCAACTGTAACACTACTAGTATAATGTACTAATACAATATTGAACAGAAAACAAAGACTCAGTTGGTCTGCTGATCATTTTACAAGAGTTATTCAAAGTTTACAAGTATATGTTGTTTTTTGGAAAGGCAATGCACTGGTTAACATAACATTTTGTTTTAACTGGTGTTTGTGTATATATATATATATACACACAATATACAAATTGATTATATATATAAAAACAAAGTTGGTATTAAGTGTATTATTAATACTATTATGTACAGTTTTGTACTTGGTATGTTAATGCACAGGAAGAGTATTCCAAAAAAAATTTATTCGGGTAGGGGGGTACTTGAAATATTTGGGGCTTTGGCAGGGGGGGGGGGGTACTTGAAAAATTTTGGAATATGGCAGGGGGGGGGGTACTTGAAACAAAATTAGGGTTTTACAAAAAATCTCCCGACCCCCCCTAACAAGTTTTTGTGAAAGCAGCCTAAGCTCCGTTGTTCTAGTCACAATTTAGCAATTGAAGTGGGACGCCATTGTAGTCCACCTATTCCTGTGGAACTTAGAGTGTGTCTATATTGTAAAAGACAAGGTTTTACATTTGTTGAGGATGAATGTCATTTTATATTGTTTTGCCCCTTATATAACGACCATAGAGTAGATTTTATTCCTCAAAGGTTTAGAGTTCACCCCACGAAAGAAAAATGTTTTTCCTTACTGGCATGAATTAAGTAGTCCAATACAGTTTTTGTTCATAAAGCTTTCAACACTCGTACTAGTTTTGTTCAGCAAACATAGATGTATATGTTCTCCCCTATCATATTTTTACCTTTAATTATTTTTCCGTTAATTATTAGTAGAATGATATTCAGTTCTTTGTTCTTTTTCTTCTCTACTGTTATGTAAAATGTTTTGTGCGATGGGCTGAGGCCTTAGCATTTGAAATAAACTACTACTATGTTGTTTAGTTTATATTTCGATCCTGTTAAAGATTTCTTCTAGTCCGCTGATGAAAAATGGAAGCAACTTCCCTCAACTCAGACGGGCAATGGATTCGGTATTTGAACTGGTGGAACAATTAACTTCCACAACTCCATACTACTCACAAATTTAACTATATTTTTTCTAGTAAACTACGAAGTGTCGATTGTGAAAATGTTGTGAAAAGTTACGGGACGTGTCGCCAACACGCATCGGGGCCATCCATCGTCTTGGAATTGGTAAAAGGAATAACTTTAGAGAGACTCATCTACAATGTTGGAGACAGTGTAAGTACGTGGAACTTATCGTAGTTGTACACCTGGTGTAAGTACGTGGAACTTATCGTAGTGGTACACCTGGGGTAAGTACGTGGAACTTATCGTAGTGGTACACCTGGGGTAAGTACGTGGAACTTATCGTAGTGGTACACCTGGGGTAAGTACGTGGAACTTATCGTAGTGGTACACCTGGGGTAAGTACGTGGAACTTATCGTAGTGGTACACCTGGGGTAAGTACGTGGAACTTATCGTAGTGGTACACCCGGTGTAAGTACGTGGAAACTTGTAATTTAATAATAGATCAATATACATATCAAGTGCCTGCCTGCCTGCCTGTCTGTCTGTCTGTCTGTCTGTCTGTCTGTCTGTCTGCCTGCCTGCCCCCCCTCTCTCTCTCTCTCTGTCTCTGTCTCTGTCTCTGTCTCTGTCTCTCTCTGTCTCTCTCTCTCTCTCTCTCTCTCTCTCTCTCTCTCTCTCTCTCTCTCTCTCTCTCTCTCTCTCTCTCTCTCTCTCTCTCTCTCTCTCTCCGTTATTCTTGTTCTTCGTGTTGTTTTCACCTGAGCTATAATTTACAAATCTATATATATTTCGTTGACAGATATCCCTTTTACAGAAACTGCGAGTACTGGCAGGGGTAAGCAACGGTTTGATAGCTCTACACCATATAGGAATAATTCACAATGACATCAAACCCGATAATGTCTTGGTATGTACCCAACTTTTCAGGTCAACCCCCGTTAGCGTTGAATCAGAATCCCACCCTCGAGATCTGTGTAGCGATTAAAGGGAACCATAGACCCTCCTCCTTGGTGGAGGTTCTATGGTAGAAATGGGAGATATGGCGCGATCCTGTGATCACACCAGAGTATTTCTCGGCCCATGACGCGACCTTTATTCCACTTCGGATATATTTTTTTCATATTCTAGTTCTAAGACAATTTGAGTTGGTTTAAAACAAGAAAGTATTTTTAGACATAAGGAACATTTGTGGAACATTTTCTTTTCCATTGCATAATTTAGACTTTGTGTATTTTATGAAAAGTTTCTTTTTTTAAAAATATATTTTGTGAAGCGCCTCTGAACAATTTTTATTTTGGGATTTTGGCGCTATACAAATGTTTACTTTATCTTTATCTTAAAGTGACTACAACTGTTTGAATTGCCTCATTTAGTATAAGATTACTACATCCCCAGTTACACAAAGTTGTGCTTTTATAGAGGTTAGTAGTGCTATTCATACAACATACACATAAAAGTTGAGACCTATCTTACAATCACATCCATATTTAATTTCAGGTAACGATGCCTGGAATTATTCCAAAACTATGCGACTTTTCGTTTTCAACGACCACCGATGACCAGCGGTATCCGTATGGTGGCGCTGTAACATACTCGTCACCTGAGGCATTTAGAGACCCACCATCACCAACCACCACTGCCAAAGATATCTGGGCACTGGGTTGCAGTATGGCCGAGACAGTTTGCCTCCTATCACCGCATCTGGGCATGAACATATCTGATCTAATCAGGTTGATCAAGAAGAAACTAGAGGGAGGCAAGACTATCTCGCCTAGACACATCAAAATGCTGCAGAGGGGACCATTCAGACAGCTGTGTGAGGACTGTTGTGCTATGGTCCCCTCTGATCGACCCAGTGCCCAGGCTGTCCACGATACCCTGGAACTATTGATCAAAGACGAACTGTCTGTGTAATTTTTTTGTTAACAAAATAATATAAAATAATATAAAATAATACAATACAATACAATACAATACAATACAATACAATACAATACAATACAATACAATACAATACAATACAATACAATACAATACAATACAATAAATTAAAACAGAAGACAAAAAAGAGACACTTGTGTGTGTAGTGCTGTGACTGGCTAGGTAGATATAGCCATATGCTGTGTCAGACACACATGGTCAATGTCAGAGTTGACTAGACAAGGTGATTGGGGAATGTCCAGAAGATAACATTCCAGCCTTTCCCCTCGTTAGTTAATTTGATACCGACATTATCATCAAAGTAACGTAATATGAAAGCCGTGGTCAATAAAACATTTGAAAAAATAGAAAGATATTTGATGTGTGATTTGTTTGTACCCGCTGTGTAAAAGAAGCCCGTGGTTTTACTATCGATGTGTTGTTTACACTCTGAATGTAAGTGACCACAGCTTTATATAATTTTGATGTATTAAGAACTAACTTAAACCTAGAAAAGAAGTGAACTACCCCGATAATGAAACAGAGACTGACAAATTATGTTCAAAGTTGGACAGCGACTTGCATTCTAGTATATAAGAACTTACGGCAACTTAGGAGACCAAACTTAATCAAGTTGACAACGTTAACGTTCCTCTGTATAGGAAAATGGCTGCAATATTTAAAGCGTTATAATTATTTGTTTCTGGGATTTGTATTGTTCCGGAGATTGCACAAAAAATATTATTGTTTGTTCTTGTTTAGTGCAATCCCTGGAAACAATAAAAACTCAAAAACAAAATATACGCCTGAAGTTGATTTCCACAGATTTCCACGCACAAGCAGTACAATTAAACTGTCTTGGTAGACGATCTATCCTCATCAGAATGACACATTCCATAGTTAGAACTGACCACTAGGTGGCGGTATGATCAGCTGAATGATCTCTGTTGATCTTGGGATTGTAGCATCTGATGTTTTTCTCGGGAAATGATGTGGCGATGTATCAAAGAGTCCCAGTCGATGTTATGATTGTAGCTATGGGAGTGTTCAGCTAAAGCCGATACTACAGTTTGGACCTATTAAACTGATTTGCAAGGTTCCTCGATTCTGGTTTGCAATTGTCTTGGGGACTGGTCAGTTTCTCCAACCGGGGGGCGGGTGGGGCGGTGGATTCTTAAATCGGACCGACAAAAAATCACTGAAACCCCCCCCCCCCCCATATCTGTAAAACCAAAAACGGGCGGACCCCCCTATCACTTAATTCTAAAACATGATGACCCCCCATATATAATATTTACATGACAGGTATTTTTTGATCGTGACTGTCTTGCATCTACTTTTAAGATCCCGGGTTAGCACTATCATAATTATGATTATTGACTACACAGGGTAAATATATTCCAAAAGGGAGTTTAATAACATCTCATCAACAGTGAAAGGTAGGTGGAAAGCTTCAGAAGGGAATATGTACATCTCTTATGGGGGGGGGTCGGAGGGGGGTACTCTGAAAAGTCAATTTTGAGACTACTCAGACATTTTCAGAAAATAATTTCCAAGCTTTACGAGACATCATCAACATGTAAAAAGCAACTACATAGGGTTGACATATTTTTGAAATATAGTTTGATAGCATATTGACAGTAAGAGGTAGGGGGAAGAGCTTGAGACTGGGATGTGTACATCTCATGTGGGGGAGGGGTCCTAGGGGGTCTCCCCCTAGAAGCCCTGGAGGTTTTATACTCAGAAAACTCATTTTTGAGACTATTCAGACCCTTTCAGACAATAATTTCCAAGCTTTACAAGACAGCACCAACATGTAAAAAGCAACTACATAGGGTTGGAATACTTTTGAAATATACTTTGACAGCATCTTGACAGTAAGAGGCGAAGAGCTTGAGACTGGGATATGTCCACCTCGTGCGGGGGGGGGGGGCGTCCAAGGGGTCTCCCTCTAGAAACCCTGGAGGATTATTACTCTTAAAGCCAATATTTAGGCTATTCAGACCCTTTCAAGCAATAACTCAATCCATGCTTTACAACACCATCAAGTATCAGAAACTATTCTTTATAACTTACATAGGGTTGAAATATATTCTTAAAACGTTAAATAGCACCATCAGGGCCGTAGCCTGACTAAATTGCCAAGGGGGGCAGAACTTTGTCTTGATGCAATCATGCATTTAAAATTTAGAAAAGTGCTAATTTACATAAATTTGCATGCAATTTACATAATATATATTTTAGTATACGCAATTAAATATCATATGTAAGGTCAGAAAAAATAAAAAATGCTTGACAAGGATAAAACAAACCATATATAATGATAGCAAAATATTTCAGGTCGAGTTTAGATAGAACTTATTCAGTCATCTTGATACTATCTCATGCAATTTGTCTGCATAGCTACAGTTAGGAAATGTACACAATTTACGGTTAAACGAATGGTGTTGTTCCTCTCACCCTCTCTTCTCAAAAAATGTTAAGCTCGCCAATTGAAACTCAAGCATTATTTTAGCCACCCCTTCTGTCACTTACACTACAGTGGAGATATAAAATCATATGGTACAATGATGCATTGGAGGAGGAGGCCATTTAGTGGCATGAAATATCAAACCAGACATGTGGGGCCAGAGGATTTTTTAATCCGTCTTTTTTCCCCTTTTCTATTTTTTCTTCAGTATATGGAAATTTTTTTCTATTCCGAAATAAATAAATAATAATAATAATAATAATAAAATACCAGAATTGAAACAATTATGCTATGCATCACATATTATCTGGAAGTGTATTTTGTTGTGGCAAAGCTGAAAGATATTAAGCGGATGTGCACATGGTAAATGACTTCTCTTGAAGTTTAATTTCGTTCCAAAAAATCCCGAATAAAGAGCAAAACATTTCAAGACTTTCAGACTTTTGATGGCCCAATGGTCGTAAACTTTTGTTCAATTCTTTTTTAGTGCACATTTAAGATCCTCTATTTAATAGTTTTTTCAGGGCCACCAAATATTCCAAAAAGAGATCTGCCGTTTTATCAGCATGAAATGTTTTAATATAAGGAACAAGATGTAAATAAGATCGAGCGCATCTTCGGAGTCACTGCATGCAGCATAGCAGGCAACCTCACTTTGAACGACTTTTTCCGTTGTTTTTTTTTGAGTTTCACTCGCTGACATTATAATTGCGACTTGCTAATATCTTCAAATGAAGGAGACTTTCAAGACTACTGTTACTCGCAGAAAATGCACAGTGCATATGCGCACTTCTTTTGTACTTTCCCGCGCAAAGAATTTTTAATTTACTGCAAAACGTTACAATTTTTGACTGGACACATTTTAATTCAAAGTTAAGCCAGCGTACAATAGCGATATAAGATACAGTGTACAGTCACTTTAGTGAACTATCCATTGAAATCGCGCATGCTAGGAATCGTCACGTAAATAACGATTTTAATAGCATCACTATGTATTCAAAAAGTAGCTTTTTTTCTTTCTTTTTCCCAAAATCTCAAGGGGGGGGGGGGGCAGCTGCCCCCCTTGCCCCCCCCGCAGGCTACGGTACTGTGTAACTTGTAAAGGCTTACCACTTTCGTCTGACTGTTCTAATGTAGCGTTTCCTGCAATCGAACTGGAGATGAAGTTAGCCTGGACCGACATTGATAATTGTAGTTTCCCTTTAGTTTTGAGTGAGAACTCAGACCACTATTCGTTAGTGGTCTGAGGTGAGAAGCACGCCGTGGATGAGGGATTGGAAGTCAAAGGCGATGGTACCGTGGCCGATGACGACAAATCGGTCTTCTAGTTCAAAAAACCGGTCTTCTAATTCAAGTGTCGGTCTTCTAGTTCAAGTGTCGGTCTTCTAACTCAAGTGTCGGTCTTCTAATTCAAGTGTCGGTCTTCTAGTTCAAGTGTCGGTCTTCTAACTCAAGTGTCGCGTCCGTCTTCTCAGTTTTCTGTACTATACTATACTATACTATACTATACTATACTATACTATACTATACTATACTATACTATACTATACTATACTATATTATAATATACCTAGTGATAATGCTGTGCCATGATTCGCTAGAATCAGTCACGTGATAGGAAAATAGAATGACTACTTCCCTTGGGGAATAGTCCCATCAATTTTTACATAGTCACGTGACCACCGCGCGTTCACAGCAGGTCAAAATGGCAGCTTCTGACGATGTCGTCTGCCACCGCGAGTTCACAGCATGAGGTATATTATAAAACACATATTGCCTGGCCTATATTCGGGCTATAGCACCCGTTCATTACCCCCTCGTGACTGTGAGTTACCAGAATCACATGCTATTTCCCTCGGCCGTTGGCCTCGGGAAATAGCATGTGATTCTGGTAA
This sequence comes from Glandiceps talaboti, assembly GCF_964340395.1. Taxonomy (NCBI): domain Eukaryota; kingdom Metazoa; phylum Hemichordata; class Enteropneusta; family Spengelidae; genus Glandiceps; species Glandiceps talaboti. Next base: position 27,859,793 of record NC_135553.1, read on the forward strand.
CTCACAGTCCCTCGGGTGTAATAAACGGGTGCTATAGCCCTCATGGCCAGGCAATATGTGTTCACTATACTATACTATATACTATGCTATACTATACTATACTATACTATACTATACTATGCTATATACTATACTGTACTATACTATACTATTCTATACTATACTATACTATACTATACTATACTATACTATACTATATTATATTATATTATACCAGTATATTGATGGTGGAAATCGAGGGATCTGATTGGTCTAGACATCGAACTAGCGCGTCTAAAACGAGTGATAATGCACTGCTGGTACGATAATGCACTGCTGGCACGCGTCCAAATTTTGTTCGTCTACGAGTGAGCGTTGAGTTGTAGTCCGCCGTGATACTGATAGTGAACTCTTCGAATTGTCAGAGGAGGATTTTCTCTCAATGAGACAATATTTTATGAGAAATTATGAAGGAAATTTCGAAAGCAACCCAGTCATCGCGTATTTGTTCAAATCATCGCATACTACATGTACTAAGGTCAAGGCGCTATAGTATAGGCATGCACGAGATCGGTCCCAGCCTCGGCGCGGCTGGAGTGTAAACATTGGTGAGCTGTCGATGTCCTGTCCTGTCATAAAAATGAAGCAAGTGAAAGAGCTTACACTGGCCGACTTACCATTAATCTAAATAGAAATTTGTCTGGGATCCTTTCCTAGAGTATCAGTCATCAATCCGAAAGGGAAATCCTCAAACCCGAAAATCTACTGACGTAACTTCCAGTAATATAAATACATTGTAAATATCAACCTGTCTATCACTTCATCGAGTCACGAATTCGGCTGGGAGCGATCGAAGCACGCTGTATTCAATAAACCACTTCAAGTTTATACCTTGAGTCAAACAGGTTGTTTATTCATCACTGCACTTTTAATGAGCCGATCAATGTACAGATTATCAGTAGAAACAAAGAGCAGATAAAATAAATCCAGTCGCGAGCTGCACGACGTTCACGTTGAGGCCAAGATCAGCTGTCTCATGTGTCTTGAAAAGCAGCGTTATTGTTATGCAAATTAGACACAGAGGCACATATGAAACATGTGAAACGAGAAAACGTTAGTTCTTATCTTGTTTCCGATATTATCAATATACTGGTATAATATAATAGCGATAAACCACCCCCTGGGGAAGGTATACCACTCGGTTTTGACCAGTGAACTCAATATATGCACTCGCTATCGCTCGTGCATATATTTCGTTCACTGGTCAAAACCTCTTGGTATACCATCCCCAGGGGGTGGTTTATTGCTTAACTATACTATACTATATACTATACTATACTATACTATGCTATATACTATACTATGTTTTGCTATATTATATACTATACTATAGTATACTATATAGTATATTATATACTTAAGCAATAAACCACCCCCTGGGGATGGTATACCAAGAGGTTTTGACCAGTGAACGAAATATATGCACGAGCGATAGCGAGTGCATATATTGAGTTCACTGGTCAAAACCGAGTGGTATACCTTCCCCAGGGGGTGGTTTATCGCTATTATATTATACCAGTATATTGAAAATATCGGAAACAAGATAAGAACTACATGTAACGTTTTCTCGTTTCATATGCGCCTCTGTGTCTAATTTGCATAACAATAACGCTGCTTTTCAAGACAGCTGATCTTGGCCTTAATGTGAACGTCGTGCAGCGACTGGATTTATTTTATCTGCTCGTCGTTTCTAGGGATAATCTGTACATTGATCGGCTCATTAAAAGTGCACAGTGATGAATAAACAACCTGTTTGACTCAAGGTATAAACTTGAAGTGGTTTATTAAATACAGCGTGCTTCGATCGTTCCCGGCCGAATTCGCGACTCGGTGAAGTGAGACGATAGGCATGGCGGCAGGTTGATATTTACAATGTATTTATATTACTGGAAGTTACGTCAGTAGATTTTCGGGTTTGAGGATTTCCCTCTCGGATTGATGACTGATACTCTAGGACAGGATCCCAGACAAATTTCTATTTAGATTAATGGTAAGTCGGCCAGTGTAACCTCTTTCACTTGCTTCATTTTTATGACAGGACAGGACCATGAGGACATCTCACCAATGTTTCCACTCCAGCCGCGCCGAGGCTGGGACCGCGACCGATCTCGTGCATGCCTAGCGCCTTGACCTTAGTACATGTAGAAGGCGATGATTTGAACAAATACGCGATGACTGGGTTGCTTTCGAAATTTCCTTCATAATTTCTCATAAAATATTGTCTCATTGAGAGAAAATCCTCCTCTGACAATTCGAAGAGTTCACTATCAGTATCACGGCGGACTACAACTCAATGCTCGTAGACGAACAAAATTTGGACGCGTGCCAGCAGTGCATTATCGTACCAGCAGTGCATTATCACTCGTTTTAGACGCGCTAGCTCGATGTCTAGACCAATCAGATCCCTCGATTTCCACCATCAATATACTGGTATAATATAATATATAGTATATTATACAACATATACTATATACTATACTATGCTATACACTATATACTATACTATACTATACTACACTATAGTACAGTATAGTATAGTATATAGTATAGTATAGTATAGTATAGTATAGTATAGTATAGTATAGTATAGTATAGTATAGTATAGTATAGTATAGTATAGTATAGTATATAGTATAGTATTCCCGTATTTGTTTGCCCAGAGTTTACTTGTGTTGTTCATCAAATAGAGATGCCAGGATTATGATAGTGGACCCAAGTTACTAGTATTTATTTATGTTTCATTATAGCCTCTTTTCGCCAGTTTCCCGGTGAAGAATTTCACTTTCTTTGAAATTCTTCTTCGTTCCAACATGTTCGTATCTATCTGATCGTTTGACCCTTAATGGACCCGAGTCTGGGTGGCATGATTGCCTGTGTAAATATTGGAATGAGTTTTGATATCCAATACTTTGTGTTATTGGTGTCGTTGACATTTTTGGATTGAAAAGATATGTTACTTCCGTATTTGAGCTTTCCAACGAAAATTTGAAAGTTGGATGTATTTGGCTTATTTTTTCACTCAAATTATTTAGTTCGACTTGGGTGCCACAAAATATCATGAAAAAACGTCATCCCTGAAACGTGTCCAGAGTGATATTTTATTCGTATAGATTTCAATAATGCGACTTTCCAGTTCATGGAATGCTATGTCGACTATTTCGGGTGATGCCCAAGAGCCAATGCTATACACATGTTTGTTTGTAGAATTCTCCATTAAATTTAAATGTGTTTTTCGTGAGAATCACATAATAGTTTTAGGAGATACACTGGTGGTGGTTTTGGAATGCTACAGTCGATTGTTTGTGTAACTGGCGAGTCAAGTGCTTTGACAACTGCATTGCGTCAGACTGCAACGGATTTGTGTACATATATACCACGTCTAAATCAGAGTATATATTGTTTAGAAAGATAGGACAGCTAGTCGCAATTATTTAATCTAAACATCAGTGCTCAAATCTATGATTTATTTTTTCGGAGAGAGACCAAGAACTTGAAAATTAGTGAACATATGATTGCATAAAAACTTAGAGAAATCCCAATCTTGTTACCACTTTTTCCATTTTTAGAATTGTTGCACTGCTGTGTTTTTACATTATGTGTTTTTGTGAAGTCATAGACCAGTACACCATCAATGCATGGTTTAGTGTGGTTAGCTCCTATCATTCACTCTTCAATTTCATGACGAGAGTTTATGAAAAAAATCATTTTGAAAAATACCCTCCCCTGACTTTAAAAACCAATGTAAAAGAAAAACAAATGATAGTCAAACAAACTAATAACAAAAAATAATTTGTATGAAATAACCGTTACTGGCTGTGTAGCATGATTTTATCCTGCTATATCAAATGACAGCAAGTTACATTGTAAACTTGATAGGATTAGCTGACATTGGGTGTCCTTGAAACTCAGAAACCTTGAATTAAAACTATCAACAACATCAAAGTGAGGATCCTTTAAATATATAACTAATTATTTTCTGATTTCAAAACATGCTTCACACCTCCTTATGACTTCACGCCCACTGGGTGGCAGTTTGCGGTGGTGTGCAGCGGCCGCCGCTTCAAACAGGATATGGTAAAGACTTGACCGTGGTATTGTTAATTCATGAATATTCTACCGCCAGATGAAGGGTGCTTCGTCTGGCCATGGTCATGACCGCATCAGACGGCTACTTGATAAACATGATTTTATCCTGCTCTATCAAATGACAGCAAGTTACATTGTAAACTTGATAGGATTAGCTGACATTGGGTGTCCTTGAAACTCAGAAATCTTGAACCAAACTATCAACAACATCAAAGTGAGGAAGCTTTAAATACCATTGTAATTATTTTCCATGCCAGTGACCACTCACTCAGTGCCTAATGATTCACATGTCACTGTCCACAGGCACTCGAATCAATGTGTATGATTTAAAAAAAATGTATACTCTTATTTATATACATTTTTCCTCCCCAAATCAAAAGGATTGATTCGAGTGCCTGTGTCACTGTCAACATCATGCAACACGATCCTCTAACACGGCTTTTGTTTTTGGAATCAAAATATACATCATCTCATTTTGTTTCCGTTTATCTAGCCCAAAAGAATACGCCATCTTTTAAAATTTGGTTTAAATATAGCTTCTGTGGCAGATAGATATTTCGATTTCCCGTTATTTCAGTCACGTCAGTAAGGAGGTCAGAGGTCAAGAGTCACGGTAGACAAAACATGTAAAGAAAGACGTCCATTTCGGCATCTTACCTATAGTTGATCAAAGTTGATCTTTTTGTTGCAATGTTCATTTTATAAATAGAACTGTGCGCTGTCTGTATCTTGTGTGATGTAAACAACTGTCCCGTCTGTCGGAGTCAGTTCTTTTATCTTCCACGTTAGGTTAAGGTGAAGATGCACAAAAGGTAGATTTGAAGGGTGACATATTTTCAAGTTATTATTTCCCAACAATGAATAAAGTTTACACCATCAACCCATATATTTTCTGAAAGGTTTTTCTCTCCTCTTAAATGCTATTGTATTTTCTATTGTCTTTGACTGAAAGTGAGAGTTTGTTTAAGGTATGAATAGAGGTGTCTTGATTATCTCAAGGCGCCAATATAAATGCCTCGAAAGAGACCACCTATCACCGATTTTCCATTTCTTTGGTGTTTTAGAATGTTCACTTCACACATAACAAAAGGGTGTCTCACTTTTTTTCTGTCACCTGTCGTTCTTTTACAACATGCCTTGAAAGTTTACAAATTATAATGTGAAGCTCATTGACAGATTTTTCTCGCTTAATCATCAATATTGTTATTTTCAGGAGTCATTTCAATGTTTTTATGTTTCATTTCCATTTTACAATAACTTGCTTCAATCACGTGACCAGAGTTCTTTGCCTACCGCCATGTTGAATTTTTGAAATCAAGGACCACAATGGAAATAAGAATAATTGCTTTGTTGTGTTATCCTCGACAGTACTTTTATATGTATGTTTTTACTATATTTTATTGCCAAATAAATTCAAATCAAATCAAATCAAATCAAAATGTAAATAACATATATATTTTACGATCGATGTTGCAGCTGATTTAATCTACCTCAAAAATGAAATATTTACATAGATTATTAGATACTTTTAGATTATTATAATTGGTTTCCAACTTTGTCTCTACATTTTCTACAACAACAACAACAACAACGACACGTTGTTTAAGTTACATTAAAACTTATAAGTAATATCACCAGTAAACACCAGGGTGCATACACATAGTAGTTGCCTTGTCTGGAAATACTAGTATTTTGGACTGATATGGCCAGGTAGGATAAACACGTTCGTTCTTTCATAGATATTGTGCAGGTAGTAACAAGGACTCATTCAAACACAAAATTGACGAGTATGTATCACTGAAAAGAATATGTGTGTAAAACTTCATCCTTACACCTCCAACCCAACAGCCAAATGCGACATCCCTGTAAAACCCTCTCCTACTATTTGGTTATTATTATATAATATTAAGCCCCTTCACTTGTAGTAATAATTTTATTTACTCTAAGAGTAAGAGAGACAATTAAATTTTTTTAATAATATACACATTCAAAAAATACATAAGAAAAAACAACAGGAATGATATAGGAAGTTCAAACAGATAACACATACACAAAAACAAGTGAGAAAAAAATAATTACAATGACAAGTGAAAATTGCACACACACAAATATACATCACAAAAGCAGAAGTCGGGTTCCAGGAAGACATGTGAAAGAGACTACTCAAATTTTGACATCTTGACTGGCGAATTTTGCAAATGTTTAAGTGTAACATTTGCAATTGCAGCTGTACTATTCCAGAAAAATGTGTAAAGATTTATCCCAATAACAAGCCATGGATATCTAAAAGTGTGAAGGGACTTCTAAACCAGAAGAAACAAGCGTTCATACAACATGATATTGTTGAATTGAAACGGGTACAGAAAGAATTACCAGATGTAAACTGAATGTCTTCCGTAAGGGCAAAGTTTTGAGATTGTCGTTCCTACAGACAATTGTTGTAGACAAAAAGAAAAAAATAGTTTCTCGTCAGGAAATGTCGTCTAAAGTGGTGGGACTTTATCAACATTTTCTAAAACACGACTGGCTCAATTCAAACGAAATTTATTGCATGTTCTGTAGGGTAGTGACAAGACCTGATTAGGTTTCGGTAAACATCCCAAGAATATTAATGAGTAATTTACGTAATTAATGATTTTCGGTAATTAGGCTATATCACAAGAATGCATACTTCAAATTCAATATAATTTGATACATGCATTTGCGATACCAAAGCGCACTTGTCCTGAAAATATTATTGATCAGATGTAGCTTTTAGTTTAAATAAATTATTGGCATATATTTGTAGGCCGCTAAAAAGGAAAAAATAGTTTCTCGTCAGGAAATGTTGTCTAAAGTGGTACGACGATGCGCTTATTTTTTTTTTTACATTCTTAACAAATGTCACAGTACATGTTGTGGTTGGCTAGGATATCACTAACAGCAATGAGCAAATAGCAATCAATGAGAAAAAATAACTTATTACATATGTTCTGTTGTATTCCAACAATTGTCTGTAGGAACGACAATCTCAAAACTTTGCCCTTACGGAAGACATTCAGTTTACATCTGGTCTGATCTGAAGTCGTGCGCTTAGCAACTAGTTCGTATTCTGTCTGTCATATTCAATTTGTGTTTTTGGCATGACTTAGTTCCGATGTCATGTAAAACTTCTAATATTGTTCCTGTCCCAAAGAAAGCTATGTGCATCAATGAACGATATTAGACCAGTTGCGTTGACGTCAGCCGTTATGAAAGTTTGTGAACGAGTGGTCTTAAATAAGTTAACAGTTTTAGTCTCTGATTTTATAGACCCATTACAGTTTGCTTATCGTAAGAACAGGGGTATAGAGGATGCGATGTTACATGTTTTAAATAATGTATATTCTCATTTAGAAAAATCTGGAAGTTCAATCAGATTAATGTTCTTTGACTTTTCAAGTGCTTTTAACACTATACAGCCACATCGTATTGTTCAGAAACTTTTAGCGATGAACTTGTAACCTTAAACTGTACATTGGATTTTCAATTACCTTACGAATAGACCACAGATGGTGTCTTTAAATGGTAACAAATCTGACGTAGAGTATACTGATACAGTTGCGTCCCAGGGCACTGTTTCAGCACGCTTCCCTTTCACACTGTATGCAGCCTCAGACCACTATTCTTCTAGTTGTCTGAGATACAACCAGCTGTCGGAATTTTAACATCTCTTGTCCACTGGTCAATTTGCAGATGATACAGCAATGGTTGGGAAGATCAGCAATGCTGATGATTCGATTTATTTAGATGAGATTGAGAGATTTACTGACTGGTGTGATGATAATTATCTGTATCTTAATGTTGTAAAGACCAAAGAGCTCTGTATTGATTTTAAGAAAGTTCAGTGTGACCTAGCACCTGTCCATATCAAAGACTCAATAGTAGACAGAGTGAACGAATATAAATGCCTGGGCATCAAGCTAGATAGTAAACTAAAATGGGTTGAGAATACCAACTTCATTATTAAGAAAGCTATCACTGTATACCTAAGGAAACTAATGTCCTTTTGTGTTAGTCACGATCTTTTAGGGGTGTTTTTTAATGCAGTTGTTTGCAGTGCTCTCACCTTTGGTATTGTTTGTTGTGGAGGTAACTTGTCCCGACATGAGATGGGAAGACTAAACAAGATTATCAAAAAGGGTAGCCAAATTATCGGTAAACAAAGTGAAAGTAGTATAGATTCTATCTATAACAAACGCATAACGTCGAAGGCTCACAGTGTTCTGAAAGACCCTTCCCATCCACTATATGCAGAATTCTACAACCGTCGAACAACATGCAACTAAACCCAAAGAAAATGAGGTTATATGTTTTTTCTAAGTCCACTGTCAATCTCTCGCCGTTAGTATTAGGTGAAACCGTCCTAGAGGTGGTTGACTTATATACAGGTGTCTAGGTTCAATAGTGGTTAGTAATTTGAAATGGGATTAACACATTGATGGAATAATCAGTAAAGTATCTAAGCGTCTCCATATTTTGCGTGTTTTGAGTAGGTATGGTACACTAGTGAAGATATGACCTAAAATTGATTTACATTTCATTGGTATGTTCATGCATAGAATTCTCTAGCGTAGTGTGACATGGCGGCCTATCTCTTAAACTGGGGTCCGCCGTTGAGATTATTCAGAAAAGAGCTCTCAGAATTATTTTTCCCTTTATGTCATACAGCGAGGCTCTTAACCTGCTAAATTTGGACACACTTGAAGCCAGACGTCTTCAGATTTGTAAAAAATTCGCAACAAGTATAATACACCCAAACCACAAGCTTCACTATTTAGTTCCCGATACATCACCATATATATCAAACACGTCAGAGACAGAGAGTGAATTTTAAATGCAGGACCAAGCGAAAGGGTGATAGTCCGGCTGTCTATACTGTCAAGACTCTTACAATAACTAACAGCTGTGTATTTTGTTGATAGTTTTCTCCCTTTTGTGATTTTCATAGTGATTTTTATTCTATTTTATATTAGGCGGCATACTAAGTTTGCATTCATAGCAGTTCCTTTTTCATATCTGTAGTTCGGTTTTTATATATATTAGGGGTGAAGAGCATGTGTGTGTGTGTGTGTGTGTGTGTGTATGTGTGCGTGCGTGCGTGCGTGTGTGTGTGTGTCACCATTTTCTAAAAAAGGCTGGCTCAATTCAAACGAAATTTGGTCGCATGTTTCGTGGGGTAATGGCAAGAGCTGATTAGGTTTTGATAAACATCACATGAATGAGCTATTTACGTAATTAAATGGTTTTAGGTAATTAGGCTATATCTCAAGAATGCACGCTTCAAATTCAATATATTTGGTACATGCATTTGCAGTACCAAAGCCCGTCTGTCCTGAAAATATTATCGATGTAGCTTTTTGTTTTAATAAGTTATTGAGATATTTACAGTAATTAGACCTGTAGGCCACAAAAAAGAAAGTTGTTGTTTCTGGTCAGGAAACGTTGTCTAAAGTAGTGTGAGTGTGATGACACTTTAATTGTTCTTGATTAGTTGTGCAGTTGTCTTACCTGAAGTAGCAACTAATGTAGGAGGGTTATTTGTGTTTTCCCTGCAGTCTGCATTGGCTGGACAAACATGAGAAAAAAATTCGAAGCAGGGTATTTGAGTGATGCACACTGACCAGAAACAATTTTTTTCTTGGCCTTAAAAACTCCTACCATGATATCTATGCTGTGTAATGTTCTATAAAAGCTTCCCATTATTACATGTGTGGTTGGTCGTAAGATTGCATCTGCAGGTAATCATGCTGGAGAATTTGCCTACATAACGTCATATGATCTCTTCACTATTTCAAAATTGAAAATCTTGTTTTTTCTTTGTTTGATACTCCCGCATTTACCGTTACGGAAGGCATTCAGTTTAAATCTGGTTAATATGTACCATTAATTGTCTGTATTTTTTTATCTTTGCACGAGTAATTGAATTTTGGACACTTAGTGTCTACTTTTTAGATATGTACACCATTTCAATTTGACCCCTGGGTCACTATAGGTTGGTTAAATAAACCATTATTATTATTATATAAGGAGTGGTAGATACCGTGCTCCAGTAGCTAAATCAATCGTTTGAATCGTCTTTCGTCCCATCTGCTATCTCAGTAAACATTGTCGTTCTTATTAGTATGCATGTGTAATATGCTCTCTTTTGTATTGTTTTTATTTTTTCGTCTTATTAATTTCCTCTTGTGGGATGAATGAAGTAATTCTGATTCTGATTCTGATTCTCTGTTGTTTGGCAGGGAGTTCCAAATGTTGCCATCCGTGTGGGTGAACTTACATTAGACTGTAACCTATACTTGAAGATACTTAGCCAGCAGGCATTTTTTCTCTTGATTTTGAGCAGAAACAGCATCCCCAGAAACAGCATTTTTTTGACAATAAGGACATGTACGCGGAATTTAGGGAGTCTTCAGTAATTACAAGGGGAAGGACCGGGGAATGGAGGGGGGAGGGGGGAGGTGTGGTCACTTTTTACATATCGGTTATGAGGTAGGGCCATATTTTAGACCAGATTTAAACTTCCGTCAGGGTAGTCTTGCAATTTCATGATTTATGCAAGTAATTTAGCTCTATATCTGTGATTTTTCAAGTCCAAGTGAAAGTCAGTTGTCAAAAATGTTCAAATGCCCACTTCCTATTCTCAGCACATGAAAGCTTGCCATCCTGGACTTCACTCGGCTTTCGTGATCCCCTACATACGTGGGATATGTACACCCGTTTCCATGGCAAATAATAAACGAAATTCAAACCCTCATTACATTGCTATTATGCATCAGAAAGTTTATATACTTCATGGTAAGCACCTTTACGGTAACAGTTTAACAACTGTGAAGTGATACAGTATTGTTACCCTATATTCCTGTTTCGACCGAGATTGACAGACGCGCCATCTGCTCCAAATCCTATAAGTTTCTGCTTCCAACTTCCATCGACTTTGTCACATATAGTTTTTGTCGCACTAACACCACTATCGGCATGTGAGTGTTGAACTTCCTTCTGTCCTTCTAAATTTACCACGAGTTTACAAGCTGGTTTGTCTATTCGTCGCATGTAATACAGACTATTTCACACTCCTGCATAGCTCTATCAGTGTCGCCGTCAATCAAAATAGAAAATTAATATACTTAGCTTCGTTTCTGATATCATTAGCTAAGTCATTCCTGATTCGCCCAGCAATTGTTCCTATCATCTCTGAGCATTTGTGAGTGTTATCATAGGTTGGATTTAATACTGACGTCATATTTTTCTGAGCAGTAGCAATAACTCGGAAATAGTGGAAATGCCCAAAGGGTCTGAATACCCTAAAAACTTCCAGAGCTTCGAGGAGGAGACCCCTTGGAATCCCCCATGATCGGTCTACATAATATCCTCATCTCAAACTTTCCCCCTACCTTTTAGAGTCAAGATGCTAGTAGATTCCTCTTTCAATATATTTACCGTGTGTGGTCGCTAATTTAGTATGATTCTATCTTATAAAGTATTTAGTCAAGCAGTCCACCCTGAGTCACGATCAAATATCTGTCAAGTAAATATGATATATGGGGGGGGGGGTTCCCTATGTTTTAGAATTAAGTGATGGGGGGGTCAGCCTGCTTTCGATTTTACAGATGGGGGGGGGGTTAGTGACTTTTCGTGGGAGGGTCATGTTTTAGGTCTCAGCCTGATCCCCCCCCCGGCACTCCCCAATTGTAATTACTGAAGGCTTCCTTAGTGGCATAAATTTCAAACCATACACATTATTGAAAGCCAGAGTACTTGAAAATTGTCTTCAATGCCTCAATTGTGCTCTCAATACTATAAATGTTAAAAGAGACATTTCGGCAGACACGCACTTTCGCTTGGCTATCGACTGCCCTCATTATTAAATATATGGTAGGTAAACGTACAAGGTGAACAACCGCGCCTGAGGTTTAATTTGGCTCAAATCATGAACAAAGTATTTCGAATGTCAGAATGTCCATGTCCCCCTCCTTCGCATCCCCAATTTTTTCATGTCCGCCCTCCCTATTTTCTCCCAAGGCACCCTGCCATAATTTTTGACCGCAGCATCATTGTCATATTGGTGTTTTTATCATAAGTAGTTGTAGCAATGGATGACACCTTTTGTTTCAAAGGTGTACTTGTTCCTTTGAACCCCAAAACAGATGGTTGATATACCCGGGCTATATATAGTGTTTACTACAAACTCAGACCACAGTGGTCTGAGCTACACAGTTCAATACCCTTAACCACAACTATCTGATAACGTGCCAAACATTGAATTTTAATGAGGTTCCAGTGAACAATAAAGGTCAACAGTTACATAAAAGGGACGAATGTGCACATAAAATGTAAGTACATGTACATTTGGGTTCACACAATCGTTTACGGCACAAACAGGTGAAGTTTTCCAAAAAGAAAACTAACTATTTCAGTTCATATTAATGAATAAATAAACTCAGTGAACTTCATGGAAGATCAAATCTGCCTGCTCGTCGCATTATAATTTAGCACGGGGTTAAACAATTCCCATGAGATTCAACCACGCCTTTCCGAATAAGTAGACCGTGAATTTAACAACGTATATAATGTTTTGTTTAGCGCCTTTTTGTAAATCGACACATACCTCTACCAATGAGTTCTTCTTTTGTTGCTGGGGTCTTTAACGCCACATACTTCAGCAGTCGCACCTTAGAAATTGCTGTATCCTGTCTATCGGAGATCATAGGCAACGGCAAAAGCTGGGACTTAGCCAAATTTGGGTTAAGTTTTAATAATGGCCTTTTATTTTCATCTAGGGAGCTTTCAGTATTTACAGGGGTGGGGGGGGGGGCTTGTTACAAATCGGCTATCGGGGAGGGTAATATTTTAGAAAATGGGGTCACATTTTACGTTGACACATTGTATTGTGTAACATTGCATTATCTGTGGGGTTTTTTGTCATCCCACCGATGCCAAAGTTTCCAAATTATATTGCTGCCATTCGGGTAAGGGGTGGGATCAGTGTTAGATACCATGGTATCAGCCTCTGCAAATCAAATTGATGATGACAACCATGTAATGAATTGTCTGTTGTGGCGTGAGCAGAGGAGTGGGTCTCACATGTGTAAAATGGGAACAGTTGGATAAGATACCAAGGATAATGTTGTGGAGATGTTGACCTCGGTCCTGACAATATTGGGAGTGTGCCAATCTAATCGTTGAGAGTTGTGGCCTTCAGCTCAGCCAAGAGATATTGAAATTGAAAGTGTAATTGAAATTGAAATTTATTCCACCAGAAAATGAAAACAATATATATATATATATATATATATATATATATATATATATATATATATATATATATATATATATATATATATATATATATATATATATATATATATATATATATATATATATAGGAAGTCAGTGGTAAGATTTGTCCGTAGTACAGTGCTCGATACGTCTGCACGCAGAGCGGAGTATATGTTGAGGGTAGAAGAAAATCAAGTCGGGTTTTTCGTCTCTACAAGCCTGTTTCGTGAGTAAATCACTCGTCAGGAGATGTCAACATCTCCTGACGAGTGATTTACTCACGAAACAGGCTTGTAGAGACGAAAAACCCGACTTGATTTTCTTCTACCCTCAACATATATATATATATATATATATATATATATATATATATATATATATATATATATATATATATATATATATATATATATATATATATATATATATATATACATTCTTAGAAAGTAATTCAAAACAGAATTCTGGTGAGGGCCGTACAATAATTTATGATGGCCGTAGTAATGGGAAATAACCAATGCCCTTCAACATGGTGGCAGCGGTGGGATTAAGTCCTTACAACTGATTGTGGGACTTGTGTCCTTTTACATTTCTGACAGCATTTTAACCCACGCTTTGAACTACTTTAATAGGGAGAGGGTCATGTTTTAGAGAAAGAAAGTCGAGGGAGAGCCACTTTTTAGCACGATAGTGACATTTTACACAAAAGACCGAGCCTGATTTCCCCCGCCCCCCTCCCCCTTGTAATTACTGAAGGCTCCCCTATTATATGCCTTTATGTTCACTTAGTGCCCATCAGAGAGCTCAGTTTGTGTATGTTCCAACTGATCATAGACAAGAATATTCTTGTCTATGACACAATGAACCTTTTCTGTTGTGCTATGAAAACAATGGGAGGCTGTTTTTTTTGCATGGATGACACACATGCGCACACAACATAGTGTGAAGGGTAAACGCAAATGGTCGAAAAAAAGACAAACACTTTAAGCCCGGGGCAGAGCAATGTAGGCCTACTGCTAGTGCTTGGCAGACACTTTAAGCCCGGGGCAGAGTATATTTCTGTATATCGGAAACACTTTTTTTTTCTCTTGTTTCTCATTACCCGACCGACCCAATTTTCAACTACGACATCAAAGTAAAAAAACAAACTTTTATTTTCGCCCGTCCGTAATATTTTGCTAAGCAACGCTCTGGCATGAATAAGCAAGTGTCTGGACTGTCGACATCATCTACAGTCATGGCGGAGACACTTGTTCACGAACAGACCATTTCTTTAATGATTCAACAAGTAAGGGACTGAGAACATGCCAGTTGTGTAAAGCTGTGAAAGGGCTTGTTACCAGGAATCCAATAAAAAGAAAATGGAGAGGAGGAAAAAGAGAGGCAGAGAAACATGAAGATGATTTTTTTTTACTTTTTTTTTTTACTTTTTTAAAATATAAATCGAACGACCGTCCCATAGTTAGTGTGAAAAAGTCACGAGAAACATAAAAAAAATAAGGTCGCCCTAATGAGCCGTATAAATCTAAAGAATACGTAACTTTGGGCTATTCGCTCAATCGGTTTTTGCAATATCGTTTAATGACGTATGAGCCTGCCACTCAACGCAATGTAGGCGTGGCTTTCAGGATTGTCAGCCTCGTCAACTTACTTCCGATCTGTACATTCTGGAAATAAAAAGATGTAACTGATAAGGCTGTGAGCATTTTTTTTTTGGGGGGGGGGTAAATATGAGGGGGGGGGCATGAAAAGAATTGAGGGTTGAAAGGGAGGGCCATGAACATTCTGATGGTCTGAAAGAGGGGCCTCGAAATATTTTTCTCAAGATTTGAACCAAATTAAACCTCAGGAGCTGTTTGTCTACTGAGTAAATAAAAGAAAACCTCTTAGCTTCGCCGCAATTACTTCTACAACCTATATTCAGTGATAAGTTGGGTGACACCCATGCGAATGCATGTGTGTACATGTATGCCTTCCTCTGTCTGTTTGTTTGTCTGTCTGTCTGTCTGTCTGTCTGTCTGTCTGTCTGTCTGTCCCGAAGAAAAAAAGGTTTATATCACCACAAAAAATCAATCAGTCAATTGATCAATATCACACACAAAATAATGTTTACTTCACCACAAAAAATAATCATTCAATCGATCAATCATTCAACCAAACAATAACTCAATCGATCAATCGATCGATCAATCAATTACATGCTCGCCGCACCATGTGATTAAATAGGTTTGTAATTAAACATGCTACTTCTGCTTCTTCACGCAACTAAATCTCAGTAAATCTAAGTTTTTAATTTAGCTTTTCAAACTTTGCCAATATATTTGATAGAAAGCTCACTTTGTACAGTGATATAAGAATTTGTTGTAAGCTCTTACTGTTCAAAAATAAATTGTAACGTTGAGACTGTCAAGAAAGTAACTATGTAACGTTGAGACTGTCAAGTAGTAACTATAGTAACGTTGAGATTGTCAAGAAGAAAACTATTATAGTAACGTTGAGATTGTCAAGAAGTAACTATGTAACGTTGAGATTGTCAAGAAGTAAACTATTATAGTAACGTTGAGATTGTCAAGAAAGTAACTATGGTAACGTTGAGATTGTCAAGTAGTAACTATAGTAACGTTGAGATTGTCAAGAAGAAAACTATAGTAAAGTTGAGTTTGTCAAGTAGTAACTATAGTAACACTGAGATTGGCAAGAAAGTAACTATGGTAACGTTGAGATTGTCAAGAAGTAACTATATTAACGTTGAGATTGTCAAGAAAGTAACTATAGTAACGTTGAGATTGTCAAGAAAGTAACTATGGTAACGTTGAGATTGTCAAGAAAGTAACCAGTAGGGTAAATAAGAGTTTTTGACTGGGTATTTAGTATTCAGCTATTCTAAAAAAATATATTAATTATTGTGAAAAGTCTGATTTTGTTTGTCTTTGTTTGTTAGTTCTTTCTTTGGTTGATTGGTTGGTTGGTTGGTTGGTTGGATAGATGGATGAATTGCATAATAGTGGGATTCGCGACGAAAAACAGACCGACTGACCGGATGTGTTGGTAGGTGGGTGGGTGGATGGGCGAGCTAGTGGACGAGTAACCAACCATATTGAGTTTTTGCTCTTGGCTCAAAATTAAACCAGTAACTCTGAAACAGACGTTATTGTTACTTCATGTAACATCGTTACATTTACTTTGCTTGGGTTACCATTATGTTAGCAGATTGTAGTTAAACCATTTACAGTTTAACAATATGTTTATATGGTCCGTGTATATACCGTCCATTTGTTTTTCATTTCTCTATTGCAAACAAGAAAAACGAAAAACCAATGCCCGTTTCGTTTTTCGTCTTTTCGATTTCTCGATCGGAAAACAGAACAAGGAAAAAAACGTTTTATTTTATAATGATACAAAAATGGTAAACAAACCCTGTATATATATATATATATATATATATATATATATATATATATATATATATATATATATATATATATATATATATATATATATATATATGTTACACCCAATCTGTGAAATTGCTCAATTCATGAAATGGGTAGGTAACTTTGCCCCGTCCATGGAATGGTCAACCTTATGCAAATGTGAGTATAGATTACGATCTAAAAGGGGCGAAATTAAACTTTGGGGGCAAGAGTTTTGAACTGAGGTGTTGATTATCGAACTTTATGAAAAACACAAGCTACACTGAATTATTATGAAATAAGAATTGTGAAGTGATGAGTTTGTAAATACATGATAATAAAGTTGGTTGATTCTTATTCTTTTTTGTGTGTGTCCTATAAAAGATGCTCATTTCATGTACTGAGAAAGATGCTCATTTCATGTACTGGGCATATATTACATACCCACTTCATAACCTGGGCAATACGGTTGTCTATTTCATGAAGTGGGCAAAGTTACCTACCCATTTCATGAATTGGGCAATTTCTCAGATTGGGTGTAATATATACATGGTGAGTCAGATCATTTACAGTTTAACAATATGTGTATAGATATATATATATATATATGATGAGTCAAATCATAAAATGTGGCAATGTTATTAAGATTGCATGGTCAGAGTCAGACGACATTCTCTTTCTGGTTTACTAGTTTCATTTGTAAATATGTCCAAATCCAAATCAATCCAATATTTGATGTGGGAAATGGGATGAAATTCAATATCAGAAATTGTAATTCTTCTTACTACATCACAATAACTGATGTAATTTAATTCCAAATGTGTAATCAATAATTTGATAATGCTCTGTTCAGAAGTATTATTAGCTTAGATGAAATTGATTACTTTTATAAACGGCAAAACCATATATAGTTAAATAACCATGTACCTGTACATGAAATGACACTGTATCAACATAACCACGTTAGTGTCCAAACATGTAATTACACATTTGATTCTGGTTCGTCCAAACATGTAATTACACATTTGATTCTGGTTCGTTCAATCATATGAAAGTATAATTATGTGCGGTAAAAACTGACATTCTTTGAATGTGAATGTGTAAACGACAAGGATTTGTAGATGAGGTCCTATAAACAAACAGCTATTGTTTAAAGCCACACTAGACAGTACTA
Organism: Glandiceps talaboti; assembly: GCF_964340395.1. NCBI lineage: Eukaryota > Metazoa > Hemichordata > Enteropneusta > Spengelidae > Glandiceps > Glandiceps talaboti. The sequence continues at coordinate 27,877,802 of NC_135553.1, forward strand.
TTTTTGTGTCAGGCAACCACTAGTATAACGATGGAAATTGTTTTAAAATACCAATAATTAGGTGTTGTTCATGTTGCTAGAGGCCGATTTTATGCATAATTAGTACAGTAAAAGGTCGAAATCGTGATTGCATTGGGATCGATGATTTTGGGTGCGGACCCAAAAACAAATGTATTTTACCATTTGTACAACGGCGCACGTTTACACATAGGTGATTCGATACTGTTCAGGATGTACAATATTAGAAGTAAGTCATTAATCTCACAAAACAGTTTAAAAAAAACATTTTAATTGCACCTAGTTCAGTTTTAAACGTATTAATAGGTTATCATAAAGTTGATTAGAATTATATAAAACAGGAATGCTGGATAAAATGCAAAAGCTGGTTTGTTTAAGTTTTTGTAAGGTATTTGAAAATATGAATTGTCGATATCAAGTAATGCCACTGACCATGTCATAAAACTAGAAGGTCTGAAGTCGTTTTCATATATTACAAAAGTCAGTGACCTACTGACCCCATTGGAACATTTTAAGACACTTCGTATTCATCGATGTCAGTCGTTGGGATTCAAGAGGGGATGCAAATAGGTCAATATCTTTAGGCGTCGCTGGGAAAAACAAAGTCCATCATCATAAAGTTGGTCACATCATGATGTATAAGGTAACCATGTAAAATTAATATCATTAATAAGTACAGCATTTTAAATAATACAAACTTTCCATGATATGCACAATACATCCCTAACAGTCTTGATTAGAGCGATGCTACCACATCACCGTTGTCATTCAATATCAAATACCATACGTGTTAATCAATTGCCATTGTGTCGAATTTCCAGAACTTTTTTTTTTACCTAAAAATACATTTATGATAAATTTGTGGACTGTAATCATATACAGAGTTCGACTACCGGGCTTTATTTCTGCCAAATACTTAAATATGAGGGGTCATCCTACAGCAAATATACACAATACAAATGTGCCGATATTTGCACCTATTTTGGCTTTGAATACAGACAGCACATTTTGTGTTTCTAGACGTGTGGATGTGAGGGGTTGTAAAATCCCTCACATATCTGGAAATACGAAATGTGTTGTTGTCCATAACATACAACAACAAACAAACAGGTGTCAATGTATATTGCAGTGGCAAATCACAATATGATGGCGACCAAAATAGACAGACTTTCTTGTTAAATCAGTCACAGCGACGTCCCTGTCTCATATAGGAACATGACCTATGTAAGCTTGTTGTATACCGTACCGTACCGAGGAGACCCGATTGCCCAAAAAGTAGATCCCTTATTAAAAGAAAATAGTTAGGGCATTGAAACGCCCTACTGAATGAAAGCTGTGCACAAAGGAAAGGAATGTCGTATATAATTATAAAAGCTTCTTGCATACAAAATGTATTTTAGTGCCACGCATGTACTACACCGATAATTCTTCCATTTTACAATTTGACGATTTTTTTTTCAAAAAAGGGAATATTTGTATTTAGGGGTACAAAACAGATTCATTAAAAGTAAAATCGTTTTTGTAGGATGGAAACTAAAATTACTCAAACTCCACCCCTGCAAAGTAAAAGAATTTCGGTTTTTTTTACCCTACATTGAACTATTGATCTCGCCCCTAACAATGGTATATCGCTCGTTTTTTGACCTTGACTGAAAGTATAAAAAGCTAATTTTGGTCTTTTATCACATTAGCATCGTTAATTTATCACATTGGCATTGTTTATTTATCACCAGTGAAAGTTAGCTTTATTGCAACATGATATTAGGATAACTGGAACTGATATGTCATGGCGGTATTGCCCGCTTTACAAGTTTTTTTGTTCAATATGCAGTTGCAATGGAAAGTGACGGTTTATCCTTCCACATATACCACAAAACAATCTGAATTCTGTCCGCAAAACGAATAAACTATAGTATATTCAACGGATTTTGGGGACTAAAACTAGCTAATAGTAAGACTTAAAACATTTGACTTATGATTTGGGTGAACATACTTCATAGGATCCTGTTAATAATATGTATTTATTATTAGATGGGTGAACAAGGTATTATGCAAATGTTGTGTGTTCGGCGTGACCTTAAAATTCAGATTCACATTGTGAGAATGTATGGCGTATTGAATTGTGGGACTCGTTGGTGAATGTCTACCTATTAGAATATGAATGTATACGGTCCCAACCCATCGTTACAGTAATCTCAAGGCGTCTGTGAAGGGTATACGCGGTGTGAAACCGGCCGTGTGTCTAGTGTTCTGTTTATTTCGCCCATACCGATCTACAGTGATAGACATAGTGATTTTTAACGTCGTGACAAAACGGTATGCCAGCTAGAACGTAGTGATAACTACAGGTAGTGACAGAGCAGTCATAATGAAGACACTTCTTGTCTTCACGTTAGTGCTTTTAATGGTTGCACGGACATTGGCTCAAGGTGAGTTGAAATATTCATTTACAATCTAACAGAATCGCAACACAAAAGCTGTCAAGTCCAAGAATAGGACCGATAAATTATGTTAGCGATTATATGACATTACACGGTAAATGCGTGTATCAACATTCGCATGTACGCGCGCAAAACAGTAGCTGGGTTATGCTAATGACGCGTCGCCATATATCACACTCTTCGAAAGGCAACTACTAAACGTGAGATATATGAACATGTTGCTATGCTAGCACTGTTAAAGTCTATTCGTGTGATTAAGTCAGTTTCTTTTCGCTGAGTAGTTTAAGTATAAAATAGTCATTGGTATGTCTATGGATATTGTTTTACATTGAGTAAGTGCAGACTTGGACATTCTACCGCTTTCACAATGATGAAATATGTACACTAACCACACCCAATCTGTCAACTTGTATTTAATGATGAATCGACACCTTTGCGAGGGACGTTTCTTTGGGGTCACTAACCCACTTTGCATTCACTATAGTAAATCAAGAATCGTTCGGTTCGTATCCCCTTACTCATTTTCTGACTAAACTTCGCTTAAAATATAGGGGGGGGGGGGGGTTATAGCATACAAACCAATGGGTGGTAGGATGATCAACTTGCAAAATTTGTAAAACACGATATGTAACTGTCATCTACGGTGACCTGTGACCCAACCATTTTAGGATGAAAATTATGATACGTACTCTTGCAATGATGAGTTTAGAACGTCTTTACTACTGTGCCACCACTTGAGAACCTTGATGATAAATACAGGTGATATAATCTATATTTACATAAAAGGCGACTGCAATTCAAATATTTCCGCGGTAAAATTGGTATTGTGGAGCCCAAGTCTGTAGGTAACTTGAGAAAACGGTATCTGGGGCGTGGTTACTGGAACTAGGACAATTCAACACGAAAATTGTTAAAAAGTGAAAGCCGAACGTTTAAAGTGACCGAATCGTGTCAAAACAGTTTAAGGTTTCGGCTATCTTTTGAATGTCCTCGAGTTGTTTGTGTTTTTTAAGATTCAAAAGGCATGCGTTACTAACTTTTATCGCTCTCTGCCTTAGTAGAGCATTCGTATTTCCATTTATCCCAGCTGTACAGGAACTGCCATTTCAATGCTAGTCCCCTTCTGTATTGCGATCGAATTGCCGCAATATGTGTCATACTTTCTCAGTCATCCAAGGTTAAATTAACCGGCGAACAAATGACAAATCTTACATTCTTGACCTTGTCCAAGCATGTCCCTAATTCCATTGTTGGGTTAATACAGGTGGTCGGATCAGACTCGACTCGTAAATTTTTTGTCTATGGGTGAATGAGAATAAAAAACTTGGAAATTATAGTAAACACGGACGAGATTGAATAGGCGATCGCTTGAGCTTAACGATTGGATGACTTTGTATAGAAATAGTGGAGTGTTTAATTTAGGCCTCTCCCTGCCATACGCCACAGAACAGGAACAACACTTCTCTATAGATGCTATTCTAGTTGGAATGTAAACTATGTAACATTAGATCTTTATCCAGGGAAGACATTATCGTAAGGCTGGGGTCAGAATTTACGGCAGGGGGGCCTGGGTAGAAATTATTTTGGTAAAAAAATCGCAACCCCCGCCCTTTGCGCTCAAAAAATTTCATGCACCCCCCCCCCCCCGAAATGAACCTAAGAATTTTCGTAGCCCCCTCCCGGTCAAACATATTTTGATGTGTAATTATGCAGTACCCCCCCCCCCTCCATTCAGAGATGTACAGTATGGTACGGAAATTAACTTCAGCGTGAGAGACTTTTTTACAAATATAATTATGTGGGCTTTGCCAAAAAGGTCTCATATTGGGCTGTATTTGGAGATACTTAGTCAGCAGGGTTTTGCCTTTCAATCTTGATTCTGGGCAGAAACAGCATCTCCCATGATAGCTAGTGGGGAGGGTGTGGGAGGTGTCCCCCTCTTGAAAATTCGAGAATAGTCCAATTTTACTCGAGTCAATATATTATTATACAACTGTATGGCTATATTACCTACACTGTAACTTACCTATTCAGAGATATTTTGGCAGACACACACGTTTGCTTGGCTATTGACTGCCTCATAATTAAATATATGGTAGGCCTAAGTGTGCAATTTTGAGAGAGAGAGAGAGAGAGAGAGAGAGAGAGAGAGAGAGAGAGAGAGAGAGGGAGAGAGAGGGAGAGAGGGAGGGGGAGGGAGGGAGGGAGATAGAGAGAGGGGGGGGAGTACAAATACATTCACATGGCTGTCATCGAAATCATAATTGAATATAGGTCTTAGAAGGTATTGCGGCAAAGCCGAGAGAAATTTTATGATTTACTCGGTAAACGACCGCTCCTGGGATTTAATTTGGTTCAAATCATTAACAAAATATTTCGGGCCCCCGTTACAGACCATTAAAACTTTCATGACCCCCCCCCCTTTGAACCCTCAATTTTTTTCATGCCCCCCTTAATTTTTCCCCAGACCCCCGTGCCGTAAATTCTGACCCAAGCCTAACATTAGATCTTAATCCAGGGAAGACATTTGCTATTCAGACACGTCATAATATTCTAGCCTGGATATTACTTCCTAAAATTGCAGGTATTGACAGTTTGATTACGATATCGGTTCTCTACTAAGCCAGTGTAGTTATGTCTGGGTTATTGCTCTTTCGAATTAGTTCGACACATCTTTGAAAAACCTCTGAATGTTTTGATTTTCAATTGCAATGGATTAATTGTTTTACGAGATGACTGCATAAATAATATTAACACAACTATTTACAATAGGCTAAACTTTTTATACTTAGGGGACACGGTAATAGCTGAATTGTAAATTGATACTTTTCGTTTTAATGTGACTACCAGCATGGTATACTATTAAGGTATAATATTAGCTAATTGAATTCTATATTTGATTATGACCTTCGGGTTGATCAACTATAGGAACACATTGTTAGCATGTCTTTCCTTGATCCTCCACTCATGCATACATCTCTATTTAAGTTAGAAATACAGCCGGACAATTTGAATACAAATAACCAACTACGTCAGCTTGTGCATGGTTCGATGACTAGTGCTCCTCGCAGACATCTGACAAAGACCCTTGGTGTTTGAATTAATTCGTACTGAACCTATTAATTGAATGAAATCTTCTATTCTGACAAAAATGATCTATATGGGGTTTTAACCACACGTTCCCTATGTGGGGTTTTGACCACAAGTTCCCTATATTTTAGCTCAGACCACAAGCGAAAATAGTTATATGAGAGATTTTAGTATGTAACGCTAGCTGGAAGTTTTGTGTGAACGTTCTTATGGTCCCATACCAACCTCAGAGTTAGACTGATTTCTCGATGAAACACTCCTTGTCAACAATTAACGAGAAGAACAAGAAGAACAACTAACTGTCTACGTCTATAGGTTTTGCACGTATTTGCCCTCACTTTGAGAGCAAAGTTATAAATGTACACTACACCTTTGCATTGAATTCATTATTAGGGTGTCGCTCATAAATTTACTGTACACCTAAGTTCTGACTACCCACAATGCATTGTATGTTCCGGATATCATCACGACCAGATGTTGCTCATTGATGTAGAATATAGGGAAGTCCAGAATAATGTGTTTGGTTTGTAAGCATTCAGTCAACCCATTATTTAATATTTTAATGTGTTTGGTTTATGTACATATGCATAGTCATGCTCGTTATCGCAACAGTTCATTCTAGTATCTTTTAACAAAATGTCATTAATCCAATCAACAAGTTTTGGACATTTGACTTTTTGGCTTTTTCTGTTGAAGACTAGTGTGCATGATTGTGTAGATTTTTCAATATTTGCCTTTCACATGAAGGAAATTTGCATTGAGAAATCTACTACCATACTGCATTTACATCTAGAACAAACGAACACAGAACAGTGATAAGGAAATGCTCCAAATCACACTTGCTGGTTAACAGAAATCCGCCATTTTTTATTTCTTTTTAACATTCACCCAAGTTGATTGACACTGCCACTGACTTGTCAATAAACAGGAACAAAATAAGTCTTTTACGTCAATATGGGGTATGATAAATGAAATGTGAATTTACATCTACTGTCAGTGATGTTTGATTAACAAGAAATGTAGTGAAAAGAAATGGATGTAGAGGTTGAGATATTGGCATATTTGGAGTGATATCTACAAGTTTAGCCCACCATCAACTAAATTCGTTGAAGTAGGATTACATTTCAGTTGGTAACAATAAATGTTATGAAATAGGGACAGTTGTCGCTGCATAGACTCAGGAGAGAGCTAGAGGTATGAAACAGTGATGAGAACCTTTCTGCAAGTTCAACATGTGGAACGAAAAACAAAATAGATGAATTTGCGACTAGGTGCTTCCATAATAAATAAAGAAGCGGCATATAGAGTAGGTGAAGAAGAAGCATAGACCAATGTCTATGGTAAAAGCCATAGTCATGGTAGGTCAAGTGTAGGTGGAGTAGAAGCATAGACCAACGTCTATGGTAGAAGCCATAGTGATGGTAGGTCAAGTGTAGGTGAAGAAGAAGCATAGACCAACGGCTATGGTAGAAGCCATAGTGATGGTAGGTCAAGTGTAGGTGAAGAAGAAGCATAGACCAACGTCTATGGTAGTAGTCATAGTCATGGTAGGTCAAGTGTAGGTGGAGTAGAAGCATAGACCAACGTCTATGGTAGAAGTCATAGTCATGGTAGGTCAGTAGGTGAAGAAGAAGCATAGACCAACATCTATGGTAGAAGTCATAGTCATGGTAGGTCAGTAGGTGAAGAAGAAGCATAGACCAACATCTATGGTAGAAGTCATAGTCATGGTAGGTCAAGTGTAGGTGAAGTAGAAGCATAGACCAACGTCTATGGTAGAAGTCATAGAAAATAGAAAAATGCCCTTTATGTATATATTTTGGGAAAGTTTATATGAAATTAATAGTGTTATGGTTAACTCTTGTCATACTCTTGTGTGGAAGAGGGGGGGGGGGGTAACCTGTGCCTAATCCTGTCAACATTGATAACAGTTAGATAATTTTGAGGTTGATCTTTTCATTAGTATCTCTTGCAGAATGTTATCATGAGGACAATGTTTGGAGGAATGTGAATGCAAAATAGCAAACGGACAATGGATTACTCGGGCCCACCTTCGTTAAATTTCAATGTCTAGACTCTTTCATATACTTCTATCACTGTGACAACTTTTTAAAACCTAGTGATGGCTCGGCGGGGAATAGTTACTAATTGTATAAGACTTCACATCATAAACTATGTACATATATAGATAAAGACATAAGCATGGAAGTGTCACCCACCCTATGATATAAGATATTCAAAATTCAAGGTGTATATATGTGTCCAAGAGCCTAAGATAAGAGGTCAGGCCATAACAAAAAGCGTTTATTTAAACTTTGTTTTACAACATAAAACATCTCTCATACTGTTGTTATATATCGGACAAACGGTAGAAATGATCCATTTTAAGGAAGTTTGATATCATGCGTACCACCTTGTACTATCCACAACAATAGCGCTGAACATGTCAACAACATCGTGGATAGACGTTGAGTAAGCGAGGGAGGGGTACTGTTGCCGCGCCCATGACACGATTCCAAACAACCTTACATTTTATGTGTTCAAATGAGTGAGTCAATAATAATTGAACATCTTTTCTTCTCTATGCAAAATTTTGATTGAGTGACCCATTCCCACACAAGAGATCTCCCTTACGTTCATTTTATATGTTAAAGAGAGCAAACAGTGAAAGTAGCCAATGAACGTGATTAAGTAGAAGATTTCCTGCTTCGCTATAAAATCGTGCCGTCATTAGCCTAACCGAGTTTGCATAAGAAACTGACATGTTTAGCATATCAATATATGGCCTCAATGGTTAAACATGGACTACATATTGGCTTGTAATCAATGGTTAAACATGGACTACATACTGGCTTGTAATCTATGGTTAAACATGGACTACATATTGGCTTGTAATCAATGGTTAAACATGGACTACATACTGGCTTGTAATCAATGGTTAAACATGGACTACATACTGGCTTGTAATCAATGGTTAAACATGGACTACATACTGGCTTGTAATCAATGGTTAAACATGGACTACATATTGGCTTGTAATCAATGGTTAAACATGGACTACATATTGGCTTGTAATCAATGGTTAAACATGGACTACATACTGGCTTGTAATCTATGGTTAAACATGGACTACATATTGGCTTGTAATCAATGGTTAAACATGGACTACATACTGGCTTGTAATCAATGGTTAAACATGGACTACATACTGGCTTGTAATCTATGGTTAAACATGGACTACATATTGGCTTGTAATCAATGGTTAAACATGGACTACATACTGGCTTGTAATCTATGGTTAAACATGGACTACATACTGGCTTGTAATCTATGGTTAAACATGGACTACATATTGGCTTGTAATCAATGGTTAAACATGGACTACATACTGGCTTGTAATCTATGGTTAAACATGGACTACATACTGGCTTGTAATCTATGGTTAAACATGGACTACATACTGGCTTGTAATCAATGGTTAAACATGGACTACATACTGGCTTGTAATCTATGGTTAAACATGGACTACATACTGGCTTGTAATCAATGGTTAAACATGGACTACATACTGGCTTGTAATCTATGGTTAAACATGGACTACATACTGGCTTGTAATCAATGGTTAAACATGGACTACATACTGGCTATATCTTACGACTGCATGCTTCAATTTCAATATAATTCAGTACATACAACATTAACCATAACAAATTGTATATGTCCTATAAAGTTAGTTGATGTACCTTACAGTGTTAATGAATAATTTGCATAATTAATGATTTTCGGTAATTAGGCTATATCTTAAGAATACATACTTCAATTCCAATATAATTCAGTACACACGTTAACCATAACAATTGCATATGTCCTGTAAAACTTGTTGGTGTACCTTTCAGTGTTAATGAATAATTTGCATAATTAATGATTCTTGGTAATTAGGTTATATCTTACGACTGCATGCTTCAATTTCAATATAATTCAGTACATACATTAACCATAACAAATTGTATATGTACTATAAAGTTAGTTGATGTACCTTACAGTGTTAATGAATAATTTGCATAATTAATCATTTTCGGTAATTAGGCTATATCTTAAGACTGCATTAAGCAGTATCATACACTCTTACATACATTAACCTAAGAAAGCACGCTTGTCTAAAAAACAAAGCCTGTTACCATAGGTTTTTTTAGTTTAATGGGTTATTTGCATGATTAGCGATTCCCTTACGGGAGGCATTCAGTTTAAATCTGGTCTTTAGTTTTTGTCCAACCACAGACTTTTGAGAGAGAGTCTCTTCAACTTTTAGTACATGCATTATAGTGTTCTTTGGAAGGCGGGCAGTCACCTCAAAGTCTGTAAATTACAATGGACATAACGTTTTTGTGAGCGAAAGTACACTGCCACAGTGTTCGTACTATGCCGAACAATAAGTACCACCTCCAGATCTCTATTTGTTATCACAATGGAAGAAGAAAGAGCGATTTAGTGAAAATTGGAACAAGCCCAATTGACGTATTACATATTACAGTAGTTGCATAATGTCAGGGTTGAGCTTTCCAAAGAAGTTTATAGTCAAGCTCTATGAACTAAAACATACCACAGACCCTACATCTCGTGTAGAGTCTGTGAACATACCACGTATGAAACGACATATTGATTACACGTTGAATCATACCGTATAAAACATATTTTACAGAATTATTGAATTGAATTGTGAATCTAATTATCAACAAACAATCTCAACCCCGTGTACGCACAGATAGACAGACAGTCACACACACACACACACACACACACACACACACACATACATACACACAAAAGCGCACGCGCGCTTGTTTGTTTATTTAGTTAGTTACATATAGTTAGCTAGTCAGCCAGTTCGTCAGTTAGTTAGTTCGTCAATAAATTAGTTAGTTAGTGGATGGATGAATGGGTAGGATGAATTGATGTATGGTTGGGGGTTGTTATCTGTTAATTATTTCTTCCATATCAATTGTTTTTAAAACGTTTTATATTAATTAGTCAAATCGTTTTCTCTTTTGGTTACGTTGATGCATAGACAATAGGGGGTGAATAGTTGATGTATTTCAAAGTAATAATGTTCAACTCTACTCATATCAACAGGTGGTTTTAGTTTTAAGGAAACATATTGGTCAAACAACTACTTATAAAGTAACTGACTGTATGCCGCTATGGTAGATTTCTATTTTTAGCAATACTGTACAGTACAGGTGTTATAACTTACTGGGTTCGAAGGTCAACAGACTGTTATCAATACTTTGTGCTAATTATTTTTTCACATATGGTTTGAACATGGTGTATCAATACCATTGCACAAAACACGTAAAGATGTATCCATTACGTTATACAAGCGCCAATATGGCAGTGGTCAATATTACACAAATTGTGTATATGGCCGGTTGTCTCCAGTTGCATGGTGTATGTTAACCTTTAGATTTTATTTGATGATATCCCCGCAGTTTAAAAATACTATTCGCAGTGCATTACTCCCTTTTCCTTCTTTACATTCGTATTGCTATTTGTACTTAGCATACTAGTACAACTGTACAAGAGATCAAAGTCATACACATGGATGTATAGTGTATAGCTTACAAGTCCGAGTCGATCTCCATTTTTTGAAAGTGCATATTGCTATATCTACGTTCCTGACGATATTTTAGTTGGACACAACATTGAACCTTGACATACACTTGAGTATTTTCCATTTCATTGACGAGCTAAATCAAGTTTATGATGAGATGATTGTGTTCAAGAGGAGATCTGTAAACGAAGATAAATAGCCAAATTGACCCGAAGTCATGTACTGTATGAGTCACAGAGTGTCGAGCCAAGATCACACTGCTTGTAATTGTTTTCAATAAAGTTACATCCCACAATCGTAACTTTTACATTGTCTATAAAAGCACAATGTCTTTCCTTGAAACCGTGTCGGAAACTCAAAGTCCAAAATAATTTCTTGGAGTAAATAGATAATAATCATAAATGCCATCCCCTGATCATTGTGTGGTTGAATAATCAATTGGTGTGAAAATTACACAATTATAGTACGGTGGAAATGAAACGGGCTTGTTTTTAGTTCTCGATCAAAATGATTACTTAATCAACCGTCGAGTTATTTGACTACTCGATTTTGATAACCTGTATGTAAAGTACATAGGTTTCAAATCAATGTAAGCTTGTGATAAAAAATAGTAAAAGTAGTGTTTATGTTGGTTGGGTGAAACTTTCGAAATACGTAAATATAATTATCTATCTGTCTGTCTGTCTGTCTGTCTGTCTGTCTGTCTGTCTGTCTGTCTGTCTGTCTGTCTGTCTGTCTGTCTGTCTGTCTGTCTGTCAGTCAGTCAGTCAGTCAGTCAGTCAGTCAGTCAGTCAGTCAGTCAGTCAGTCAGTCAGTCAGTCAGTCAGTCAGTCAGTCAGTCTGTCTGTCTGTCTGTCTGTCTGTCTGTCTGTCTGTCTGTCTGTCTGTCTGTCTGTCTGTCTCTCTCTCTTTCTCTCTCTCCCCTCTAAGTTATCGCTCTGATTTCTAAATTCGATGAATCTATTGGCGTCAAAAACTTTGTTTAAAAGTGACCTAAAAAGATAAACTTGACTCAATGGACTACAACCATCTTCCGTATTTGTGTCAGACATGCAAACGGCAAGCCTTTGTGACAACGAATGTTACCTTGATGTTTATGTCTGGGTTTCAGTTGACCGTTCTGTGCCTCTACGTGAGGTAGCTTTAATATGAGACGTACACATCTCATGAGTTCGCGTTTCCACAATAAAATCAGTTTATGTCTCTCTGTATCCACACTTTGTACGTTTTAAAGTTTCCACAATAAAATCAGTTTATGTCTCTCTCTATCCACACTTTGTAAGTTTTAAAGTTTCCATAAACGAGTGTGCCGAACCTTTGGTTAACAATTTAATAAGCCAACATATCATAGCAACACATTTCTTATTTTTGGCAATTTCACAACATTACGAGTTCTGTGTCACGTTCGACCCAATTCTTTGGTAGCATCAGAATAATGGGAGCGGTTTAACGAGTGAATAAGTCATTACTGATAACAAAACGATGCACGTGTACACCCGACACAACATACAAATAATATAAAGTGGAACCCGTAAAACCAAGCCGAAGTTTTTAATGGCTGCATTTGAAAGAAGACGTGTATGTGTTGTGAATTTCTAATTCTGCAATATGGGTGTGGTGCGCTTCCAGTTTTTGAGTCACAGGTCACTAATCTCACAGGTATTCTTTCAAAGTTTCCATTGAACGGTTCAGTGAGTTTATAAGCACATGGTCGAAACCATATTGGATAGCAAAAATGTTCACACCTTTGGATGAATGGTTTTTTCAAGCCCAAGAGACGTTTGACGAGGTTCAGTCAACTAGTTTGTGCTTTTTTAGCTCCGCTGTCAGCGAAAGCTGAAAGCGTAGCTTTAGGTATAGGTGGGTATTGAGGTATAGAGAGTAGAGTGAATCATAGGTGTCCGTCAAACTTTTATATTTTTACTATCTACTCCATAAGTGACAGTCGGAATTCTTCGATATTTGGTGTGCATGTTCCCTGGGGGAGGCTATTCAGATTTGTTCATGCCAAGTTGATCTGTGCCATTTTCAATTTTTTATGATTTTTTTTCATAAAATGTCATTTTCATCAACTCCTTGAAAACCTCTTATTAGATTGCTTTGATATCTGGCGTGTTGATGCGCAGGGGGTAGCTTACTCAGATTTGTTAATTTCAAGTCAGCACATCCTCATTTTTATTTTTTATGATTTTTTTTTTGTAATTTGAAAAAAAAATGAATATGTTAATGAGCATAATGACCGACGCCATATTGGAAATCAGTCGACGAGACTTTAAGTAAACTGCCACTTTTCAAAAGACACTATTGACGTCAAACAAGCAATGTAATATGTGCTATAGTCATGATTCTACGCATTGGGCGCCCAAATGACAAGCGTTTGTTCGAAACAGGGTTGTAAACTTCAAATCCAATTCTGCACCCTTCTACATAATCAGCCAGTCCGCAACATCCTCATTTGCATACTCTATCCTGATTCGACCAGAAGCTGAAGGTGACCTCATTCGACCGAGCGATTTTCCACAGCAAGTATCTTGAGTATCAAAACAGGACGTTCTTAGTACTCACTAAAATCACACTTCAGACCCACTATAAAAGTGTGATGTTTTCAGATAACATGTAACTTGTGGTTAATTCTATATTGTCGTGCAATTTGGAATGACAGTGAACCAGAATTCAGACAACTTGCGTAAGGAAGGGCATGCCAGGCATGCGGTTGAAGTTTAAATATGGCCGACAGTTCACATGTAAAGTTAACGACATGAACGTGTCTTGCCTTTCCAAAATGCAAAATATTTGGCAAGTAAAAATAATTAAAATAATTACAACTTTAATTTGGCTTCAGACTTTGCATTATGTTTTGCGTATCTTTCCCCGTTTTACATGTAAATCCGAAAAGGTTCTCTCTCATCATGTCATCAGTGTCAGTGATCATACCGCGCGGGGTAGTCCTCGGGTGCACGAGTCTGTATTACTGACTTGACTCTAAACACCGGAGGGGGAGGGACAATTGTCAGAATCGAGTCCCGAATTCCTTCGTATGCAAGCAGGACTACGTGCGGGGCTGCTTTGAGTACGAGCGAAGTGAGGCATGTTGAGGTATTTTGTTGAGAATTATAAATATTGCGAAATGTCAAGTACAAGGTTTAAATACAATGGGTTTAGTTTACAACACTTTTGATCACGCAGATTTTGTTGTTGTGATGAAAAGAAATTAAAAAAAGATCATTTCAACCATTTCGTTGTGTTTTCTTTGTGAAAGGTAACCGAACATGAACGAGTGTTACCACTGTAACGTATGGCTGAGAATGACTCTCTTCCGGGTACTGGAGATTGTCGCCGTACGGAAACTAAGATGGCGATTAATACATTTCTTCCCTATATATATCTACCACAACTAGAACAAGTTGAATGTTGTTGACTTTGTAAATTTGTTAGAAAATTGAAATTGAAATTGCCTCAAAATTATTTTAGATCCCTAGTTTATTTCATTCTTCATTAAAATTTTCCAGGGTTACAGCTGTAAGACACTGGAATTACTTATAGCCAACCTCAAAATCCTCTTTTTTTCTTTTTCTTGTGTGCATTTCCCAGTCATTTTTTTCTGAGATTTTGTGCAATTTTTCATAACAGTAGATTTTTGTTATAAAATGGTGACTATGGTATAAAAGTACAATACATTACCAACTTCTGTGTAAAATGTGTTTTATAGTGAGACATCATATGAAACCACTAACCACTTTATTGCATCGCTAAAACAAAACTGCATAGTGACTCGAAGAGCTGAAGACCTGAACCACTTCTACATGTCACCAAAATAAAAAATTAAATTAAAAAAAAAAACAGCGGAGCTATTCTGACCGATAGGTCGCTTGTTTAGTGTTGTGCTGAAAGAAATATTGGAGTCACTGGTGTAGTTTACGTAAACCTTATATTATGTTGCCAGTTTCAACTTCATTTTTATGCGAACCACGTTTCAAGTTTAACTCGCTGCGGATAAATCATCATAACGCCAATTCCATAAATAAAACCTCAACAGGGAAAATTGTAATTCAACCGATTAACTAATTTGTTGGGTAATTGAGTCAAGGCTAAATCAAACATGGCGACCGGTTCTCATGGTTGCTATGGCAATGACGCACTTCCTGCAATTACTTGATCTGAATACGTATACCGTAATGGTAATATGGAAATTAGAATCTAAAACTAGTGTTGCATTCATGGTATAGTAGCGTTGTCGTCATCTATTTCCTGCCTCGACAAGTTAGATCTAGATCTATCCCCGAGCCTTAAAAGTCGTCGAGGTATTTGAGACATCACAAATTAGTGGTACCCTTGGGGAATATATCGTATGATGTATATTTTAGCAGAACGGAGTATTTGATTCATTATATGGGTGATGCTATTCGTGACGTCCATGGTTATGTAGAATATAACTCACTAAATTGTACTTCCAGTTTCAATTATATATTTTGAATTATATACCACAGCATTCGTTCAATTTCGATTTGGATATCAAATGAAAATTCTCTATCATAGTCTTGCTAGTGTTCCATTCGTTATCTCCTTTTTTCTCAAATCGGAATTTGTCATGTTATTAAACTGTTAGTGTTACCAAAATATCTCCAGCAATTCAATTGTTAATTGTGTATTTAGTAACGCGTTGTCATGACAATGAATACATTGATATCAAGCGAATACCTCTATCGGTATGTAATTAAGCCATGATAGAATAGACTATTAGATGTGGTATTATACATTCAACCACGGCTTACGTTGGTAGAGCAGGTCAAGGTCCTATGTATGTGTATATGTGTTGTGGCATTGTATATATCTGTGTATCTGTGTATGTAAGTATGTATGTATGTATGTATGTATGTATGTATGTATGTAGGTAGGTAGGTAGGTAGGTAGGTAGGTAGGCAGGCAGGCAGGCAGGTAGGTAGGTAGGTATACATGCATGCATGTAATGTAAATATGTATTTTTGTGTTATACACGATTTGATTCCATATTGACGTGAAAAGGAACGGCAAAGAATGTCGACGTCCACCAGTATAGACCAGATGTACACTCAATGATTTGTACAATGCCTCTCATAAGGGTTGGTTGCACAATATTATATGACGCGGTATGCGTGATATAATTATGAATAACTTATTTGACTCGATCACTATATTTTCAACAACCTAACCAACCTATTTTGGACTTCAATAACTTATTTGACTCGATCACATTTCATTTTGGATAACTTATTTGAGTCGACCACTACATTTCATTTTGGACAACTTATTTTGCTCTTTGACTGAGTAACTTATTTGAGTCGACAATCACATTTCATTTTGGACAACTTATTTTGCACTGGCCATGTGTACATCTCATTCAAGTACTCTATCACACGTTCTTCCAGTAGACCTATTTGAACACCCCGAGTCACTGGAGATGTTTACCATCCCGAAAAAGGAATCGACGCAAGTGTTACATGCATTATTTTGAATTACTTTTCAGTAGGATAGGGGTTCCATTTAATCATGACTCGAAAATACATATTCATCACGTATCGGTACTCTGTGCTCTGGAGGTCGAGTGTATCAAAACATACATGTAAGACACTAGGAAGGGGGGGGGGGTACGTTAGGGTTGATGTGGAGAGTCCTACCAATGATGTGTGAGACTCCAGACTCACATTCAAAGTTTACTGTAGTATACTGGGTGAGACCTGCATGGACAATGTCGATATCGTCCCTCCAGCGATACTACTACATTACAATAGACACATAAAATTGTTCATTGTTCATGTTGTATGACAGTCTCCGCTACACACACACACACTCTCTCTCTCTCTCTCTCTCTCTCTCTCTCTCTCTCTCTCTCTCTCTCTCTCTCTCTCTCTCTCTCTCTCTCTCTCTCTCTCTCTCTCTCTCTCTCAACCATGCCTATGAACTGTACGGAGCTAACTACCAATTCATTGGAACATGTACTGACTTATCAGCCAAGTTGTACCTATGGAAGTGTAAAGCTAAAACATTTAAACAGGAGAGAAAGGTACATCTTAGACACAAGCATTCATGTAGTGTTCAGTGATGTACAGTGACCAGACAGACAGACAGACAGACAGACAGACAGACAGACAGACAGAAGCATAGCATAACCTCTAAAAAGGCGCGTGACAAAGGTAACTGGGTGACAAACAACACTAATTTGAACGATATACATGAGAACCATATATTATACTAGGTCAATTGTAAGTTGATAGATGGTGTTACATGAAAGAGAGCGTGCGAAGGCTATACAAGAAGTAAAGAGGCGCCCATCCTGACACAGCCGGGTACATACCTTTTTGTCAAATTGACGTCATAACCCAAGTATGTCAGGTTCACAATGTATAAATTGCGTGCATTTTGACATAAGAAAACATATTTTCAGTGAGAAATCTGGTGACTCGATTTGATTCAAGGATGTTTCCTGGAACATACTTTCTCTCTAAGCCATATTATGTTGACTGGAATTTGGCAATCGCATACAGCCATGTATTTTCCTATTTTAGATATGTCCGTCATCTCGAAATATACGTGCAAGTCATACTGTTTCACCTTATAACCTTGGTATGGTTAGTGGTAGATGTTGTTACCTCTTTTAGTATTGGAATTAAATATGGGTGGTGTTTTCAAATCCACAAGTAGTTATAAAACATACTATCTTTATATCACTGTTAAAAAAAGGACATCATAATCTCAGGTCCACACCCACCAGCGAAAGTGAATTAAAGTAGTGAACTGAACCCGGTAGATCATGTACCACGCAAGACTAAACATGTCCTTCGTAAGTGTTTGCTTTCATGATTTTCTAAAAAGAGACCAAGAGCATGATGAGATGAAGCTTCTTTCATTGAGGAATGTCAAAACGTTATATTAGGAATGTATTGAATACCTGTATTGTTCAAGATTACCTTTGTTGACCCGTGTGCATGTGTAGGTTTCGTTGACCACTTACATTTATACCTGCCTTCCATTGTGAAATACACAAGTGCAAATCACAGAGGCAGACACTTTGTAAGGCAAACTTTGACAAATTGTGCTACTGGGCGATAGGTATGTAGGAGCAAAGTCCTTACACTTTAAAACGTTATTGGAATGCTGCCGGTATTTTGGTCAGAAACAAACTGCTTTAATACAACAGTCTTTGAAAGTTTTTTTAAATATTTTCTCATACGCCTGGTAAAAGGAACAGACTGAGTATAAACCGACTGTTGCAACAGCACAAGCGTAGTCAATTCACTCACCGTTTATCTCAAACTGCAATGCCAATCCCCTGATATCTGTAATAATAATGCAGACTATTAAACGTATAACGTACTGGTTGTTAAAAACATTTATTTACGATGAAATTTAAATTGAGAGTTACACATGCAATACGTTGTAGTGCTAGGGAAGACATTATGAAAAACAAGATGAAACAAAACAAATAAATTCACCCACTAGATTTACGAGAGGTAAATTTAAAACTGAATGCCTTCCATGAGGGCAAAGTCCTAATATATATTTGTTCCTACACAATAATTGTTCGAATGCAAAATTCAGAGATATAACTATCATGCATGACATAAAACGTAATTGGCAAATTAATTATACCAAACTGTAATAAAGCTAGCATATTGTCTAATTACAGAAAAAATCTTAAAGTACGCAAATAAATCAGTGAGATTATAAACTACATCAACAATCTTTAAAGAACACATGCACTTTCTTAAAATGATATCATTAATGTAGGAACCAAAGTATGTGAAATTGGAAGTTTGCATTTCAAAGGTATTCTATCCTAATTATCAACAATCATTAATTGAAAGCTACGTCAACAACAACAACAACAACAACAACAACAACAACAACAACAACAACAACAACAAGCTAGCTATATAGGACGGTGCGCTTTGGTATGGTTGATGTTTGTACCAAATTATATTGAATATGAAGTATGTTTTCTTAAGATACAGCCTAATTAAAGAACATAATTAATTAAGTAAATGAGTCATTAAAACTATAAGCTACAAAAACCTTTATAGGCCACTTTCATTTTATTATGCTTTATAAATGTACTAAGTTACATGGAATTTGAAGTCTTAAGATATAGCCTAATTACCAAAAGATTATTAATTATGCAAATATCTCATTCATATTTATAGGATGTTTACTTAAACCTGATAAGTTCTTACAATTACCATAATGGAGAGATGTAGCAAGTTAATTAGAATTGATGTAGTAGTTTTTAGATATCGTCTTCACAGACTGACAGAGAGACACTAAATAATATAAACATGAAAACAAAGATAAATAGAATGATATATACTTTTCTTCTTACGTGTAATGTGGTAGGCAAGGACTACGAGAAAAAGTTCTACATTGGAAAACTAGCTTTCAATTGCAATGATGGATTAGTTGACTGGACTGACTGGGTTGGGTCTTGTATGTATCTCTGGAATTAATTCACATTGCAGTGGTGGATCCGTTGACTAATGACAGTAATGTTAGTAGGGCAGCAACATTTACTCGTATACTGACACCGGAATGTTTATATATCCAGGCAGCTCTGCGATATCGTGAACTTATGAGCCCAGAATACTTAGCTCAGTCATGCGACCTTAGTTTGCGTTTAGCCAAGCGTGGTAACCATAGAAACCAAGCACCTGTCTCCTCTGGGATGACAAATTTGTCAACATAATTATTCAAATGGATTATGAAAGAATGACAGCATAGTAATAACAGAAATTGCTGTTTTTAGAATTAAAAGGGCGTAATCATCAATATGCCAATATATAACAAAAAGTCAACAGCGATTTTAGATTAAATCTTTGTTGTATTTTGTATTCTAATAGGTCAGACACTTTTCTAGATTGCAGATTTCCGTCGTTGAATCTTAGTATTCCATTTCTATACATTGAACTTTTTATGACAAAAGATCTTGTTTTACCATAAAAAATAATTAAATAATCAAATATAATATCATATAATAATAATAATAATAATAATTTTTTTTTTAATTAATCCAGTTTATTTGCATATTAACCACCCTAAGTGGGGTTGTTTGTTATGCTGAGTTCAAAAAAGTGGTCATTTTATGAACATCCATTGCCATGGCAACCTAAATCACCACAATGTACGGATAATATGTAGATTATTTTTCCTACATTTGACATAAATATGAAAAAAACATTCGTAAACAAATTTTCAGAGGGCATCAGCCTTCAGCCCAGGTTCAGTCCCTTGTAAAATTAAGAAAAATTGTGAATGATAATGAATTACGTTTATTTGAGTGAACTCGCATGAATGGCATATCTCAGCTTGTTGTAAGGTGTATGGCCGTTGTGTAACTAACTACAGACTCACGATCGTATCTGCTGGTACACAACAGTATCAGTGAGTGTCACATAAAATTTGTCACAATAGCCATGCATAAAAGTGCATGAGTTATTACTAATTTTCCTTTGACCAGAGGTCGAGAAAAGGAAGCATTTGCTTTACTGTGGTACAGTGAGATTGAGAGACTGCAGAATCGCGATACATAAAGGGACTTCAGGATCACGGTGTCGATTCATTGATTAACGCAAAAACAAATGTGGCCACCAACAATTTTTGTTCTGTTTTCAAGAAGTACATGATAAAGTGTACATCTTGCCACATTGTTATAATATGACATTATCAGAAGACAGATATTTCAATGAAAATATAATATTTTTGCTATATAATCATTTCACCAGGCCAATGGTAAATACCCTGGAAATTTTTTTTTTTAAATTTTAAGTTGAAATATATTGGGCGAGGTAAAAATTATTAGGGCGGCCCTTTTTATTTTTCTGTTTCTCATCTCCCGACCGACCCTAATTTGCAGCTCCGACATCAGAAAAAAAAAAGTTTTTTTATTTCCGACCGACCCCTGAGCACAGCAAAATTGTAAGGTTCCCCATGGCGTCTTAGGCCAGTTCTGCCGAGGCCACGACCTTGCGACATTGGCCCCCTAAAATTACAAATGAAGCAATAATTTTCCCACCTTGCGTCGCTTTGGCGCATTCATTTTACGGCAGACATCAAAATTATCTAAGTCCACGGCCGGACCAGGCCAGGCTCTGACTCGACGTGAATCCCACAAGAAGTATACTGACTGCGTAAGGGAAAGTTTTGTTGACATCATATAAGATACAGTGACAACGCGCAGTTCTATTGTTAACATAAAAAATGCCACAAAAAGATCAACTTTGATAAACTTAATCTACAAATTAAAACATTAGAGGGATTAGATGAGACGTCGAAATAAAATGGACGTCTCTCGTCAAATGTTTTGTCTACTGTCACTGTCGTGACCTCTGACCTAATCACTGACGTGTGCGAAACACTGAACTTGCTATCGGAACATCTATCTGCCATGCCACAGCTCAGAAGCCTTCGTGAACCAAATTTATGGGACAGGTTGTGATTTTCATTTGTTGATGGGTTAAATTAAATGAGTACATGTGTATTTTGCTGTGTTAGGGGATCGTGTTGCATGATGTTGACAGTGCTAGTGACACATGTGAATGTTGGGCACTGAATCAATGCGTAATCACTGGCATGGCCACTATAGACGGCCGATGTATGTGCGCCCGGTCGTCAGACATGAAGAACGAACTGGTCGTGCAAATCAGAAAAAAATTAATGTAATATTTACAGAGCATCCCAACTTTGACTTTGTTGATAGTTTTAGTTAAAGATTCAAGTTCTGAGTTTCAAGGACACCTAATGTCAGCTTTCCGTATCATGGCAAGTTTACGGTACGTAACTATGCTGTCATTTGATATAGCAGGACCAAATCATGATACACAGCCAGTAACGGTTAATTAATAACAAATAAATTATTTTAAAGTTTTTTTGACTATTATTTGTAAGTTTTTCGTTCACATTTGTTACTTTTTAAAGTCAGGGATTTTTTTTCTTCAAAATGTCATGAATTTGAAGAGGGAATGATACACACAGCAGTGTACTAACAATTTAAAAAATGAAACAAGTGGTTACAAGTTTAGGATTTCTCAAAGTTTTTATTCAATCATATGTTCACTGTGACTTATTTTGAAGTTGTTCATTGTCCTTGTCTGAAAAAAAGGAATTATAAATTTTAGCACTGCTATTCATTGATATTCAGATTAAAAATTGTGACTGCCTGGCTGTCAAATCTTTCTAAACAATATATCATATATATATATATATATATATATATATATATATATATATATATATATATATATATATATATATATATATATATACATGTATATATATATATATATATATATATATATATATATATATATATATATATATATATATATATAACTTAAAATTACATAATCTTAATTGCCTTCTTTTTCTAAGGTGTAATGTGTAGTACACAATTTTCAAAAAATAGCTTACTGGGAACTTATTATGAATGGAATTTTTTAATGTAGTTAGGTAATGGTCTATACGTAATGGAATATCTCAGACCACAGTATCTCTATAGTGGTCTGAGATAATTTATATGAATATTTCATAGACAATAATAATTGACCCCACTCCCTGTCAAATGACACCACTTTTTGGAACCAAGGGCCTAGGGGCCTGTGTCCCCACTTGTTCATGACATTCACAAGCCATTAACGGTCCAAGTGCAACAAACCCGCTTGGACCAACAAACCCGCGGGCTTGCCTGACGAAAACGGGTGTCATAAAAGTTGTTTGCATCTCTAAAGCTGTTTGTAGTGTTACTTATAATAGCCTAATAAATTGATAACAACTGATATAAGACGGAGATAAGGTTTGCCTCAATTGACCCACTCCTTAGAAATGATCTTACGCTGTGAACTACACTGTTTACTTGTGTTATGTAAGAGCCCATCATCACATGTGTAAATATTGGTACTCTTTGATAACAAGTGGACTTGCTTCTTTAATGGCTTGTCCCAGTAATGTGGAACCCCCCCTCTCACCCACAAGTTCACACTGAAGAAAAATGTTTCATAGAAGTAATGGTTTATATAAATAAAAATTCATCTAGCACACTGATGACAATCACGTAAGTGTTTCAAAAAGTTACATACTAAAGTTCAAATTGGATAACTTGAAAACATTGTTAGCGATGGCAATGCCACTTTGATTAATAGGACGAATGTATTAGTACTCATGATAAAATCACACAATAGTTCATGGCTACAGATATACACCCATCAGGATGATAAGTATTTAATCATCTTCTTACAAAGTTGTTCTACAGACTTGTCAACCTTGCTAAAATGAAGGCAAGAGACTTGTAACAAGGAATTCAATAAAGAGAAGAGAAATGAAGTTGTATAGAGACTAACAGGACAGAAAGGACAGAGAATAGAACTGAAAAAATACATTTTTTTTTCTTGCCCCCCTTTTTTTTTTTATTTCGCCCGCCCGACCCGCCTGACTATTTCATTGGAGATGAGAAACAAAAAAAAAAAAAACCTCACCCTTAATACGGAAAATGTACGTTCAAGTTCTATTTTTTATTGAAGTATAAGAAAAAAATTAAATTTCATAATTTTCATTAAAGCATTTCAGGAAGTTCATGTTGTCCTTTTCTTTTAAATTTCTGAGAGTATAAAATGTGTTTTGATCAAATTCTCATTACTTTAAGGGTGAGGTTTTTTTTTTTTTTGTTTCTCATCTCCAATGAAATAGTCAGGCGGGTCGGGCGGGCGAAATAAAAAAAAAAAGGGGGGCAAGAAAAAAAAATGTATTTTTTCAGTTCTATTCTCTGTCCTTTCTGTCCTGTTAGTCAAAGTTGATCTTTTTGTGGCATTTTTTATGTTAACAATAGAACTGCGCGTTGTCACTGTATCTTATATGATGTCAACAAAACTTTCCCTTACGCAGTCAGTATACTTCTTGTGGGATTCACGTCGAGTCAGAGCCTGGCCTGGTCCGGCCGTGGACTTAGATAATTTTGATGTCTGCCGTAAAATGAATGCGCCAAAGCGACGCAAGGTGGGAAAATTATTGCTTCATTTGTAATTTTAGGGGGCCAATGTCGCAAGGTCGTGGCCTCGGCAGAACTGGCCTAAGACGCCATGGGGAACCTTACAATTTTGCTGTGCTCAGGGGTCGGTCGGAAATAAAAAAACTTTTTTTTTTCTGATGTCGGAGCTGCAAATTAGGGTCGGTCGGGAGATGAGAAACAGAAAAATAAAAAGGGCCGCCCTAATGTCCCTAATGTCCCTTTGTCCCTAAAACAGGATGTCAAACAATTTTAGACAAAGCAAACCGACAGTATTAAGTTACTAATTGTCATCATCGTATCAAAAAAGTAAAATTGTCCAGTATGCATTTGCCAGATTCCTTAAAACTGTGATTTTTATTATTATATATATATTAAGCCCCTTCTATTGCAATATTAATAGAACAATCATAATAATAATTAAATAATATTACTTTATTTAAATATTGCTCTCTTAGAGGCATCGAATGCCAAAACAAAAGAGCTTAATGTTTAAATATCGGAATAATACACAGAATGCCCTAACAGATATACACAGAGGCCATAGAAGACTATACGAAGTCCATCCATATGTATTGTGTATTGTATGTATGTATGTATGTATGTATGTATGTATGTGTGTGTGTATTGTATGTATGTGTGTATGTATGTATGTATGTATGTATGTATGTATGTATGTATGTGTGTATTGTATGTATGTATGTATGTATGTATGTATGTATGTATGTATGTATGTATGTATGTCTATATATATATATATATATATATATATATATATATATATATATATGTTGAGGGTAGAAGAAAATCAAGTCGGGTTTTTCGTCTCTACAAGCCTGTTTCGTGAGTAAATCACTCGTCAGGAGATGTTGATGTACTGAATATACCTCGTATAAACCGTGTGGTGTAAGGCGGGATTTACCTAGGGTGTTGAGTGGTGCTTTTGTATATATATATATATATATATATATATATATATATATATATATATATATATATATATATATATATATATATATATATATATATATATATATATATATATATATACATTACTGCCGTAAAGCCCACAAGAAGTTTTGCAAATTTTTAACCGAGAAGGCTCGTTCAAGTTCCATCATACGTATAAGTGTGTTATACACTTCAGTATGTTTGCAAAATAGTTTCAGTTTTTGAGTACCCCCTGTAGCTTTGTATTTTTAGTGACCACCCTCAGATTCCTGCGGACCCTCCAAGCCGTAAATAATGACGGCTCCCTTAGTTGAGTGTTTGATTTTGGTCTAAATTCACTGTTTACTCGAATAAAATGATTGCTCGAAGAGGGAGAATGAACAAAAGAAATGAAGATAGAAGTGTGCAGTGAAGTCATCTTTTTCTGCATTTGCCTTCAATGGTTTTCGGAATCTAAAGTGTGATAAAAGTATCCATTCTTTTGCAGATGCATGTGCTGCTGATCCATGTCCCGAGTCCGATTTGAAAGGACCATGTTATGAAAGACCAAATCCATCGGTAGACAGTGACCCACCGTACTTATGCGAATGTCCAGCTTTATTTCTATACATGGGACCCCAATGCCTTACATTCAGACCGGGTAAGTTGTCAATTCCATATATTAGTGACATGGGACCCCGATGCCTGACATTCAGACCGGGTAAGTTGTCAATTCCATGTATTTCTATACATGGGACCCCGATGCCTTACATTCAGACCGGGTAAGTTGTCAATTCCATGTATTTCTATACATGGGACCCCAATGCCTTTCATTCAGACCGGGTAAGTTGTCAATTCCATGTATTTATATACATGGGACCCCGATGCCTGACATTCAGACCGGGTAAGTTGTCAATTCCATGTATTTCTATACATAGGACCCCGATGCCTTACATTCAGACCGGGTAAGTTGTCAATTCCATATATTAGTGACATGGGACCCCGATGCCTTACATTCAGACCGGGTAAGTTATCAATTCCATGTATTTCTATACATGGGACCCCGATGCCTTACATTCAGACCGGGTAAGTTGTCAATTCCATGTATTTCTATACATGGGACCCCGATGCCTTACATTCAGACCGGGTAAGTTGTCAATTCCATGTATTAGTGACATGGGACCCCAATGCCTTACATTCAGACCGGGTAAGTTGTCAATTCCGTGTATTTCTATACATGGGACCCCGATGCCTTACATTCAGACCGGGTAAGTTATCAATTCCATGTATTTCTATACATGGGACCCCGATGCCTTACATTCAGACCGGGTAAGTTGTCAATTCCATATATTAGTGACATGGGACCCCGATGCCTTACATTCAGACCGGGTAAGTTATCAATTCCATGTATTTCTATACATGGGACCCCGATGCCTTACATTCAGACCGGGTAAGTTGTCAATTCCATGTATTTCTATACATGGGACCCCAATGCCTTTCATTCAGACCGGGTAAGTTGTCAATTCCATGTATTTATATACATGGGACCCCGATGCCTGACATTCAGACCGGGTAAGTTGTCAATTCCATGTATTTCTATACATGGGACCCCGATGCCTTACATTCAGACCGGGTAAGTTGTCAATTCCATGTATTTCTATACATGGGACCCCGATGCCTTACATTCAGACCGGGTAAGTTGTCAATTCCATGTATTTCTATACATGGGACCCCGATGCCTTTCATTCAGACCGGGTAAGTTGTCAATTCCATGTATTTATATACATGGGACCCCGATGCCTGACATTCAGACCGGGTAAGTTGTCAATTCCATGTATTTCTATACATGGGACCCCGATGCCTTACATTCAGACCGGGTAAGTTGTCAATTCCATGTATTTCTATACATGGGACCCCGATGCCTTACATTCAGACCGGGTAAGTTGTCAATTCCATGTATTTCTATACATGGGACCCCGATGCCTTACATTCAGACCGGGTAAGTTGTCAATTCCATGTATTAGTGACATGGGACCCCAATGCCTTACATTCAGACCGGGTAAGTTGTCAATTCCGTGTATTTCTATACATGGGACCCCGATGCCTTACATTCAGACCGGGTAAGTTATCAATTCCATGTATTTCTATACATGGGACCCCGATGCCTTACATTCAGACCGGGTAAGTTATCAATTCCATGTATTTCTATACATGGGACCCCGATGCCTTACATTCAGACCGGGTAAGTTGTCAATTCCATGTATTAGTGACATGGGACCCCAATGCCTTACATTCAGACCGGGTAAGTTGTCAATTCCATGTATTTCTATACATGGGACCCCGATGCCTTACATTCAGACCGGGTAAGTTGTCAATTCCATGTATTTCTATACATGGGACCCCGATGCCTTACATTCAGACCGGGTAAGTTGTCAATTCCATGTATTTCTATACATGGGACCCCAATGCCTTACATTCAGACCGGGTAAGTTGTCAATTCCATATATTAGTGACATGGGACCCCATGCCTTACATTCAGACCGGGTAAGTTGTCAATTCCATGTATTTCTATACATGGGACCCCGATGCCTTACATTCAGACCGGGTAAGTTGTCAATTCCATATATTAGTGACATGGGACCCCGATGCCTTACATTCAGACCGGGTAAGTTGTCAATTCCGTATATTAGTGACATGGGACCCCGATGCCTTACATTCAGACCGGGTAAGTTGTCAATTCCATGTATTTCTATACATGGGACCCCGATACCTTACATTCAGACCGGGTAAGTTGTCAATTCCATATATTAGTGACATGGGACCCCGATGCCTTACATTCAGACCGGGTAAGTTATCAATTCCATGTATTTCTATACATGGGACCCCGATGCCTTACATTCAGACCGGGTAAGTTGTCAATTCCATATATTAGTGACATGGGACCCCAATGCCTTACATTCAGACCGGGTAAGTTATCAATTCCATGTATTTCTATACATGGGACCCCGATGCCTTACATTCAGACCGGGTAAGTTATCAATTCCATGTATTTCTATACATGGGACCCCGATGCCTTACATTCAGACCGGGTAAGTTGTCAATTCCATATATTAGTGACATGGGACCCCAATGCCTTACATTCAGACCGGGTAAGTTATCAATTCCATGTATTTCTATACATGGGACCCCGATGCCTTACATTCAGACCGGGTAAGTTGTCAATTCCATATATTAGTGACATGGGACCCCAATGCCTTACATTCAGACCGGGTAAGTTGTCAATTCCATGTATTTCTATACATGGGACCCCGATGCCTTACATTCAGACCGGGTAAGTTATCAATTCCATGTATTTCTATACATGGGACCCCGATGCCTTACATTCAGACCGGGTAAGTTGTCAATTCCATATATTAGTGACATGGGACCCCAATGCCTTACATTCAGACCGGGTAAGTTATCAATTCCATGTATTTCTATACATGGGACCCCGATGCCTTACATTCAGACCGGGTAAGTTGTCAATTCCGTATATTAGTGACATGGGACCCCGATGCCTTACATTCAGACCGGGTAAGTTGTCAATTCCATGTATTTCTATACATGGGACCCCGATACCTTACATTCAGACCGGGTAAGTTGTCAATTCCATATATTAGTGACATGGGACCCCGATGCCTTACATTCAGACCGGGTAAGTTATCAATTCCATGTATTTCTATACATGGGACCCCGATGCCTTACATTCAGACCGGGTAAGTTGTCAATTCCATGTATTTCTATACATGGGACCCCGATGCCTTACATTCAGACCGGGTAAGTTGTCAATTCCATGTATTTCTATACATGGGACTCCGATGCCTTACATTCAGACCGGGTAAGTTGTCAATTCCATGTATTTCTATACATGGGACCCCGATGCCTCACATTCAGACCGGGTAAGTTGTCAATTCCATATATTAGTGACATGGGACCCCGATGCCTTACATTCAGACCGGGTAAGTTGTCAATTCCATGTATTTCTATACATGGGACCCCGATGCCTTACATTCAGACCGGGTAAGTTGTCAATTCCATGTATTAGTGACATGGGACCCCGATGCCTTACATTCAGACCGGGTAAGTTGTCAATTCCATATATTAGTGACATGGGACTCCGATGCCTTACATTCAGACCGGGTAAGTTGTCAATTCCATGTATTTCTATACATGGGACCCCGATGCCTTACATTCAGACCGGGTAAGTTATCAATTCCATGTATTTCTATATATGGGACCCCGATGCCTTACATTCAGACCGGGTAAGTTGTCAATTCCATGTATTTCTATACATGGGACCCCGATGCCTTACATTCAGACCGGGTAAGTTGTCAATTCCATGTATTTCTATACATGGGACCCCAATGCCTTACATTCAGACCGGGTAAGTTGTCAATTCCATATATTAGTGACATGGGACCCCGATGCCTTACATTCAGACCGGGTAAGTTATCAATTCCATGTATTTCTATACATGGGACCCCGATGCCTTACATTCAGACCGGGTAAGTTGTCAATTCCATATATTAGTGACATGGGACTCCGATGCCTTACATTCAGACCGGGTAAGTTGTCAATTCCATGTATTTCTATACATGGGACCCCGATGCCTTACATTCAGACCGGGTAAGTTGTCAATTCCATGTATTTCTATACATGGGACCCCGATGCCTGACATTCAGACCGGGTAAGTTGTCAATTCCATGTATTTCTATACATGGGACCCCAATGCCTAACATTCAGACCGGGTAAGTTGTCAATTCCATATATTAGTGACATGGGACCCCGATGCCTTACATTCAGACCGGGTAAGTTGTCAATTCCATGTATTTCTATACATGGGACCCCGATGCCTTACATTCAGACCGGGTAAGTTATCAATTCCATGTATTTCTATATATGGGACCCCGATGCCTTACATTCAGACCGGGTAAGTTGTCAATTCCATGTATTTCTATACATGGGACCCCGATGCCTTACATTCAGACCAGGTAAGTTGTCAATTCCATATATTAGTGACATGGGACTCCGATGCCTTACATTCAGACCGGGTAAGTTGTCAATTCCATGTATTTCTATACATGGGACCCCGATGCCTTACATTCAGACCGGGTAAGTTGTCAATTCCATGTATTTCTATACATGGGACCCCGATGCCTTACATTCAGACCGGGTAAGTTGTCAATTCCATGTATTTCTATACATGGGACCCCGATGCCTTACATTCAGACCGGGTAAGTTGTCAATTCCATGTATTTCTATACATGGGACCCCGATGCCTGACATTCAGACCGGGTAAGTTGTCAATTCCGTATATTAGTGACATGGGACCCCGATGCCTTACATTCAGACCGGGTAAGTTGTCAATTCCATGTATTTCTATACATGGGACCCCGATGCCTTACATTCAGACCGGGTAAGTTGTCAATTCCATGTATTTCTATACATGGGACCCCGATGCCTTACATTCAGACCGGGTAAGTTGTCAATTCCATGTATTTCTATACATGGGACCCCGATGCCTTACATTCAGACCGGGTAAGTTGTCAATTCCATGTATTTCTATACATGGGACCCCGATGCCTTACATTCAGACCGGGTAAGTTGTCAATTCCATGTATTTCTATACATGGGACCCCGATGCCTTACATTCAGACCGGGTAAGTTGTCAATTCCATGTATTTCTATACATGGGACCTCGATGCCTTACATTCAGACCGGGTAAGTTGTCAATTCCATGTATTTCTATACATGGGACCCCGATGCCTTACATTCAGACCGGGTAAGTTGTCAATTCCATGTATTTCTATACATGGGACCCCGATGCCTTACATTCAGACCGGGTAAGTTGTCAATTCCATGTATTTCTATACATGGGACCCCGATGCCTTACATTCAGACCGGGTAAGTTGTCAATTCCATGTATTTCTATACATGGGACCCCGATGCCTTACATTCAGACCGGGTAAGTTGTCAATTCCATGTATTTCTATACATGGGACCCCGATGCCTTACATTCAGACCGGGTAAGTTGTCAATTCCATATATTAGTGACATGGGACTCCGATGCCTTACATTCAGACCGGGTAAGTTGTCAATTCCATGTATTTCTATACATGGGACCCCGATGCCTTACATTCAGACCGGGTAAGTTGTCAATTCCATGTATTTCTATACATGGGACCCCGATGCCTTACATTCAGACCGGGTAAGTTGTCAATTCCATGTATTTCTATACATGGGACCCCGATGCCTTACATTCAGACCGGGTAAGTTGTCAATTCCATGTATTTCTATACATGGGACCCCGATGCCTTACATTCAGACCGGGTAAGTTGTCAATTCCATGTATTTCTATACATGGGACCTCGATGCCTTACATTCAGACCGGGTAAGTTGTCAATTCCATGTATTTCTATACATGGGACCCCGATGCCTTACATTCAGACCGGGTAAGTTGTCAATTCCATGTATTTCTATACATGGGACCCCGATGCCTT